>NC_066583.1:430824883-431146613 GCF_024323335.1 Lathyrus oleraceus | reverse complement strand
CAAGGCAAAGTACAAAATGCATACATGTACAAGAACCCTAGGGCAAAACAAAAACCAGCCAAGCACAATTTTCATTTTAATGATCATAAAAAACTAGAGAGAAAAAGAAACACAATGCAAAAAACCTCATATTTTTTGGATGATTTTTCAAATTGATATGAATTTTGGAAAATTGGAAATAAAATGAAATGGAAATGAAACAATTTAAATGAATTAAAATGAATTATTATATTTAATTTTGAAATTGATGGAATGGCGCCAAGGGCAAAACGCCCCGTTTCATTTAAATCCAGGCCTGGCCAATCAGAGCGCACGCATGAGCGCCTCATGCAACCAATGGGAGCCAAGCCCTAACACAAACGAAAGGCAACGCTTATGTGTGGTAAGAAATAGATCAAAACCGTGGCCTAAAGCTCTACATCGTCTTCTACCTCTCGCGCGCATGAACAGTGAGATCAACATGAACATCAAGAACATTTTTTCCAGTTTTTAAAAACAAGCATATCAACATGTAGCCTAAACATCCTAGATCACGAATCAAGCATTGGCTAAGCATATAACATCATACATCAAGTGGATCGAGCAAATCAAGTTTCATTCATGCAACTTCAGACAATCATATCTCAGCCAATAATGCATGGATTTTAATGATTCAAAGCTCAGAACAACCACAACAACGAGATCTATAACATTAGCATAAGGAATTTAAGAAAAGAGAGAATCAATTTTGTGACCTCTTGAAGTGCAGAATTGGAATTGGACGAATTCAGGCCTTGCAATGCTCAACAGATCTTCTAGGAAGCTTGTACAAGTGAATGGATGAAAGATCAAAGCTCAATTGTTCTTGATTTCAACAGAATTTGGATTTGCCATTGTTGAGTTCAAGCTTCAAGATGCTTCACTGTGCACGAATTCCCTTGGATCTATGCTCAATAATGATCAATGATGCTTCAGAGTGATGAATCAAGTAATGGATTGTGATTTGCTTTGAAAAAAATTGAAGAAAATTTGAGAGAAAAGTTTGAGAAATTTTTCTAGATCTGAAAATTGTGATTGTTCTTAGCTGAAAACAGTTAGGGTTTGTGTTATATACTCCCTCCTAATCATGCTCTTAATCATGCTTAGCCAAATAGTAATTGGATTAGCAAAAATGGAGTGTATGTGCAAAATTGGGATTTCACCCTATGCATGAAAATGCATGATGAACAGTACACGAAATGCATTTGATTTCACTTAAAACCACATTTTAAAATCAATGGTAATTGCCAAATGTTCAAATAATTCACCAATTTTAAATTTCAAGATTTCCCTCCAAAAATTCAAGAATTGGCAAATAATTATATGATGACAATTGATGAAATGCAATGCATGATTTTGAAAGTAAAGGTCAAGAGAAGAATTTAGCAAAAAGAACCACTTGAATTGGAGCTTTGGTTGAGAAGTTATGCACATTTGAAGTTCAATGTACACTTTGCCATGTTTTGATCATATCTCCTTAACCACACATGAGAAATTGATGATCTTGGACTTTTTGGAAATGGGAGAGAAAGATCTACAACTTTCATGTTCAATAAAATTTAATTTGAAGCTTTTTTGGTGATGTATTTTGAGTTTAAGTTAGGTTAAAACCTTTCCATTTTTGGCAATTTTGAATTATAGGTCACTTTCTATTTTTGGAAAGTTTTGTCCTGACTTTATTTTCTTCAATGTTGATGTTTGAAATGTCAAATGAGACTTGTTTGAACATGAATGAAGTATTTCTAATCACTTCCCACCTCCAAATCCACTGTTGACTTGGATGTTGACTTTCTAGGCCTCCAGTTGTCCTGGCAATGTTCTGATGAAATTCAAGCCTCTACCACTTGAGATTTTGATTCAAAATGATATCGTAGCTCATATGAACTCTTGATAATGACTGTGGGGTCCAAATTCTCAAGAATGGCCACCATCTATTGCTCAATGACTGCCTTTGACTGCTTTGACTGTTGATTGCTTCATCTGCAAGACAAAGGTTAGATGACATATTTTTGTACTTTTGGTTAGTGATAAAAGGAAAAGCAATGATATACAAATGCAAAACATGTTTGGTGATCAAGAACCACTCAAAAAGATGACCCACCCACAAGGAAGGAAGCAAGGTGCACAATGATCCTTGAGGCAATGAAATGATATGATATGATGCCATGAGGGATCTTAGGGACAAAATTGGGGTCTTACAATCATGCAAAGGACTTAAACCAATACAATATCATTTCTCATCTTCTTTTTGGCATGGCAAGTTGTTGGAACTTAGTTTACTAATCAAGACTTCTAACTTGTGTTGTTGCCTACATTATTATTGACCGTCCTCAGATAGTTGTGACTTCTACATAAGTCCAATTACGATTGCTTAACATAGCGCTAAATTTGCCTTATGGCACACTAACCATTAACCATTAACATTTACTTTTTGCTCTTTACATTTATGCAATTTATTATTCTTGTACATATTATTCATTTGCTTTTTCCTTTGCTCACTTGAGCACATGTTTATGTTAATGCAATTTGCCTTTTGCTCACTTGAGCACATAATTGTGTATATATTATTGTGCTTGTGTTATATTTTGATTGTTGTGGACTAAATGCAAAGAGATGAACAATTGGACTTAGACTTTAGGGCTTTCCCTATGCAAATTTGGAGTCAAAGAGCAACTAGGCATTGAGCCTTTAGAGTGTTATAAAAGTCAAAGAGCAACTAGGCATTGGGCCTTTAGAATGCTATAAATGTTGAAGAGGACTTTTAAAGGACCAATTTCTAAACTCCTTCTTGTTCATTCTTTTGTTTGTTGATAGAACTTTTTGATGTGTGTGTTCTTGTGCTAGGGATTCCAACATTGAGCCTAAGTGAGGAACCATTGCCATGAGCTTCTAAGAGAGAGAGATCTAAGAGCCATTGAGGAACTTTCCAAGAGCTTAATTGATTGTTGATTGCTTGAGCTTACTATTATCTTGCTTGCATATTCCAAAGGATGAGAGCTACTTGGATCATCAATATGATCTCAAGAGAGGAACTCCTTGTGTGGTTTTATTTCTTATCCCTTATCTCTTGTATGATTAGGACTTTAGCCATTCTTCTTCTTCCCTCCACTCTAACCCAAGCCAAAACTTTTGTGCAAACATTTAACACTTCTTTTCAAACATTAGAAACCTAAGCCTTATGCTTTTGATTTTCAAACTTTCTTTTCATAACACTTATTTTGAATTGAACATCTAAGTCAACTTTGACCATATTTTGTACATACTTTTCATTGGTAAATATCACTCATTCAAATACCTTTTTGTGGTTTCAATGGCCACTTTATTAATCAAATTTTTCATAACCTTTAGCTATTAGGTTTGAGTTATCCTTGTGGTAGATGTAATACTCACCTATATCCTTAGTGATGGATAATGAGTCTTCCATGCTTATTATAGGGTTAACCCCTCACTAGCATGTTGAAGCTATCCTCACATGGTGGATTTACGATTTTAGGTTGAGTTTTCTCCCTTGGATAACAAAAGACCTTAAGGCTTTTGGACCAATCAATTCACCAACTCATTTTGATATTTTTACCCCGAACTACGAGGTTTTGATCCTAACCTTTTTTAAGATGGTACGTAGGCAATGGGTTTATCCATCCAAACACAAAAATGTAAATAATTTGTATATTCTCTTCTCATCTCTTCAATCATGTTTGCACAAATAAATTTTCACAAAATACCAACCTTACAACAAGTATGAAAAGGGCTCCCTAGGAGTACCTAGGATGTTTTGGGTGCTTAAAACCTTCCCATTGCATAACCAACCCCCTTACCCAGATCTCTGACATTTTTACTAGTTTTTTATTTGATAAAACTTTTAGGTTTTTGTTCGCTTTCTAACCATTCCTTTGGATAAATAGAAGTGCGGTGCGCGCGTCATGTTGCATTAAAATAAGTAAACATAAAGAATGGTCAAGATTAGAACGTGGCCAAACAATCCAAGGGCTGGGAAGGCAACCACGTGGTGATGGTGGTGGAAACCACCATCTTCTCCGATGAGATACCAGATTCCGACCACCACTTGCAGAGAAAATTTTTGCAATGAAAATGAAAAACAAGGACATCAAAATGAAGCTCAGGTGATGTACATCACCACTGTGCCCATGGATCTTCCTCACTCTTCCTATTTTGAGAGAAATGTGAGATGGAAGATCATGGTGTGTCAACTGAAAACGCACGAAATGAAGAATTGAGACCACCACTGGCCTGCCTCAAGTGTGAGGACTTTAGAAAACCACACAAACCAAAGAAAACTACATTGAATTGCAAGATCTAGATCCAAAAAGTTTGAAGTTCTACCTCTGAATTGGAGCTCTTAAGGCCACAAATTCTTCAAGATCTTGATCCCTTTCTACTCTAGAGATGTAATGGAGATGATAGGCTAAGGAATTGAGCTTTGAAAATCGACTAATGATGTTGAATTGCAAGCTTGAAAAAGAGAGAAAAAATCTGAAAATTCCTTTGGTGTGGGTTGGGATTTCAGTGCTGCAGCATTTCAGGTCTCCACAAGGTTGAGAAATGAGTGAGAATGAAGCTTTATTTATAGCTGAAGAGGGTTGTGTAGCATGGTTCCCTTGTGTGCATAGAAATTTGAACTTTAGTGCATGGGCCTGTACAGATGCATGTTAGGCCCAATGATGGGTGCTAAACCATGCTGAGATCGAATGAAATGAAATTGGACGTGCAATTGTGATGTAATCAGCTTGCACATTAAGTTTCAACATGAAATGCAAAAATGAACATAAAGAAAGATCTCTTCGAAACTCTTCGCTTTCAATGCATTATTTTCGACCATATTTCATCAAGCAAACATCCATGGTACAAGTCATTGGTTTGATCTTGAACTCTTCGCTTTCAATGCATTATTTTCACCCATGGACTTGACCTAAAATCATCCCACCAAGCACCAAGCCTCATTTTCCATCAAAATATGATCATTTGGGCTCAAAATATCTATCATGGTGCCATAAAAATCAAGAAATCTCAAAATTGCATTTCTAGGCCATGTTGGTTGGTCACATTTTGGCAAGTCTGGCCTACCATTTGGTCCAAACCCCATAACTTTTTCACCTTTCAATAGTTTCAATATCATCTTTGAGCCAAATGTCCTAATTGAGTCCATATTAAACTTTGTTTTAAGGTACAAGACCTAATTCATTGAGAAAGGACCTCAATTTTTTCATTGGACAAGCTGGTCAAGATGCCTAGCCAGACCTAAAATCATGCCCATGACCTCCACTTTACCTTATTTCCATTTTCAAACCACAACTCCTTTTGACCTTGTTCTTTTTGAAAATTATCAAGGACATGAAAAAAAAAACAATTGCCACAAGTTTCATGCAAAATGCACGAGTCAATTTTATATGGCCTAAGTTCAAAGTTTGTGACTTGGCATGTTGCACACACCAGACCACACTTAGGAAGTTTTTGCATTTTGATGCACCAAGACATTAAACTCATGAATTCTGATCCCATTTGATCCCAAACACATTGAAAAATACCTCAAGACACATTTTCAAGTCATAATGAAAAGGATTAAGGCCACATGAAGCCAAATCGAAGCCAAAGTCAAAAGCCACTTTTTCCCCAAAATGAAAAAAATAAAAAGCCACCATAACTCTGATTGAACCATCTTTATTCCTCCTATTTTATGCTAAGGTGAAAACAAATTGAGTGGAAGGGAAGAACCAGGTCAGAAGCAAACAACACTTCCTCCACAAGTCTCACTTTGTCTTGTTTCGAGCCTCGCCCCTTTTCTGAGCAAACCTCTCTCATTCTCCTTCCAAACACTTCCCACGCCTTCCCTATAAATAGGGGAAGGTATTCCATTAATTATCCAAGCTTTTCAATCCAGAAAACCTCTGCTTCAAAATCAACTTTTCTCCCTCAAAATAGAGTTTCACTTTCCGAGTTTTAAACCATTTCAACCTAAGATAAGCACCCAGAAACCTTCACACCACCTCCCTTAAACTTTCTTAAACTCTAACACCATCTGTAACCATCCTCCCTGAGCTATCCACACTCATTGGTGTCCCCTCTCAGATTGATTATGACCAGGTAGTTGCACTCATCTTTTTCACTCAAACAAGTTACCCTCTTGCTCGAAATTCCTCATTGATGCTTAACCCTATGGTGTAAACCTTGATTACTTCATATTCACCATTTAATTTAATTTTTAGAGTTGAGTTCATTTATGTGTTCTTGATAAATACTTCATACTCATAGTCAATCAATGGCTCATGAGTGTGGATATGACAATGATGAGGTGTTTTTGGAGTTGAATCCATGGTTGATTCCTCATAAAAATACGATTTATTGAGTTCTGATTTTTGAAGTTTAAAGACAACCCCTTCTGACTGTTTCTTCGCACGAATTCGAATTTTAAAATATTTCATGTTTTCTTCTGATTGAATGATGTGCGTGTGTTTTGTTCTTTCAATGACCTAGCTGAGGCCTTTGTCAAGCAGTATAAGTATTGTCGCATACGCAAAAAACAACCGGCGGGAAAAAGACACAGAGCTGCCACCGTGCGTTATTTATCCCAAAGGAGGGAAAGGAAACACTCGAAGTAAACCTGGAAAGGAAATGGTCTTATGACCAGATATTGCAAGGATCGGGAGTCGGTTACGCAAGGGGAAGGTATTAGCACCCCCTCACGTCCGTCGTACTCGACGGGATCCACACTCAAAAAGAATAGAAAAAGGTTGCTGAATAACTGCTCAAAAACTGCACAAAACTGGAATAGAACACAGATGAAAAACGGAAGAAAGCGGACTCGGGGAACGTGCTCGCTAGGACATCGCATCCTATGCATACGTATCTTCTCTAACCAGAGAAGAATCAGAGCACTCGTAGCTCGGCTAACGCACACTGAAACAAAACACTAAAAAAGAGACGCTGAGACGTCAAACGAAACACACAACTGGAAACGGAATGCCAATCACTGGTCTTACATTCATCTCCTAACACACACAAACAAACAGGAAACCGAATGCCAATAGATGGACTTACATCAGACTCCGAACAAACAAACGCAAATAGGATACGGAATGCCAATTACTGGTCTTACATCCATCTCCTAACCCACACAAACAAACAGGAAACCGAATGCCAATAGATGGACTTACATCAGACTCCGAACAAACAAACGCAAATAGGATACGGAATGCCAATCGCTGGTCTTACATCCATCTCCTAACCCACACCACACAAACGGGTTGAAAAAGAAAAAAGGTGAACAAAACACACGCAACAAAACAAAAAAAAGGGCGCCCGGAGAGATCAGCTCAATCTCCTGCCTACATACCTCATCTGGTATGAGGATCAGGGCGACGTAATTCCCCTTAACAAGGAAAAACTAATCTAACCAGAGACTAGGGAGATAACAACTAAAAGGGAGACTACGACTCGAGCCTAGAAGTTGTCATGCAAACGATCCCTATGTTGAGGTCTCTAATCAGATTCTAACTCGCACAGGAAGCAAGCTAGCCTAAACAGCAAATAAGCAATCACAGGTGAACAAGTATCACACGCTATACGCAAACAAGTGGCTCATACAAGGCTGGGCTTTAGTCGAGGGGTCATATCAACCTCGACAAACAAGCCAACTGGAAGGGGTGTCTGAGGCTCTTAACCACTGACATTGACCGTCAGGGTGAGCAGATGAAAGGTAATGAGGATAAGACCTCATAGCTCTTAACCCGGGCCTGGGTGAGCTTAAGACAAAGAAGGTGTGGGATCCAGAATGAGGGACCCTACTCCACATGACTGACTCTGGACAATGATCTTGGGTGTTTATTCAAAATGCATCAGCACGTAGTGCGAGCAAGATGAATGACTCAACTGAATAACAGGGGATGGATTGCACATCCCTTCTATCTGCCAATGCCTCTTCACTTAGGAGGTCTTTGAAGTACATGGCACAAACATAAACAACCACAAACATTGCCTCTTAAGGAGGGCTTCAGACAGGTGCCTGCCAAAGATAGCAGGTCTTCCAGACTACATGAAGTTAGAGAGGTTACCTAGGTGGTATGCCAACCACAAGCAAAGCAAAGCAACTCAAGCAATGAGTTAAAGCAACTAAAGTACCTGTAATAAAATCAAACAAGTCAATATGGTATTCAGACAACCAAACAATCCACAACAGTCAGACAATCCCAATATGCATAATGTAGCACCTCAAATTTGCACCTATCATTGTACATACATTTTCATATTAGGTCATAGCATATCATGGTCCATTGCATAGCATTGCATTGCCTCATTTGCCTCAAGTGCAAGCCAATCAAGGAATTAGGTCAAACTGATCAGGAGATCAGTCAACCAAGCAAGCAAGGGTGTTTCCCAAGGAGCCAAGGCCCTGGGGTTTGTCCAACAAGTTCACATGACTTGGAGGTCCATTTGAAGTGTTCAAGTCAAGGGTTGAAGGCTCAGAGGTCATCAGTTCATGCACAGACAGTCAAAAACCCTAGACAGTCAACAGTCAGTCAAAGCAGTGGATGGTGGTCATTCTTGTGGAATTTGGGCATCATGATCAATAATCAAGAGTCCATACAACTTGGGACATCATTTGAAGTCAAGTTCTCAAGGAATTAGGGTTTGGAAGTCATCAGTCAATGCGCAGTCAGCCAGAAACCCTAAAAGTCAACTGTTGGTCAACTGTCCATTTAATCAGTGATTTGATGACTGGAATTGGTTTGTGAGAGCTCATTCATGGCCAAATAGTCCTCATATATCATGTCAAACACCATCATGGAAGAATTTGAAGCCAGAGCAAAAATTTCCAAAAATGGAAACTGGGCCTGTAACTGAAACTTACCAAAAATGGAAAGTCTTGATCCTCAAACTTACATCATGATACAAGCTTCAAATGAATTTTTGCCCAACATGAAAGTTGAAGATCTTGTTCTCCCATTTCCAAAAAGTCCAAGAACTCTCAATTCCCATGTGTGGTTGGCAAGTTATGATCGAATCGATTTCAGAAATTCTTGAACTTCAAAAGGCCATATCTCCCAAACCATTTGGCCAATTTTGGTGGGGTTTTTTCCTACAAGTCACATTTGTTCCCCTCTTTCCAAAAATATAAATTTCATGAGCCAAAACCTTGCCAATCAAAATGGCATTTTTTGACTTGTCTCATTTAAATTCAAGTTTGACCAAGAGTTGACTTTTTGATTTAATCATCTTTTAACCATTTGGCCATTGGAATATGTTCAGAAATGTTATTTAAAACTTGTTGGAAGCCCATTCCCATGAAGTACATACAGCCCATGCTAGTTTGCTTGATTTTTGGAAAGAAAGTACAAGTTTCACCAAACCACATCCCACAAATCCATGGACCATGCCTTGTACTAGCAAAACAGCAGATTTTATGATGATTTTCTGTCAAGTGAAATCAGTAGCAGCTGCAGACCACAGAACGCATCCCATTTCTCTCAATTTGCATTTTGGCCATTGTGATTTTTTTTGCTCGAAGCTTCAAAGACTACAAGCTACTCTTGCTTCCCTCATCATCTGGACATCATTTAAGAGCCCTTTGCCACCTCAAATCCCTGCCGAGAGTCCCATTTCGTGCTCTGTTTTCTCAAGGTGCAGCCATGGCAGATTTTGTTTTGGACCATTTCAAGCATTGCCAAGTTAGAACTCTCCAGCCATTCTTCTTTTAGAAGCTTCACATACATCTGTTTGGAGGATTTGCAAGCAAACAACATCCAAACCATCACTGAGTTCCAGTATTGGTCAGTTTTCGTATCTCTTACTTTTTAGAACCATGCCATGCTTTAGCTAGTTTGTGATTTGCTGATTCCAATGAACCTTAAACCATTGCAAATGATCAACTATGTTAAGAGAAATCTGATTTTGAAGTTCAATGTCCAAAATTGTTTTTGTTGATTTCTCTTTTGTGTGCTCAAATTAATGATCATGGATGCCATATTATGTTTGTGCTTAGTTTGATGAATCGATTAGTATGCTTACTGTTAATTTCTGGGAATATTTTTCTGTTGCGATTTTTGGGATGTGATGATGAACACCCTGTAGCTTAAACCCTAGTTCCTTTCCCAGGTTTCTTGTTGGCTGTTGTTGTTGCTTGTGATTGCATGAACATACTTGTACCAATGCCATGTTGTTTGCCATGCTATTCGAATTTTAATTGATGATGATTGTTTGATGATGTTGAACACTGCTGCTGTTTTAAAACCCTTAAACCTGCCCAGAAAATTTCCATGAACCGTGTTTGGCTTGTTTCTGTTTGATGTTACTTGATAATATTGTTTAGTTGCCAGGCTGTTTGGACATCCTAGTTGGAATTAATTTTCTCATGTTGTTGGCAGATGAACATGGCTGCTGCTAAAACCCTAGGGAACATTTACCAGATTTTCATTTTTAATGTGTTTGGTTTGTTACTGCATGATGTTGCATGATGATATTGTTTTGTTGTCATGCTGATTGGGCAACTCTGGTTGGCTTTCGTTTTTGATGTTGTTGGTTGCATAAAGCTGAAAATGCCCTGCTGCTAAAACCCTAGGTTACATGATCTTTAAACCCTGCCCAGAAACAATGCATTTGATTGGCTGTTGTTGTTGTTTTGCTGTAAATTTACTGTTTCATTGGGCAGCAGCCAATCACAACATTTCCTGGTCGCCCCCTGAACGCAGTCGTTTTGTTAAGTGATGGCTGGAATTACAGCATTGCCACTCGGTCAACTTAGTTGACTTTCCTTTCATGCCATGTATTCATGTTTCATCCAATTTGTTCATCAACTTCAACAATTCATTTCTAATTCATTTCAACTCCAAAAATTATGGGATTTTTTGCATTGTGACCTGTTGGATGTCTAGTATTTTACCATGATTTTTAATATTTTTTCTGATCATTGGATATTAATTGGCTCTAGGGTTTTTGTTATGTGACCAAAAATTGTACCCTTTGCCATTTCTATTGTGAAATACTCATGTTGCATCCATTGGTTCTGAAATTTTTTGTGGTAAAACTAGACTCATTTACCTTTGTTTCTATATAAAGTTTGTGGATTTCTCATTTGTGGTTTGTGTGATATGATTTTTTGAAGTTAGGTGTTGCATTTGATGTCACACTAATGATATGCATTTTCTTGATTTTCAATGGCATGCTTCCTTACATCCAAATGACCCCAAATTTTGCATGATCCCTCCCTTACATGTCTAGTTCATGTGTGAATTTTCTGGAAATTAATTGTGCTGCTTTCCATTTATTTGAGATTTTTCTTCCCTGCCTAGTCAAATGTTGACTTTATGTGATACATGTTGCCAAATCCTTTGGGAAATTCTCATACCATATTGTATGACCATGAAATTTCATATGTGATAACTAGACATCTTGAGCTTTGCATTGGTGTTAATCTCATTCATTTCTCACCTGTTTTCAATCTGATATGATTTTATGAAGTTGACCCATGTTTGTTGACCTTCATTGTGCATGCTTAAATTTGGTTTGACTTCTTGATTTTCATTGACTGCCTTCCTCTCATCCAAATGCCATGAAATTTGACATGCTTGCCATGCTAGATGTTAGGATTGAATGTGATTTATTTGATGATTTTTGAGATTGTTTGGGTTGACTTTTGATGCAAGTCATTCTGTTGACTTTTTTGTGCTTTCATTTGCCTTACTTTGACTTCAAATGTTCATGAAATGATAATAATGCATGATTTGAATGTGGGCCCAATTGTGATTGCTTACTAAATGTTTGACCTTGACTTTGGTTGACTTTTCTTTGCTGTCTTGACTTTTTCTTTCATCCTTGACCCTAGGCTAGTCCTAGTGGTCTTTTGAGCTTACAATTGAGTTCTTGTTTCAGGTTAAGCACCAATGCCTCAAAGATCATTCAAACTTGTTTGAACTTGATTGTTTACCATATGCTAACCTTTGTTTTGTAGGTTTGACTCATGTGTTTGAGTCTTGTGCCTTGCACAGTTGACCATCTGTGTTGACTGTTTACCAATTCCTTTTGATTTAAACTTTTGAACTGTTTGCTGATTGTTTTGACTTTTTTCAGGTACTTTAGTTGCTTAAGTTCTCTGAACTTGATTTGCTTTGCTTTTTAGCAACTTGCTTGAGGTATAATCTCTGTTACTTCATGTAGTCTGGAGACCCGGCCTGTTACTTGGCGGGGCAAACTGTCTGAAGTCCTCCTTAAGAGGCAATGTTTGTGTATGTTTACAAATTGTCCTTGTACAGAGTCAAAGACCTCCTAAGTGAAGAGGCAATTGGTGGAAGGTAGGGATATGCAATCTATCCCCCACTATTCAGTGTGTCATCTGCTTTGCTCACACCACTGTGTTGATGCATTTCAGATACAAACCCAAGATCTTGTGCAATTGCACAGTTGAGTCGGTTTTAAATGTGTAGAAGGGTTCCCACTTTCTGAACCCACACATTCTTGTCTTGAGCTCTCCCAGGCCAGGGATAAGAGCTGTGAAGTCTTATCTTCACTCACCTTTCATCAGCTTCACCTTAGCCCCTCAATGGCAAGGTTAAGAGCTAACTTCACCCAGTTCCAGAGGTTTGTTTGTTAAGGTTGATATGACCCCTCGACTAAAACCTAGCCTTGTTTGAGCCACTTGCTTGTGTATAGTGTGTGCTATCTGTGCTTGTAGGATTGTTTGACTTGCTTCCTGTGCAAGTTAGGATTGTTTGACTTGCTTCCTGTGCAAGTTAGGTTTGTTTGACTTGCTTCCTGTGCAAGTTAGGATTGTTTGACTTGCTTCCTGTGCAAGTTAGGGTTGGTTTAGACTTGCTTCCTGTGCAAGTTAGGTTTTGCTTGGCTTGCTTCCTGTGCAAGTTAAGTGTGTGTGTGGCTTGCTTCCTGTGCAAGTCATGTCTAGGATAGGCTGGCTCTCTGTGCCAGTTAGCTAGAAACCTTAACTTAGGGATGATTTGCATGATAACATCTAGGCTCGAGTCGTAGTCTCCCTAGTTGTGTCTCCCTCTGTTATCTGGTTAGGCTAGTCCTTTATCCCTCTGTAGGGGAACTACATCGCCCTGATCTTCATACCAGATGAAGTATGTAGGCAGGAGATTGAGCTGATCTCTCCGGGCGCCCTTTTTCTTTTTTGTGTGTGTTTGACAGTTATAGGCTGAGTCCCCGACTCCCTATTAACTTGTTGTGCTGTTGTGTGCTTGGAAGCTGATGTAAGTCCATCGAGTGGCAGTTAGGTTCCAGTGTGCGTGTGTTTGGTTCGGATGCTGATGTAAGTCCAGTGATTGGCATTCAGGCTCCACGTTTGCCTTTGCCTGTGTTTGTTTGTGTGCGTGTCAGCCGAGCTACGAATGCTCTGATTCTTCTCTCGTCCGAGAAGATACGTATGCATAGGATGCGACGTCCTAGCGAGCATGTGTCGTTTCACCAGTCCGAACTACTTCGACTCTGATGTCTATGCCTGATAGACTAAGTAGGCCCAGGATACGATGTCCTGCCGAGTCAGTTTCAGTCAGTTTCTTTTGTCTCTTTTCAGCCAGTGCGTGTGTGTGTTTGAGCATTGTTTTAGCAACCAATTTTCCTTCCTATAGTGCGTGGATCCCGTAGAGTACTACGGATGCGTAGGGGTGCTAATACCTTCCCTTCGCATAACCGACTCCCGAACCCATTCTCTTTGGTCGCGAGACCATGTTCTTTCCAGGTTTACTCTGAGCGTTCCCTTTCCCTCTTTTGGGATAAATAACGCACGGTGGCGGCTCTGTTGTTCTTGTTTTCCCGCCGGTTTTTCGCGTGATGCGACAGCTGGCGACTCTGCTGGGGAAACCAGAGAAGTTGACCTGTGCTGGTCCTTCTTCCCTGAGTGAGTCTCTCCTAGCGCTCTCTAGGTTAGGGTTTTGGTTGCTTTGTGCTTTGTTTATTTATTGCATTCATTATTTGTTCATTTCATTTATTGTTTGCATTTATTGTGTGCATTAATGTTTGCATTCATATTCATTATTCATTCTTCCTGGCTGGTTGTCTGTTTTTCTTTGTGGGGTGGGAGTCAGTTGAGGTAAAAGGTCCAATACCCAGACCATGAGTGAAATCTAGGAAACCTAGGAATAGAGTGATTCATGGGAAGCGGGTGGTGTACGCCACTTAGCGGAACATTGATATCACGAGCAGTTCAGACTCTTATGGGGTATTATCGGTGCATACATCGGGTGTGCACAGGATGATATTCTTGAAAGGGTTGTTTATCCTGCGTTTCTCTTGACCTTACCCTGGCCTAGACTACACCCGTGAGTGGGGAAGGGTTCATCATTACAGGTACTGTTGGTGACTTATGGTTCTGTTGGTGACTTTGGGTTCAGACAACAGTATATTCAGTTGACCTTGGGTTTTCAAGTTGGATTTGGGTTCTGAGTTTAGACCGAAGCTTCGACTTTGTGATCAGAGATGCACCGCCAGCCAGTTGTGTCTGCATCATGTGCATCATAGCATATTTATTTTCAAAAAGATACGCAAAAAAAAAAAGAAAAAAAAAGAAAAAAAAAAGAGAAAGAAAAAAACTAATCCCTGCATGCATATCATTTCTCAGGTACATTCCAGAGCTTGTTCACTAATAGAGATGGCAACAGTCCCAGAGTTGAAGCGGAAGACTTGTATCTACGTTTTTCACCGGGAGCCTTTGACGCCTCTGATTGAGTTGGGCAGTCTTGTGACCAGTGATCGTCTGGGGGGGTTCGTGAATCAGTATGGGGATATCCTGACAGTATTGAAGACAGTAGTTGACCCGGTGCCGTTGCAGACACTTCTTCAGTTCTATGACCCGGAGCTTAGATGTTTCGCATTCCAAGATTACCAGTTAGCACCTACTCTCGAGGAGTATTCTATATTGTTGAGCATCCCGATTCAGCATCAGGTTCCTTTCTTGGACGTACCAAAGGAGGTTGACTTTAAGGTTGTTGCCAGAGCTCTCCGGTTGAGTGTTAAGGAAGTTTGTGATAATTGGAAGCCCAGTGGGGGAGTTGTGGGTCTGCCGTTGAAGTTTCTTCTGAGAATAGCCAGAGATGAAGCAGAGAAGGGAAATTGGGAAGTTTTTCACGCACAGCTTGCCGCCTTGATATATGGAATCATCCTATTTCCCAGTATGCCAAATTTTGTTGACCATGCTGCCATCAGCATTTTCATCAGAGGAAATCCAGTCCCCACCTTGTTAGCTGATACTTACTATGCCATCCACAGTAGGCATGGTAAGGGTGGAGCCATCAGGTGATGTCTACCTCTCCTGTTTAGATGGTTCATGTCACTCCTGCCTGGTAGTGGACCCTTTGTGGACACTCAGAGCACTCTCAAGTGGACTCAGAGGGTCATGTCGCTCACCTCTTATGACATCAGATGGCAATCTTACCGGATGAATGTGAAGAATGTTATTATGAGCTGTGGAGAATTCCGGAATGTGCCACTCGTGGGGACCAAGGGTTGTATAAATTATAATCCAGTTCTTTCTCTTCGCCAGTTAGGTTTTGTTATGAGAAGAAGACCACTTGAAGCTGAGATAGCTGAGAGTGTGTACTTTGAGAAGAAGGATGACCCTGTTAGGTTGGAGCAGATTGGAAGAGCTTGGAAGTCCATTGGTGTCAGAGATGGATCCGTCTTAGGGAAGAAGTTTGCCATAGCCATGTCTGATTACACTGATTGGGTAAAGAAGAGAGTGGAAACTTTGTTGCTACCCTACGATAGGATGGAACCGTTGCAAGAGCAACCACCCTTGATTCTTGCTGATAGTGTGCCTGCTGAGCACTATAAGCAAGCTCTGATGGAGAGTCGTCGGTTGAGGGAGAAGGAGCAAGACACCCATATGGAGTTATACAAAGCTAAAGCTGATAGGTTGCACATGGCCCATCAACTCAGGGAAGTGCAAGGAGAAGATGCTAGCAGAGCAAGGAGCAAGAAGAGATCATATGAGGAGATAGAGTCTATGTTGGATGAGGAGCATAGGGAGCACTTGAGACTGCAGAGAGCAGAAGCCAACTATCAGAAGAAGATCAGAGACCTAGAGAAGCAACTCAGAGACAAAGACGCTCAGTTGAAGAAGGAGATGGAGTTGAGACAGAAATCAGAGGACTATCTTGGAGGAGAAGTCTTAGAGCTTAGAAGACAGTTGAAGGAGAAGATTACCCCTCTACCAGAATGTTCAGAATGCATGCTGTTGATAGACCAGTGCCATTACCTGAAGACCCTCATTCCAGACGACCGTCTGTCTTAGTTTGTGTCTTTGTTTGTGTTTTGTTGAGAATCACCTCCAAGCTTGTTGGATGGGATTCATTTGTTTGTACTCCGTCTTTGGATCTTCATTGTTGAGAATCACCTCCAGGCTTGTTGGATGGGGTTCATTTCTTTGTACTCTGTTTATGCGAATTTTCTGTTGACTCGGTGGTATTGACTTTTTTACCCTTATGTATGGATAAGGTTGTCAGTATTTTCCTTGTATCTGTTTGTTCTCTTGTTGCTGCAGGTTGCCATCTTTTCAGGATGGGTCAGGCTCTTTGAATGCCTGAGAAATGAGCATATCATGTGCATCATACGCATCATTAGCATCATACTCATATCATTTTGCATAACAGGTGTTCTTGGTCGTGGCTTCTCACTCTGGTTCATGTTTTAGGCAGGATAGCTGATCAACGTCCGCACCGCTACTCAACAAGACTGAATCAACAGAGAAGTATGGATCAATTTCAAGCTGAGTTGGCTGAGATGAAGGCTAGCATGGCCCAGTTTATGAATATGATGCAAGGGGTTGCACAAGGTCAAGAAGAACTCCGAGCTATGGTTCAGAGACAAGAGGCTGCAAATCCACCGATCAACCATGCTCCGCCAGAGGGAGGCCCGGTCAATGATAACAATGTTGCTGCTGCGGTACCCGTCAACAACTATGCTGTAGGTGATGAGTTGGGGGGAATTCGAATCAACGGTCAACCTATTGTTCCAGATGCCGCTAATGCCAGAGTAGTCCGTGCTCCGGCCCGTAATCCTGTTCCGATTGTTGACAGACAAGAGGATATGTTCTCTCTGCTCAGTGAAGACGAAGACGTTCTGGGAAGGGTTAATGAGAGAGATCGCAAAGTTGAGGTTCTTGCTGAGAAGATCCGTGCTATGGAATGTCAAAATTCTCTCGGTTTTGATGTTACTAATATGGGATTGGTTGAAGGTTTGAGAATCCCTCACAAGTTCAAAGCACCGTCCTTCGACAAATACAACGGTACTTCTTGCCCTCGCACCCATGTGTAGGCTTATTATCGAAAGATCTCTGCGTATACCGATGATGAAAAGATGTGGATGTATTTCTTCCAAGATAGTCTATCTGGGGCTTCTTTGGACTGGTACATGGAATTGAAGAGAGATTCGATCCGATGCTGGAGGGATCTGGGTGAGGCCTTTTTGAGGCAATACAAACACAACATGGACATGGCACCGAGCCGGACTCAGCTGCAGAGTCTATGTCAGAAATCCGGAGAGAGCTTCAAGGAGTATGCCCAGAGGTGGCGTGAACTGGCTGCTAGGGTTCAACCCCCTATGCTGGAGAGGGAGTTGACAGATATGTTTATTGGTACTCTTCAAGGTGTGTTTATGGACCGGATGGGGAGCTGCCCATTTGGTAGTTTTTCTGATGTTGTCATTTGTGGAGAGAGGACTGAGAGTTTGATTAAAACTGGGAAGATCCAAGATGCTGGTTCCTCTTCTTCTAAGAAGCCATTTGTTGGGGCACCTCGCCGAAGAGAGGGTGAAACTAATGCTGTTCAACACCGCAGGGATCAGAACAGAAGTGAATACCGTCAAGCTGCTGCAGTAACCATTCCGGCACCTCAACCTCGTCAGCAACAACAACAAAGAGTTCAACAACCGCAACAACAACAACAACAGCAACGTCCGTATCAGCCTAGACAAAGGATGCCTGATCGACGTTTTGATTCTCTACCCATGTCATACGCCGAGCTGCTGCCCGAATTACTCAGGTTGGGGATGGTTGAGTTGCGTACAATGGCTCCGCCTACAGTATTGCCTCCTGGGTACGACGCCAACGTCCGTTGTGACTTTCACTCTGGGGCACCAGGGCATCATACTGAGAAGTGTCGAGCTCTCCAGCACAAGGTCCAAGATTTGATCGATGCCAAGGCAATCAACTTCGCTCCAGTGCCTAACGTCGTAAACAACCCTATGCCTCAGCATGGTGGGCATAGAGTGAACAATATTGAGGGGAAAGAAGCTGAAGATCTGGTTGTTAATGTTGATGATATTCAGACTTCTCTGCTAGTTGTGAAGGGCCGTCTGCTGAATGGGGGTGTCTACCCGGGCTGTGATGAGGATTGTTTGGGCTGTGCAGAATCAGAGAATGGTTGCGACCAGTTAAGGGCCGGTATCCAGGGTATGATGGATGAGGGTTATTTGCAATTCAGTAGGGCTGTAAAAGATCGTGGAACAGTGTCAACTATCACCATTTACTTTAAACCGTCTGAAGAACGTGGACCAAGGGTCGTTAGTGCACCTGCAGCGAATGGTACCCTAGTTACCATTCCCGTTCCAGTAACCATCAGTGCTCCGACTACTATCGTTGCGTCTGGAAGAAGGGTTGTTGAGAATAGTAGAGTCGTGCCGTGGAAGTATGATAATGCTTACCGCAGTAACAGAAGGGCTGAAAGTCAGACGAGACCAGTGAATCAAGCTCCAGTGACAATTGGTTTACCGAATAGAGTTCCTGCAACTGTTGGTCCGGCTGTGGATAATGTAGGGGGTCCAGGAGGTTTTACCAGAAGCGGTCGTCTGTTCGCACCGCAGCCTTTGAGGGACAATAATGCTGAGGCTCTCGCCAAAGCAAAGGGTAAGCAAGCTGTGGTTGAGGAAGAGCCTGTCCAGAAGGAAGCGCCCGAGGGGTCATTTGAGAAGGACGTGGAGGAGTTTATGAAAATAATCAAGAAGAGTGACTACAAGATTGTAGATCAGTTGAATCAAACTCCGTCCAAGATTTCTATACTTTCACTGTTGTTGTGCTCTGAGGCACACCGTAATGCCTTGCTGAAGATGTTGAATCTGGCTTACGTGCCTCAGGAGATTTCTGTCAATCAACTGGAGGGTGTGATGGCCAATGTGAGCACCAGGCATGGTGTAGGTTTCACTAACCTGGACTTACCGCCAGAAGGGCGAAACCATAACAAAGCCTTGCACATCACCATGGAGTGCAAGGGGGCAGTGTTGTCTCACGTATTGGTAGACACCGGGTCGTCGCTGAATGTGTTGCCTAAGCAGATTCTGAAGAAGATTGATGCGGAAGGGTCTGTGCTTAATCCCAGTGACCTGATCGTTCGTGCTTTCGACGGATCCAAACGTTTTGTGTGTGGGGAAGTTACCTTGCCTGTGAAGATAGGTCCTGAGGTATTCAATATCATCTTCTATGTTATGGACATCCAGCCCGCATATAGTTGTTTATTGGGGCGTCCATGGATTCATGCAGCAGGGGCAGTCTCGTCGACTCTCCATCAAAAGCTCAAGTATGTCTGGAACGGTCAGATTGTGACTGTGTGCGGCGAAGAAGAGATTCTGGTGAGTCATCTATCCTCGTTCAAGTATGTTGAGGTGGATGGCGAGATCCACGAAACCTTATGCCAGGCGTTTGAGACTGTGGCTCTTGAGAAAGTGGCGTACGCTGAGCAGAGGAAGCCAGGTGCTCCAATTACTTCTTACAAGCAGGCTAAGGAGGTTGTTGATTCTGGCAAAGCTGAAGGCTGGGGCAAGATGGTGGATTTGCCGGTTAAAGAAGACAAATTTGGTGTTGGTTACGAGCCTCTCCAAGCAGAGCAGAATGGTCAAGCGGGTCCGAGTACCTTTACCAGCGCTGGGCTGATGAATCATGGCGACGTCTCTGCAACCGATAGTGAAGACTGTGACAGTGATTATGATCTGGACAACTGGGTTCGCCCGTGTGCACCAGGGGGGTTTATCAACAACTGGACGGCTGAAGAAGTGGTTCAAGTTACTCTTCTGACAGAGTAATTTTCTGTTGTTTTGTCATTTTTGCATGAAAATCCTACGTTCTGCCCAAGGCGTAGTGATTCATTATAGGGCCTCATCATGTTTTAATGATTATCATTAATGAAGGACATTTTTTGCAATCAAACTTTGTGATCCCTGTCTTTCTATTTTTTGTTTTCATCTTTTTTCAAAACAATAAAAATGGCAATGTTTTTGTTTTTGTGACTTTTTGAACTCTTTTTCTAAAACAAAGCATTAAACATGCAGAAGCGATCTTATGGCATTCACTATGAACAGTTCTGTTATGGCTCAGTATGATTTCGACAATCCCATCTACCAAGCTGAAGAGGAGAGTGAGGAAGACTGTGAACTCCCTGCAGAATTGGTCAGATTACTGAAGCAAGAGGAGAGGGTCATCCAACCTCATCAGGAGGAGTTGGAGGTTGTTAATTTGGGTACTGAGGACGCCAAAAGAGAAATCAAGATTGGGGCTGCTTTAGAGGACTCTGTCAAGAGGAGGCTGATTGAGATGCTGAGAGAATATGTGGAGATATTCGCCTGGTCATATCAAGATATGCCTGGTTTGGATACAGACATTGTGGTGCACCGATTACCTCTTAGAGAAGGATGTCCTGCGGTCAAGCAGAAGCTTCGTAGAACGAGTCCTGACATGGCAACTAAGATCAAGGAAGAGGTCCAGAAGCAGTGGGATGCAGGTTTTCTGGCTGTTACAAGTTATCCACCGTGGGTGGCCAACATCGTTCCTGTGCCGAAGAAGGATGGTAAAGTCAGAATGTGTGTCGATTACCGGGATTTGAACAGAGCGAGTCCGAAAGATGATTTCCCATTACCTCACATTGATGTATTGGTTGATAATACGGCTCAATCCTCGGTATTCTCTTTCATGGATGGTTTCTCCGGATACAATCAGATCAAGATGGCGCCAGAGGACATGGAAAAGACGACATTCATCACACCTTGGGGCACGTTCTGCTATAAGGTGATGCCATTTGGGCTAAAGAATGCTGGTGCTACCTATCAGAGGGCAATGACGACTCTCTTTCATGACATGATGCACAAAGAAATCGAAGTGTACGTAGATGATATGATCGCGAAGTCGCAGACAGAAGAGGAGCACCTGGTTAATTTGCAGAAGCTGTTTGACCGGTTGAGAAAGTTCAAGCTGAGGTTGAATCCGAACAAGTGTACGTTTGGGGTGAGATCAGGGAAGCTTTTAGGCTTCATTGTTAGTGAGAAAGGGATTGAGGTAGATCCAGCAAAAGTCAAAGCTATTCAAGAGATGCCTGAACCGAGAACAGAGAAGCAAGTCCGTGGGTTTTTAGGGAGGTTGAACTACATTGCAAGGTTCATATCTCACCTAACCGCCACATGCGAACCAATTTTCAAACTGCTCAGAAAGAATCAGGCGATCAAGTGGAATGATGACTGTCAGAAAGCTTTCGACAAGATTAAAGAGTATTTACAGAAACCTCCAATCCTTATACCTCCAGTTCCAGGGAGACCTCTGATAATGTACCTATCAGTGACTGAGAACTCGATGGGGTGTGTATTGGGACAGCATGACGAGTCTGGTCGAAAAGAGCATGCCATATACTACCTTAGCAAAAAGTTTACCGACTGTGAAACAAGATATTCACTGCTCGAGAAAACTTGCTGTGCTTTGGCCTGGGCTGCTCGCCGACTGAGACAGTATATGTTGAACCATACTACTCTGTTGATTTCTAAGATGGATCCAGTAAAGTACATCTTTGAGAAACCAGCTCTCACCGGACGTGTTGCCCGTTGGCAGATGATTCTAACAGAGTATGACATTCAGTACACGTCACAAAAGGCCATCAAAGGTAGTATTCTGTCAGACTACCTCGCCGAGCAACCGATTGAAGATTATCAGCCTATGATGTTTGAATTCCCTGACGAAGACATCATGTATCTTAAGATGAAAGATTGTGAAGAGCCTCTCGTCGAGGAAGGACCGGATCCTGATGACAAATGGACACTGATGTTTGATGGGGCTGTGAATATGAACGGTAACGGTGTTGGGGCGGTATTGATCAATCCTAAAGGTGCTCATATACCTTTTTCTGCCAGATTGACGTTTGACGTCACCAACAACGAAGCTGAGTATGAGGCTTGTATCATGGGGATAGAAGAAGCAATTGATCTGAGGATCAAAACTCTTGATATATTTGGAGATTCCGCTCTAGTGGTCAATCAAGTCAATGGAGATTGGAATACGAATCAGCCGCATTTGATTCCGTATAGAGATTACACCAGAAGAATACTGACGTTCTTCAAGAAGGTGAAGTTGTATCATGTTCCCCGGGATGAGAATCAAATGGCTGATGCCTTGGCTACTTTGTCGTCTATGATCAAAGTTCATTGGTGGAATCATGTGCCACATGTTGCGGTGAATCGACTTGAGAGGCCTGCGTATGTGTTTGCAGCCGAGTCTGTTGTGATTGATGAGAAGCCGTGGTATTATGACATCAAGAATTTCCTCAAGACTCAGGAGTATCCTGAAGGTGCGTCGAAGAATGACAAGAAAACCCTGAGGAGGCTAGCTGGAAGCTTCTACTTGAATCAGGATGATGTATTGTATAAGAGAAACTTTGACATGGTCTTGCTCAGATGCGTGGACAGACCCGAGGCAGACATGTTAATGCAGGAAGTTCATGAAGGTTCCTTCGGTACTCATGCCGGCGGACATGCAATGGCTAAGAAATTGTTGAGAGCAGGTTATTACTGGATGACTATGGAATCCGATTGTTTCAAGTATGCTCGGAAGTGCCATAAGTGTCAAATCTATGCTGATAAGGTGCATGTACCACCAAGCCCTCTGAATGTCATGAATTCGCCTTGGCCGTTTGCCATGTGGGGCATTGATATGATTGGGAAGATTGAGCCTACTGCTTCTAATGGACATCGCTTCATCTTGGTTGCGAGCGATTACTTTACCAAGTGGGTGGAAGCGGCTTCCTATGCTAACGTTACCAAACAAGTGGTTACCCGGTTCATCAAGAAAGAAATCATCTGTCGTTATGGAGTTCCTGAGAGAATCATCACTGACAACGGTTCGAATCTCAACAACAAGATGATGAAAGAGCTTTGTAAAGATTTCAAGATTGAACATCACAATTCTTCTCCTTACAGACCGAAGATGAACGGTGCTGTAGAAGCAGCGAACAAGAATATCAAGAAGATTGTGCAGAAGATGGTCGTTACGTACAAGGATTGGCATGAGATGCTGCCTTTCGCTTTGCATGGGTACCGTACCTCAGTACGTACGTCGACCAGGGCAACCCCTTACTCCCTTGTGTATGGTATGGAAGCGGTCCTACCTGTTGAAGTGGAGATTCCTTCTCTGAGAGTTTTATTGGATGTCAAGCTGGACGAAGCCGAGTGGATTCGAACAAGGTTTAACGAGTTGAGCCTTATCGAGGAGAGACGGCTAGCAGCTGTATGCCATGGACAGTTGTATCAGCGAAGGATGAAGCGAGCCTTTGATCAGAAAGTGCGTCCTCGAAGCTATCAGATCGGTGATCTAGTTTTGAAAAGGATCCTCCCTCCCGGTGCAGATAACAGGGGCAAATGGACTCCTAATTATGAAGGTCCGTATGTTGTGAAGAAGGTCTTCTCTGGTGGAGCCTTGATGCTTACAACTATGGATGGTGAAGATTTTCCGTCTCCTGTTAACTCAGATGTAGTCAAAAAATACTTCGCATAAATAGACCCGCTGGACAAAAAGAAAAAAGAGTCCAGGCAAAAAAATGGGCATCCCGGCGAACCAAAAACAGAAAGAAAAGGTTCGGGCAAAAGTTAGGGATAAAAATGAAAAAAAATTGTACACCCGGTAAGTCGAAAACCCGCAAGGGCGGCTTAGGCAAAAATGGGTATCCCGGTGGATTGAAAACCCGAAAGGGCGATCCAGGCAAAAATTAGGGATTAAAGCGAAGACTACAGTCTGAGTTGTCTGTACTTCATCGAGCTTTGTCGTCTGCCATCTCGAAAGATGTGATCCGTCCAGTCATTCTTCTCAGAAAGCAAGGAGTTGGGAGGAAAACTGATGATCTGTGAGTTATAACAGAATTGGGAAATAGTGGATGCCGTGTTCACATTGCCATTAGGATAGATTTTTTCCTTTTGTGCGCAATTACCTCTTTCTAGGAATTGCTTCCCAATGTATTTGCCTCTTCAGGCACATTTTCAATCAATAAAAGTCGTTATTCAGATAAATGGCTCTTCTATTTTTATTTTTACTGTTTTGTTTGCAAAATGTCCGAATTTTTGATAAGCATTGCATATAAGAACATGGAGGCTACACAATAACGTGCAGGACGACAAAACATTTGAAAATCATTTTGAATGTTGAGGACACTTGAGCGTATCTTGTCCATGTATCCCCTGGGGGCATTTTGTTGTGATGTTTTTCAGATTGGCATCTGTGAGGACGTTTCCTCAACAGATATTTTTCCCCAAGCAAGTTCGGAAGCTATCAGAGCTATGTTTCTCTGTGAAGACGTCTGTGGATAGTGCCTTCTATTCCCCAGCAGATCTGAGGATTGCCTATCCCCAACAGACCTGTATTTGCCGATTTCCTCCCCGAGTGAGGCAGGTTCATTGAATTTTATCTCCAGCATTTATCCTATCTGTGGACTGAAGGATATTCCCAGCGGAGTTTACCTTTCCCCAGCAGCAGTGCTATTTTCCAACATGAGTGTGAAGTCGTTTTACCATTCCCCAAGCAGAGTTCCCCGCAGAGTATTTCCCCAAGAGGAGTCTCCCCACAGAGTCAGAGTATCTGATCATTTCGGCTCACTAGCCAGGGTTCATTTGCATTCTGCATGTAGTAATCATTGCATCCTCAAAAATCGCGTAGCATTTCCATTCATAAATGGAGCATTACGCCATAGGAAAAATCAAACATATGCATTCATATGTTCGAAACCCCATTAGACCGTATTCCCTGCAGAGACGGATTTTTGTTCAACCTGTGCAACGCATTTGTTACAGTTGCTCCAAACAACAATTGGTGTTGGTAATCCCCATAGAGGTTTATTTCCTCATCCGTCGGTGAAAGAAAATCCTGTTTCTCCCCAGTGAGACCCCCTGCAAGTGTTCAGCCTTGCCCGGTCATCTTGAGAATGTTAGTATACCCTGTCAGCACCCGTGTGTGTTGTTTCCTTGGTGTCGGTAAACACCATCTTTCGGTGATTTCCAGTCATGCGTAAGTGTCTGGTCTTCTTTGGTGTCGGTAAACACCATCTTTCGGTGATTTTCCAGTCATGCGTAGTGTCTGGTCTTCTTTTGATGTCGGTAAACATCATCTTTCGATGTTCGTAACGTCGTCCTTCTCCCAGAAGAGTTTACTCCTCTCCGTTGGTGTCGATAAACGTTGAGTTTTTCCCGATCATCCGTTGATGATTTGGTTGTGTTCATTATCTCCATTACTCCTCTCCGTTGGTGTCGATAAACGTCGAGTTTTTCCTAGTCATCCGATGATGTCTAGTTGTACCCTCCCCATGTGGACTTACCTCTCCGTTGGTTTTGGTAAGCGACGAGTTTTTCCCATTCGTCCGTTGACGTCTGGTTGTGTTTCTCTTATTCCCATTCATCTGTGAATGTCTGGTCGATATTTTTGGTGTCTGTAAACATCATCTTTCGATGTCTGTAAACGTCGAGTTTTCCCATTCATCCGTAAATGTCTGGTCGATATTGTTGGTGTCTGTAAACATCATCTTTCGATGTCTGTAAACGTCGAGTTTTCCCATTCATCAGTAAATGTCTGGTCGATCTTTTTGGTGTCTGTAAACATCATCTTTCGATGTCTGTAAACGTCGAGTATTCCCATTCATCAGTAAATGTCTGGTCGATCTTTTTGGTGTCTGTAAACATCATCTTTCGATGTCTGTAAACGTCGAGTCTCCCCATTCATCAGTAAATGTCTGGTCGATCTTTTTGGTGTCTGTAAACATCATCTTCCGATGTCTGTAAACGTCGAGTTTTCTCCCATTCATCCGTCGATGTCTGGCCGAGTCCTCCCAGTCATTCATTAATGTCTGGCTACCTCTCCGTTGGTTTCGATAAACGTCGAGTTTTTCCCATTTCGTCCGTTGACGTATGGTTGTATCCCTTCCGGTCATTCATTAATGTCTGGTTACCTCTCCGTTGGTCTTGGTAAACGTCGAGTTTTTCCTAGTTGTCCGTTGACATCTAGTTGTGATTTCTTTTCCCATTCATCGTCGTTGCGATGTCTGGATGTGGCTGTACCCTTTAAAAACAAAACCCGAAAAATATATACCCAGCAATAAATATCAAATCCCAGTGGACGTTTCCATTGGCGGATCCCTGTATTGTGCAAATTCTACGGTTCTTGGTATTCAATCCCTGTTTACCCTGAAAGTCTGACAGCCGTTGCTATCATCCATTCGGGTTCCCAGCTGATTGAATAGGGGCAGCTGTAGCACCTCAAATTTGCACCTATAATTGTACATACATTTTCATATTAGGTCATAGCATATCATGGTCCATTGCATAGCATTGCATTGCCTCATTTGCCTCAAGTGCAAGCCAATCAAGGAATTAGGTCAAACTGATCAGGAGATCAGTCAACCAAGCAAGCAAGGGTGTTTCCCAAGGAGCCAAGGCCCTGGGGTTTGTCCAACAAGTTCACATGACTTGGAGGTCCATTTGAAGTGTTCAAGTCAAGGGTTGAAGGCTCAGAGGTCATCAGTTCATGCACAGACAGTCAAAAACCCTAGACAGTCAACAGTCAGTCAAAGCAGTGGATGGTGGTCATTCTTGTGGAATTTGGGCATCATGATCAATAATCAAGAGTCCATACAACTTGGGACATCATTTGAAGTCAAGTTCTCAAGGAATTAGGGTTTGGAAGTCATCAGTCAATGCGCAGTCAGCCAGAAACCCTAAAAGTCAACTGTTGGTCAACTGTCCATTTAATCAGTGATTTGATGACTGGAATTGGTTTGTGAGAGCTCATTCATGGCCAAATAGTCCTCATATATCATGTCAAACACCATCATGGAAGAATTTGAAGCCAGAGCAAAAATTTCCAAAAATGGAAACTGGGCCTGTAACTGAAACTTACCAAAAATGGAAAGTCTTGATCCTCAAACTTACATCATGATACAAGCTTCAAATGAATTTTTGCCCAACATGAAAGTTGAAGATCTTGTTCTCCCATTTCCAAAAAGTCCAAGAACTCTCAATTCCCATGTGTGGTTGGCAAGTTATGATCGAATCGATTTCAGAAATTCTTGAACTTCAAAAGGCCATATCTCCCAAACCATTTGGCCAATTTTGGTGGGGTTTTTTCCTACAAGTCACATTTGTTCCCCTCTTTCCAAAAATATAAATTTCATGAGCCAAAACCTTGCCAATCAAAATGGCATTTTTTGACTTGTCTCATTTAAATTCAAGTTTGACCAAGAGTTGACTTTTTGATTTAATCATCTTTTAACCATTTGGCCATTGGAATATGTTCAGAAATGTTATTTAAAACTTGTTGGAAGCCCATTCCCATGAAGTACATACAGCCCATGCTAGTTTGCTTGATTTTTGGAAAGAAAGTACAAGTTTCACCAAACCACATCCCACAAATCCATGGACCATGCCTTGTACTAGCAAAACAGCAGATTTTATGATGATTTTCTGTCAAGTGAAATCAGTAGCAGCTGCAGACCACAGAACGCATCCCATTTCTCTCAATTTGCATTTTGGCCATTGTGATTTTTTTTGCTCGAAGCTTCAAAGACTACAAGCTACTCTTGCTTCCCTCATCATCTGGACATCATTTAAGAGCCCTTTGCCACCTCAAATCCCTGCCGAGAGTCCCATTTTGTGCTCTGTTTTCTCAAGGTGCAGCCATGGCAGATTTTGTTTTGGACCATTTCAAGCATTGCCAAGTTAGAACTCTCCAGCCATTCTTCTTTTAGAAGCTTCACATACATCTGTTTGGAGGATTTGCAAGCAAACAACATCCAAACCATCACTGAGTTCCAGTATTGGTCAGTTTTCGTATCTCTTACTTTTTAGAACCATGCCATGCTTTAGCTAGTTTGTGATTTGCTGATTCCAATGAACCTTAAACCATTGCAAATGATCAACTATGTTAAGAGAAATCTGATTTTGAAGTTCAATGTCCAAAATTGTTTTTGTTGATTTCTCTTTTGTGTGCTCAAATTAATGATCATGGATGCCATATTATGTTTGTGCTTAGTTTGATGAATCGATTAGTATGCTTACTGTTAATTTCTGGGAATATTTTTCTGTTGCGATTTTTGGGATGTGATGATGAACACCCTGTAGCTTAAACCCTAGTTCCTTTCCCAGGTTTCTTGTTGGCTGTTGTTGTTGCTTGTGATTGCATGAACATACTTGTACCAATGCCATGTTGTTTGCCATGCTATTCGAATTTTAATTGATGATGATTGTTTGATGATGTTGAACACTGCTGCTGTTTTAAAACCCTTAAACCTGCCCAGAAAATTTCCATGAACCGTGTTTGGCTTGTTTCTGTTTGATGTTACTTGATAATATTGTTTAGTTGCCAGGCTGTTTGGACATCCTAGTTGGAATTAATTTTCTCATGTTGTTGGCAGATGAACATGGCTGCTGCTAAAACCCTAGGGAACATTTACCAGATTTTCATTTTTAATGTGTTTGGTTTGTTACTGCATGATGTTGCATGATGATATTGTTTTGTTGTCATGCTGATTGGGCAACTCTGGTTGGCTTTCGTTTTTGATGTTGTTGGTTGCATAAAGCTGAAAATGCCCTGCTGCTAAAACCCTAGGTTACATGATCTTTAAACCCTGCCCAGAAACAATGCATTTGATTGGCTGTTGTTGTTGTTTTGCTGTAAATTTACTGTTTCATTGGGCAGCAGCCAATCACAACATTTCCTGGTCGCCCCCTGAACGCAGTCGTTTTGTTAAGTGATGGCTGGAATTACAGCATTGCCACTCGGTCAACTTAGTTGACTTTCCTTTCATGCCATGTATTCATGTTTCATCCAATTTGTTCATCAACTTCAACAATTCATTTCTAATTCATTTCAACTCCAAAAATTATGGGATTTTTTGCATTGTGACCTGTTGGATGTCTAGTATTTTACCATGATTTTTAATATTTTTTCTGATCATTGGATATTAATTGGCTCTAGGGTTTTTGTTATGTGACCAAAAATTGTACCCTTTGCCATTTCTATTGTGAAATACTCATGTTGCATCCATTGGTTCTGAAATTTTTTGTGGTAAAACTAGACTCATTTACCTTTGTTTCTATATAAAGTTTGTGGATTTCTCATTTGTGGTTTGTGTGATATGATTTTTTGAAGTTAGGTGTTGCATTTGATGTCACACTAATGATATGCATTTTCTTGATTTTCAATGGCATGCTTCCTTACATCCAAATGACCCCAAATTTTGCATGATCCCTCCCTTACATGTCTAGTTCATGTGTGAATTTTCTGGAAATTAATTGTGCTGCTTTCCATTTATTTGAGATTTTTCTTCCCTGCCTAGTCAAATGTTGACTTTATGTGATACATGTTGCCAAATCCTTTGGGAAATTCTCATACCATATTGTATGACCATGAAATTTCATATGTGATAACTAGACATCTTGAGCTTTGCATTGGTGTTAATCTCATTCATTTCTCACCTGTTTTCAATCTGATATGATTTTATGAAGTTGACCCATGTTTGTTGACCTTCATTGTGCATGCTTAAATTTGGTTTGACTTCTTGATTTTCATTGACTGCCTTCCTCTCATCCAAATGCCATGAAATTTGACATGCTTGCCATGCTAGATGTTAGGATTGAATGTGATTTATTTGATGATTTTTGAGATTGTTTGGGTTGACTTTTGATGCAAGTCATTCTGTTGACTTTTTTGTGCTTTCATTTGCCTTACTTTGACTTCAAATGTTCATGAAATGATAATAATGCATGATTTGAATGTGGGCCCAATTGTGATTGCTTACTAAATGTTTGACCTTGACTTTGGTTGACTTTTCTTTGCTGTCTTGACTTTTTCTTTCATCCTTGACCCTAGGCTAGTCCTAGTGGTCTTTTGAGCTTACAATTGAGTTCTTGTTTCAGGTTAAGCACCAATGCCTCAAAGATCATTCAAACTTGTTTGAACTTGATTGTTTACCATATGCTAACCTTTGTTTTGTAGGTTTGACTCATGTGTTTGAGTCTTGTGCCTTGCACAGTTGACCATCTGTGTTGACTGTTTACCAATTCCTTTTGATTTAAACTTTTGAACTGTTTGCTGATTGTTTTGACTTTTTTCAGGTACTTTAGTTGCTTAAGTTCTATGAACTTGATTTGCTTTGCTTTTTAGCAACTTGCTTGAGGTATAATCTCTGTTACTTCATGTAGTCTGGAGACCCGGCCTGTTACTTGGCCGGGCAAACTGTCTGAAGTCCTCCTTAAGAGGCAATGTTTGTGTATGTTTACAAATTGTCCTTGTACAGAGTCAAAGACCTCCTAAGTGAAGAGGCAATTGGTGGAAGGTAGGGATATACAATCTATCCCCCACTATTCAGTGTGTCATCTGCTTTGCTCACACCACTGTGTTGATGCATTTCAGATACAAACCCAAGATCTTGTGCAATTGCACAGTTGAGTCGGTTTTAAATGTGTAGAAGGGTTCCCACTTTCTGAACCCACACATTCTTGTCTTGAGCTCTCCCAGGCCAGGGATAAGAGCTGTGAAGTCTTATATTCACTCACCTTTCATCAGCTTCACCTTAGCCCCTCAATGGCAAGGTTAAGAGCTAACTTCACCCAGTTCCAGAGGTTTGTTTGTTGAGGTTGATATGACCCCTCGACTAAAACCTAGCCTTGTTTGAGCCACTTGCTTGTGTATAGTGTGTGCTATCTGTGCTTGTAGGATTGTTTGACTTGCTTCCTGTGCAAGTTAGGATTGTTTGACTTGCTTCCTGTGCAAGTTAGGTTTGTTTGACTTGCTTCCTGTGCAAGTTAGGATTGTTTGACTTGCTTCCTGTGCAAGTTAGGGTTGGTTTAGACTTGCTTCCTGTGCAAGTTAGGTTTTGCTTGGCTTGCTTCCTGTGCAAGTTAAGTGTGTGTGTGGCTTGCTTCCTGTGCAAGTCATGTCTAGGATAGGCTGGCTCTCTGTGCCAGTTAGCTAGAAACCTTAACTTAGGGATGATTTGCATGATAACATCTAGGCTCGAGTCGTAGTCTCCCTAGTTGTGTCTCCCTCTGTTATCTGGTTAGGCTAGTCCTTTATCCCTCTGTAGGGGAACTACATCGCCCTGATCTTCATACCAGATGAAGTATGTAGGCAGGAGATTGAGCTGATCTCTCCGGGCGCCCTTTTTCTTTTTTGTGTGTGTTTGACAGTTATAGGCTGAGTCCCCGACTCCCTATTAACTTGTTGTGCTGTTGTGTGCTTGGAAGCTGATGTAAGTCCATCGAGTGGCAGTTAGGTTCCAGTGTGTGTGTGTTTGGTTCGGATGCTGATGTAAGTCCAGTGATTGGCATTCAGGCTCCACGTTTGCCTTTGCCTGTGTTTGTTTGTGTGCGTGTCAGCCGAGCTACGAATGCTCTGATTCTTCTCTCGTCCGAGAAGATACGTATGCATAGGATGCGACGTCCTAGCGAGCATGTGTCGTTTCACCAGTCCGAACTACTTCGACTCTGATGTCTATGCCTGATAGACTAAGTAGGCCCAGGATACGATGTCCTGCCGAGTCAGTTTCAGTCAGTTTCTTTTGTCTCTTTTCAGCCAGTGCGTGTGTGTGTTTGAGCATTGTTTTAGCAACCAATTTTCCTTCCTATAGTGCGTGGATCCCGTAGAGTACTACGGATGCGTAGGGGTGCTAATACCTTCCCTTCGCATAACCGACTCCCGAACCCATTCTCTTTGGTCGCGAGACCATGTTCTTTCCAGGTTTACTCTGAGCGTTCCCTTTCCCTCTTTTGGGATAAATAACGCACGGTGGAGGCTCTGTTGTTCTTGTTTTCCCGCCGGTTTTTCGCGTGATGCGACACATAACAAGTAAGCCATAGAAGGCAAACACTCAAGTGATTCAATACCAAAGGACCTACAAAATAACCAAAGGTTAGTAAGCAAAGCAAATAGCAAAGCTCAAATGATGAGGCAACATCAACCATGTAGATGAATGCTTGATCCTGAAATACAAAACTCAAATTGTGAGTTCAAACCCCTAGGGCAAAGCCTAGGGTCAAAGGTGAAGCAAAAAAATCAAAACAACAACCAATATTCAACATAAAGCTCATTTAAACAAGTGAGAACATGTCCTAAAAAGGACCAAGTCAAAAGCATAAGGCAAGGCCATGTAGTGAGCAAGAGAAGGCAAAGACACACAATGGTGGTCACACTTGAGCATCAAGAAGAGAAAATGCACATTAAATCAGAAACACATCCAATAATCATGAAACTTTTTGTGCAAGCTCAACATATTAAACACAATCATCATGCAAAAATCTAGAATCAGAGGAGCTCAATTGGCCTAGGAATGAAAATGAACAAGTATGACATCAAATCGTGTGACACACATTGTCACACCATGCATTCATGTGTCTAAAACAGAAATGAAAAATCCTAAAAATGTCAACCAAAAGCCAAAAGATCATATTATGTGTTAGGAATCATCATGTCAAGTTTCATGGCAATTGGAGAAAGTATGAGCATTTCACAAGTCAAATGGCATAACATATCACATTTTGCATCATGTTCAATCAATCCATCACATTCAAAAATCCAGACATGGTAAAAATCAGAAAATCACATCATAAAATAATAGACACTTCAAGGAATATGTGAGAAAAAATTTGGAATTATTTGGGTTAGTTTTCAATTAGTTATGAATTTTTGAATAAGCATGAAAGAAATGAAATAAAATGGAAAAAACATGAAAATATTATGAAAAGAAAATGGAATTTGGAAACTACACAAGGCCGGGATCGAAGTGAGGTTCAAATCGCGTCCAAAACGACGTCGTTTTGGCTATAAGGAATTAAAATGAAAAAAATGCAGAAGCGCGCGCGGTGGGAATCGAAGGAGGGGCCTGGCACGTCAAAACGACGTCATTTTGGTTGCGATGGTTAGGGTTTTGCAGACGGTGGCGGAACTATTCACGCGCGGAGGAAACCACCGTCTTCTTCATGAAGACGGTGGATGAACAGTGACATACGACGGAATTTTTTGCAGAATTCATCAACCAGTACACCAAATGAAAGCTTAGCACACGTAAATTCCAAATCTATCATCAACTTAGCCTAAAACAGCATGTATCGTGCAAATCGAAGCAAATCATTTTGATCTATCAAACTTTAACTTCACATAACTCTACGAATACTCAACCAAATTTCATGAATTTTATATCAGCGTGCTCAGCATTAATAGATCTACAACATTATGGCAATAAAATAGAGAAAAGTGAAGGTCGAAACTCACCTTGTTTGAAGAGCAGTTGGCGAAAATAGTGTATTCAAGGCTTCCAGCTTTCCAGATTCACTTCCTTTGAGCTCCACTGAAGTTGGATGCAAGAAATGGCACGTGAAAAGACCTGAATCAAGCTCAATTTGGAACTTCCATTAATGCATTCAAGCTTGTGGTATGCACGAATCTGAGATGAAATCCACCAAATACACGTTGAATCTTGCTCAATAACACTCCATGTTCATGATTATGCAAGGAAAATCAAGGTTTATGTGTAGAATTTTGAAAAATCAATGGAGAGAAATTGAGAGTGAAAGAGGATTCTAGATCTAAAAATGTGTGTAATGAGCAAGACAGTTACAATTAAGCTTTTATACCATCTCCTAATTACTCTGAAATTGTTATTAGGCCAAGGTTAATGGAAATTAGCAAGATATAAGGTGTATGCACAAATGGTAAAAACACCCTTGCATGGTGAAAGCTTACGTGAACAGTACCACATGAGGGCCCAAATTCACTTAAAATCATCCCATGCACATGTTAGAATTGGAATTTTGTTCATGTGATCAACCAATTTTGAATTTGGTATTTTCCTTCCAAAATGGACATGCATGAACAAATGATTATATGAGATAATTTCATGCAATTTCATGATGTATTTGGAAAATATGAGTCATAAGGAGCATAATGCAAAAAGAGGCACTCAAATTGGAGCTTTGGTTCAAAAGATATGGCTTGTTGAAGTTTCATGCATACTTTGCAGTCAATGGATCATAACTCCTTAACCATTCATCAGATGCTCGTGATCTTAGATTTTTTGGAAATGGGAGAGAAAGATCTTCAACTTTCATGTTGACCAAAATTTCATTTGAAGCTTATTTGATGTTGGAAAGTCAAGTTGAAGTTGGTCCAGAAACTTGCCATTTTTGGAAACTTGAAATTACAGGTCACTTTTCATTTTTGGAAACTTTTGACCTGGCTTCAAATCCTTCAAGATAAGTGTTTGACATGATGAATAAACCTCTTTTGGATATGAATGAAGAGTCTCAAACCATTTCTCCACCTCCTAGCCCTCAGTTGACTTTTATGGGGCTCAGATGATTTGAAAATGCACTGATGACTTTGAGCCTCTAACACTTGGTCAAGTTGCTTCAAAATGAACCTTGGCTCATATAAGCTCTCTAGAATACTCATGTGGCCTCCATCTCAAGGAAAACTTGCTCTCTTTGCACAGATGAATTCTCTTGATGCCAGTTCTAGTCGATATGATGCAATGCAATATGCAATGTTAATGACCTAAAAAATGAAAATGTAAGCCCTAGAGGCCAATACTTTTGGTACTTGTATCGGATTATTTATTAATAATAAAAGGCATTTTCTTTATTATGGTTGATTAATAAAGTTCCTAGAATAGATAGTCCGTTTAATGTATTAAGTATGACTTAATCATGAGAACATATTAAACATAAGGGCACTATTCTTAAAGTATCCGTAGTCGAGCTTTAATGTGAAGTGGGATAACATTAAAGCATTAAGACTATTATGTTTGTAGACTGATGATCACATCTCATGGATCATGGATAAAGAGTTATCAAGTCTTAAACATAGGTATGAATATTAGGAGTAATATTTATACCGGATTGACCCGCTATGAGAATACTATATAGAAAGTTATGCAAAGTGTCATAAGTTATTCTCATGGTGATAATAGTGTATACCACTCTTCGACCTGAAACCACTATGGATCCTAGATGTAGAGTCGAGTGCTTTATTGTTGATCCAACGTTATCCGTAACTGGACAACCATAAAGACAGTTGATGGGTACTCCACGAAGCATGCTGAGGGACATGAGTGTCCTAGATGGAATTTGCCAATCCTGCGTAACAGGATAAATGTCTATGGGCCCAATATTGAACTGGACAAGGGTGACACGGTCTATACCTTGTGTTCAATATAGACATAAGGGCAAAGGGGTAATTATACACATAATTATTATCACAGGAGGTTTTGTCAGATCACATGACATTTTCGTGACTTGGGTAGCAATGATGTGTTGCTAGATACCGCTCACTGTTTATTATGTTAAATGCGTGATTTAACATAATTGCCAACGTCGCGAAAACCTATAGGGTCACACACAAAGGACGGATTGATGAGAGATAGAATAATTAAGGAACACCGTAAGGTACGGTGCACTTAAGTGGGAGACGAAATATGGTAAGGTACCAAATACTTAAGTGATTTTGGCATATTATGAGATATGGGCCAAAATGCACTCAAGTGGGCTTTTTGGCTTGAAGCCCACACAAGTGGTTCTATAAATAGAACCCCTTGGGTAGAAGCATTGTCACTCCATTCCACTCAGACAGAAATTCAAGTAGAGACTTGGAATTTTGTTTCCCTCTTTCTCTCACTCAAAGCCTTCATTCATAACAGCTAGCACTGCGATTGAAGGAATCCGTTCGTGTGGACTGAGTAGAGACGTTGTCATCGTTCAACGTTCGTGATCGCCCCGTGGATCTGTATCAAAGGTTTTGATCATTATCAGAGATCTGCACCAAAGGTTTGAATCGCCACAAGAGGTAACGATTCTATCACTGATCATGCCCATTCGTAAGGATCACTAAATGGAGAAATTTTTAAATTCCGCTGCGCCTTGGATGGCTATTCTCCAACAGTGGTATCAGAGCCACTTACGAAACCATGAATCTGATATCTGTTTTTGTTCTGTAATAATATGATTAAAACAGAATGAATCATAAATTAAATTGAGATCGATCAAGTTACATATATGTGATATATGTAACCCTGATGCAAAATACATTATATATGATATAATGTTCTTGTTTCGTTCATTCAAAAACCTCGATGATTGTTTTCCTTTGAGCGATCAATGGTCGTTTGCTTCTTGATCCGACATTAGTATGGTGAAGCAATGACGTGTTGATCAATCATACTGAATTAACAATCGAGACGTGTTTGACGGTCTGAAATTGGTGCATTAGGGTTAGTAACGACACAAAGGTTGTGTTGTTAGAGAGTTATGCGATTGGGGTTTGATTGCACAAGAGTTGTGCGTCCTAAACACTTTTCCGAACAGTGTTAACCGGTTAACGTGTATGGTTAACCGGTTAACGTAATACAAAATAATTTTTTTTATTTTTTGGAACAGTGTTAACCGGTTAACGCATATGGTTAACCGGTTAACGGAATGCGAAATAAAAAATTTTGAGTTTTCAAACAGTGTTAACCGGTTAACGCTTTTGGTTAACCGGTTAACGCAAGACGAAATTCAGTTTTCTGAGTTTTTCAAACAGTGTTAACCGGTTAACGCATTTGGTTAACCGGTTAACGCAAGGCAGAAAAGAGTTTTCTAAATGTTTTCAAACAGTGTTAACCGGTTAACGCATATGGTTAACCGGTTAACGCAAGGAAATTTTCACCCGTTCGGCTAACTCAGTGCTTTAAAAGTGTCAAGTGTTGATACGAAAAGCGACATCGATTTTAAATGAATTGTTCATTAAAATGTGATGATCGGTCATCGAAATTTAATTTGATTTTAATTAATTAAAGGAATTAATTATAATAATAATAAAGTGTTTATTATTGCCTTGTGGTGATCGGTTATGGCCTTAGTTTTCCTTTGTTTTGTTTTGGGTTATTAAAATACGACCTGCGTGTCGTGCCTCTCTCTTAATCTCCCAAATGTAACTTCTTTTCTCATCTCACTCCCTCGTATGTAAAACGAGTTTCTTTCATGTAATGTAATGATATGAAGAAAGCAAAGAAGTCAATGCCAAAGGAGGACAACCTTGAAGATCTTGCTTGGAGAAGTTTAGATCGTTGTAGGTTAGCTTAGGTTCTCTCATTGGCTTGGGAGAACAATTGCGCTAGGGGCCATAACTGTTTCATTTTGTTTGTATGTATGTTGATGCATGTGAATGTATGTTGATGCATGTGAGAGACGGTTTATATAATAAACAAGCCGGTGAGATCAGAAAAATTGCAATTCCCTCAAAACTAAATATTAAGTTTTAAGCTTTCCAAGTTTTAACACTCATCAAGACTAGTATCGAATAATGTAGGTTTCGCCTACGCGAGGTGCATGTTCTATATTAGTAAGGTGCGATGGGATAATTGTAATATCCAACTGTTAAAACAATGGGTCAAACTTAACTAAACAAATTATAATAAGATTATATATATGTTTAGAAGCAAGAGTTGGGAATAATCCATATGATGGATTGGAATAAGGAGTTATTCACCCAACTGAAATTTTCGAGAGTTGTATGAGATACAATTGGAAGGAGTTCCTACCTAAATAACCTAGTTTTGTGTAATCCGCCTACGCGGACTTAGAACGAAGTGAAATATGGATCTCGACCCACTAGAAAATCTTCCAACGGGATTTTCCGAATCAGATGATGAGGGTCATTTGTTTTGAGTAAAATAGTGGGAGCATATTTAATTAAAGGCCTAATTGAATATGTCAATGATACTTATATTTTCATTAATCCTTATGTAGATTACCATGACAGCAAACACCTCTAACAACATCCTGCGATCAATCCTTGATGAGGAAAAATTGTCTGGGACAAATTTTCTGGATTGGCACCGAAACCTGAGGATTGTCCTCAAACATGATAAAAAGCTGTATGTCTTGGAGACACCTGTTCCTGAAGAGGAACCTCCTAGTTCTGCACCTAAGGCAGAAAGAGATGCTTATAAGAAGCATGTCGATGATGCCAATGAAACTGCGTGTCTCATGCTGGCTACCATGAACTCAGAATTGCAAAAGCAACATGAGAACATGTCAGCGTTCGATATGATCGAACATCTGAAGTTGCTCTATCAAGAGCAAGCAAGGCATGAGAGGTTTGAAGTTTCAAAAGCCCTTTTTCAAAGCAAGTTAGCTGAGGGAGCCCCTGTAGGTCCCCATGTACTCAAAATGATTGGGTATGTGGAAAACCTTGAGAGATTGGGTTTTCCCCTCGAAAAGGAACTTGCAACTGATTTGATCTTGCAATCGTTGCCAGATAGTTTCAGTCAATTTGTCCTAAATTTCAATATGATTGATATGGACAAATCTCTTCCTGAACTGCTCGCCATGTTAAGAACTGCCGAGCAGAATCTGAAGTCAAAAGGGAAGTCCATTCTGATGATCGGAAATGGAAAGAGACGGAATAAAAGGCCCACTAAGCAGAGTGATAAGGGGAAGGGCAAGGAAGTTGCCAATCCCAGACCCACTGCTGCTTTGAAGCCTAGTGGAGGTATAGCAAAAGAAGGCACCTGCTTCCATTGCGGTAAGACCAGACACTGGAAGAGGAACTGCCCAAAGTACCTGGAAGATAAGAAGAATGGAGTAGAGACTTCAACTTCAGGTAATTTTGTTATTAATTTATCTATTTCTGCATCATGGGTATTAGATACTGGATGCGGTTCTCACATTTATACAAATGTGCAGGGGCTGAAAAGAAGTAGAGATTTGGCAAAAGGTGAAGTCGACCTACGAGTTGGCTATGGAGCAAAGGTTGCTGCTTTAGCCGTAGGAACTTTTGTATTGACTTTACCTAGTGGTTTAATAATTCAGTTAGAGAACTGTTATTATGTACCTGCAATTAGCAGGAATATTATTTCCATTGCTTGTTTGGACAAGTTTGGTTTTTCATTTATAATAAAGAACAATTGTTGCTCAATTTATTTGAATGATATATTCTATGCTACTGCACAAATGAACAATGGACTATATGTCCTTGATCTTGAAATGCCTATTAATAACATTAATGCAACTAGGTAAGAATATTAAAACTCTTCGATCAGATCGAAGTGATGAGTATTTAATCCTAGAGTTTGATGACCATCTGAAAGAGTGTGGGATCCTATCCCAACTTACTCCTCCTGGAACATCCCAATGGAAGGGTGTACCTGAGAGAAGAAATCGAACCCTGTTGGACATGGTCCGATCCATGATGAGTCACACCAATCATCCAAACTCCTTTTGAGGACATACACCAATGACATTAGCTTACACACTTAACCGTGTTCCATCCAAAAGGTTGAAAAGACACCATATGAGATATGGAGTGGTAAGAGACCACATATGTCTTACATGAAGACTTGGGGTTGCGAAGTTTATGTGAAACGACAAATTTCAACTAAGCTTAAGCCCAAATCTGACCAATGCTTATTTGTGGGGGTATCCTAAAGGAACAAGAGGATATTACTTCTACAATCCTTCAGAGGGCAAAGTGTTTGTCGCTCGAACTGGAGTTTTCCTATAAAAGGATTTTAATTCCAAAGGAACCAGTGGGAGGAAAGTAGAGCTTGAAGAAATTCAAGAATCACAAAGCATCGATACACCTATGGAGGAATTAGAGCAGGAAACACAAGTAGTTGTGTAAGAGCAACCTGCTCAAGTAGAACAAGACCAGCGTAGGTCAGACAGGATACGTCACCTACCTGAGATATATGGATATCTGATCAAGGTGATGTATTACTCATGGATCAAGATGAGCCTGTGACCTACTCATGGAATCTTCGCCTTGATGAAACAGTAAAACTGTATGGATTCATCAAGAACGAAGATAAGCCTTGTGTCTACAAGAAGGTTAGTGGGAGCATGATCGTATTCCTGGTATTATATGTAGATGACATATTACTCATTGGAATCGATATCCCTACCCTGCAACAAAAGTCTTGGTTGGGGAAATGCTTTTCTATGAAGGACCTGGGTGAAGCAGCCTATCAGGATCTATAGAGATAGATCATGAAATGCTTGGCCTAAGTCAGAGTACATAGACAAAGTGCTGAGACGCTTTAATATGAATGATTCCAATCTGGTTATGTGTTTTGCTTAAATGGTGGCACTGTGAGCTTGAAAAGTTCAACGCAAGATGCAGTTGCTGATTCTACAACTGAGGCTGAGTATATTGCTGCCTTAAGTGCAGCAAAGGAAGCTGTTTGGATCAATAAACTTGGCATAGTCCCTAGCATTGTGGATCCCATTGGTCTCTATCATGATAACAATGGTGTTATCGCACAAGCTAAGGAGCCTAGATCTCACCAACGATCCAAACACATACTTAGGCGTTGTGCGAAAATATGTCAAGTACCTACACTAGACAATATAGCTGACCCACTGACAAAGCCTCTTGCGCAGCAGAAGCATGATGACCATACTAGATCAATGGGCATACGGGGTATGTCTGATTGGCTCTAATGCTAGTGGGAGATTGTTGGTGTAAGCCCTAGAGGCCAATACTTTTGGTACTTGTATCGAATTATTTATTAATAATAAAAGGCATTTTCTTTATTATGGTTGATTAATAAAGTCCCTAGAATAGATAGTCCGTTTAATGTATTAAGTATGACTTAATCATGAGAACATATTAAACATAAGGGCACTATTCTTAAAGTATCCGTAGTCGAGCTTTAATGTGAAGTGGGATAACATTAAAGCATTAAGACTATTATGTTTGTAGACTGATGATCACATCTCATGGATCATGGATAAAGAGTTATCAAGTCTTAAACATAGGTATGAATATTAGGAGTAATATTTATACCGGATTGACCCGCTATGAGAATACTATATAGAAAGTTATGCAAAGTGTCATAAGTTATTCTCATGGTGATAATAGTGTATACCACTCTTCGACCTGAAACCACTATGGATCCTAGATGTAGAGTCGAGTGCTTTATTGTTGATCCAACGTTATCCGTAACTGGACAACCATAAAGACAGTTGATGGGTACTCCACGAAGCATGCTGAGGGACATGAGTGTCCTAGATGGAATTTGCCAATCCTGCGTAACAGGATAAATGTCTATGGGCCCAATATTGAACTGGACAAGGGTGACACGGTCTATACCTTGTGTTCAATATAGACATAAGGGCAAAGGGGTAATTATACACATAATTATTATCACAGGAGGTTTTGTCAGATCACATGACATTTTCGTGACTTGGGTAGCAATGATGTGTTGCTAGATACCGCTCACTGTTTATTATGTTAAATGCGTGATTTAATATAATTGCCAACGTCGCGAAAACCTATAGGGTCACACACAAAGGACGGATTGATGAGAGATAGAATAATTAAGGAACACCGTAAGGTACGGTGCACTTAAGTGGGAGACGAAATATGGTAAGGTACCAAATACTTAAGTGATTTTGGCATATTATGAGATATGGGCCAAAATGCACTCAAGTGGGCTTTTTGGCTTGAAGCCCACACAAGTGGTTCTATAAATAGAACCCCTTGGGTAGAAGCATTGTCACTCCATTCCACTCAGACAGAAATTCAAGTAGAGACTTGGAATTTTGTTTCCCTCTTTCTCTCACTCAAAGCCTTCATTCATAACAGCTAGCACTGCGATTGAAGGAATCCGTTCGTGTGGACTGAGTAGAGACGTTGTCATCGTTCAACGTTCGTGATCGCCCCGTGGAACTGTATCAAAGGTTTTGATCATTATCAGAGATCTGCACCAAAGGTTTGAATCGCCACAAGAGGTAACGATTCTATCACTGATCATGCCCATTCGTAAGGATCACTAAATGGAGAAATTTTTAAATTCCGCTGCGCCTTGGATGGCTATTCTCCAACAGAATGGGGGGTGCAAATTTGAGGTGCTACAGCTGCTCCTATTCAATCAACTGGGAACCTGAACGGATGAGAGCAACGACTGTTAGACCTTCAAGGTAAACAAGTATTGAATACCAAAGAACCGTAGAATTTGCACTCTGCAGGGAATGATCAAAGAAACAGTCGACTTGACATACACTGATATCAAGGAAAGCGAGCCATATACCAATGGCGGCTGGTGGAACAGTCGACTTGATATACACTGATATCAAGGAAAGCGAGCCATTTACCAATGGCGGCTGGTGGAACAGTCGACTTGATATACACTAATATCAAGGAAAGTGAGCCATTTACCGATGGCGGCTGGTGGAACAGTCGACTTGATATACACTGATATCAAGGAAAGCGAGGCCATTTACCGATGACGGCTGGAAAATAGTCGACTTGATATACACTGATATCAAGGAAAGTAGGGCCATTTACCGATGGCGACTTGAAAACAGTCGACTTGATATACACTGATATCAAGGAAAGCGAGGCCATTTATCGATGGCTGCTGGTGGAACAGTCGACTTGATATACACTGATATCAAGGAAAGCGAGGCCATTTACCGATGGCGGCTGGTGAAACATTCGACTTGATATACACTAATATCAAGGAAAGCGGGGCCATTTACCGATGGCGGCTTCGACTGGGGAGGAGAAAGATGTTTACAACTAGAACCAGACAAGACGTTTACCGACGACTCTACTGGGGATTTTGATACTTATCAAAGGAAGGATACATGACCAGACATTTACCGATGACTGGAAAAAAGATACACAACCAGACGTCAACGGACGAATGGAAAAAAACTCGACGTTTACCGACATCGAAAGATGATGTTTATCGACACCTACAAAAGGACGACCAGACATTTACCGATGATTGGAAAAAAAGATACACAACCAGACGTCAACGGACGACTGGGAAAAACTCGACGTTTACCGACATCGAAAGATGATGTTTACCGACACCAACAAAAGGACGACCAGACATTTACCGATGACTGGAAAAAAAAGATACACAACCAGACGTCAACGGACGAATGGGAAAAAAACTCAACCGGACATCAACGGATGAAATGGGAGAAAGAAACCACGACCAGACATCGAAAGATGATGAGTGGGAAGAGAAACCACGACCAGACGCCAACGGACGAATGGGAAAGACTCAACCAGACATCAACGAATGAAATGGGAGAAAGAAACCACGACCAGACATCGAAAGATGATGAATGGGAAGAGAAACCACGACCAGACTCCAACGGACGAATGGGAAAGACTCAACCAGACATCAACGGATGAATGGGAGAGAGAAACCACGACCAGACATCGAAAGATGATGAATGGGAAGAGAAACCACGACCAGACGCCAACAGACGAATGGGAAAGACTCAACTAGACATCAACGGATGAATGGGAGAAAGAAACCACGACCAGACATCGAAAGATGATGAGTGGGAAGAGAAACCACGACCAGACACCAACGGACGAATGGGAAAGACTCAACCAGACATCAACGGATGAATGGGAAGCAAACTCGATGTTACGGACATCGAAAGATGATGTCTACAGACACCAACAAAGGAAGGACCCATACGGGGATCAACATGACACCTACTGGTATCGTAAGAATGACATCTACATATGTCAAGACAAGGTCAGACACTCGCCGGGGACTACTCTGGGGGAGTCAAGCTTTCCTTCCACTGACGGGTGAGGAAATAAACCTCTCTGGGGCTTATCAATCCTGAATGCTGTCAAGAGCAACTGCAGCCAATGTGTCGTACAGATGTCGAAAAATGATCCGCCTCTGCTGGGGAAATGATCCAATCTGCCAGATGCAAGGGAGAAAAACTCCTGCTGGGAAAGCGAATGATCACTTTGCATGCAATTCCTGATTTAATCTTCCACCCTTGTGGGGAGTAGCGCTGCTGGGGATACTTGTTGATCTGTCATTCTCGGAACGGCAAAGAAACCAACTCAACTAGGGAGTCACTTGTTGGGAAAACACCAACCTTTCAACCGTGCTAGGGAAACCAATTCCGAAATCGACCCAAATGACCCAACGTCACGATGCTAAACTCCTCAGAGTAACACCTTCACCAACTGGCTAAACCAATTCTCGAACTGTAACCACGGCTTGGGGTTAACTTATGCTTGCAATGCTGATGCATGAACTTTACAACGTAATGCTCCATAACCGTGGAAATGCTACGCAATTAATGATGCAATATGCTATGCTTTTCTAAATGATGAATGCATAAAAAATATCCCCCTCTGGGGACAACACTAGGGAGCTCGAGGAACTCTGCTGAGGAACTCAATATCACTCCAGTCTCCACCCTGCTCGGGACTAGCACTGCTGCTGGGGAAAGGATGATCCTCGCTGGGGATGACCTTCACTGAACCCGATCCGTTTGGGGACTTCGCTGGGGAAAACAACCCACACCCGCATTGGGGAAACAGCCCTCTCAACCTTGCTAGGGGAAACAACACACTTCAGACTTGCTCGGGAACTAACAGTCTCACCTGCTGGTGATTACAGCAAACTCCAGACCTGGCTGCTGAGGAACACACTCTCTCAACTCTGCTAGGGGAAATGACCAACCCTGCTGGAGATTACATTCTCAACCCTGCTGGGGATTACATCACTCCAGACCTGGCTGCTGAGGAATAAACTACCCACCGACGCCTTCGTTGGGGATATGGCAACCTTCAGGATCGCTGGGGACGCTAACAGTCTTCAGACTTGCTGGGGAAATACTCTTCTCGCCCTGCTGGGGAGATAACGACCTCGAACCCGCTGGGGAGATACGGCCTATTTGACATGGATCGCCCGTCGACTCGTCGAACACTGGTGTTCACCATCCCACCACAGCATCGACTTTCCACTTTTGAGAGCTCCCAGACTCATCTGGTCTCTTCTGATTCATCACCTTGTATTCTCGGTTTTTCTCTTCTTCGAGTTAATCGATCTCCTCAGATCCGGGCCAACTCTCTAATCTTCAGACTTTGAAGAGTCTTCTTGATTACCCTCTAGGATCGTCGCCATTCTTTCGTCGTCTTTTCACCGTTCTTCAACCCCTTGCCCCTGATTGGACTCTGCGGGGATCTCTTGTCAAAATGCTTCACATCACAACCTGCAAGTGAGTGAAAATATCTAACAACACCTGCAAAAGAGATCGTTAGATAAAAACGTGCCCCGGGCGTGCCAAAACTTCAACACCTAGGTCACTCAACCTTCCGAATAAGATTTCACGATTTCAATCCTATGAACATGCATCGGAAGGGACCTTTATGTTTTAAAATGCAAAGATTCTTTATCAAAATAAACTGATGTTTTTGCAATCAAAGCGGTAATGAAAACAAAAACAAAATTATTTGACTGGATGTGCATTTTATTGATTGAAAAAGGTGGCTCAAAATCGAGCAATTCACAGGAAGCAATCCCTGAAAAGAGGTAATTGCACACAAAAGGAAAAATCTATCCTAATGGCAATGTGAAACCGTGATCTCATCGGGTTCCAACTCGGTTACACCCCATATGTCCTCAAGACTCTCCGCGCTTTCTGCCTTCTGAACAAGACGCTTCCGACCGATCTCTGCCGGGGATTATCCAGGTGTCTTAACCAAAGTACCAACGATCATGCTAGACGCAGTTGTTCGTTTCAATCCCTCTTTTGCCTGGATCGCCTTTTCAGGTTTTCAATCCACCGGGATACCCATTTTTGCCTAAGCCGCCTTTGCAGGTTTTCGACTTACCGGGTGTACATATTCTTTTCATTCTTTATCCCTAACTTTTGCCCGAACCTTTTCTCTTTTTTTTTTGGTTCGCCGGGATGCCCTTTTTTGCCTGGACTATTTTATTCTTTTCGTCCAGCGGGTCAATTTCTACGAAGTATCTTTTAACTGCGTCCTCATTTACAGGGGATAGGAAACCCTCACCATCCATGGTCGTCAACAACAAGGCTCTGCCAGAGAAAACCTTCTTGACCACGAATGGGCATTCATAACTGTGTTTCCTCTTGCCCCTACGATCTCTGAGGAGGAAGGATCATTTTCAACACCACATCTCCCACGTGGTACCCACGAGGCCGCACCTTTCGGTCAACAACATATTTCATTCGTTGTTGGCACAACTTCCCATGACAAACAGTTGCCAGCCTCTTTTTCTCAATTAGGCTCAACTCTTCATTCTGAGTCCCTACCCACTCCGTCTCTTTCAATTTCACGTCCATCAGGATTCTCAACGACGGAATCTGAACCTCAACTGGTAACACGGCCTCTATCCCATACGCAAGTGGGAAAAGCGTTGCCCCAGTAGATGTACGCGTCGAGGTTCGGTACCCAGGGTACAAGCTTCATACTCAGCCACCATTGTTGGTGCATTCAAATGCTAGCCGGGCAGCAAAAGGACCGTGGGATCCCCTTTAGCGTAACCAAAGCAACACCAACTCTGCTTCCATTCACGTTAACGACCCCATCAAACATCAGAATCCGTTCGGATTCAGGGTCGGGCCCCTCCTCCGGGATTGGTTCCTCACAGTCTTCCGATTTGGGAACTACGATGTCCTCATCAGGGAATTCAAACTTCATCGGTTGATAATCCTCAATGGGTTGCTGGGCGAGGTACTCAGACAATACACTCCCCTTTAATGCTTTCTGAGAGGCATACTGGATATCATACTCAGTTAAAATCATTTGCCCTCTCGCAACCTGTCTGGTCAGTGCTGGCTTCTCAATGCTGGCTTCTCAAATACATACTTGATCGGATCCATCTTGGAAATCCATAAAGTGGTATGAACCAGCATATACTGTCTTAGTCGGCGAGCAGCCTATGCCAAAGTACAACAAGTTTTCTCGAGCAGTGAACATTTTGTTTCACAGTCGGTAAACTTTTTGCTAAGGTAAATTGCATACTCTTTTCGACCAGACTCGTCATGCTGCCCCAGTACACACCTCATAGACCCCTCGAGGGCTGTCAAGTATAGGATTCACGGTCGTCCTTCCACGGGAGGCATCAGAATCGGAGGCTCCTGCAACTTATTCTTTTATTTTTCAATGCCCCTTGGCAATCATTATTCCACCTGACCGTTTGATCTCTTTTTTCTTCAGCTTGAATATAGGTTCCCACGTGGCTGTTAGATGAGATATGAACCGTGAGATGCAGTTCATTCTACCTAAGAGACCACAAACCTCTTTTTCTGTTCTCGGTTCAGGCCTTTCTTGTATTACTTCTTTTTTTTTTTTAGAAGGATCAACCTCGATTCCTATTTCGCTCACAATAAGCCTCAGCAACTTACCGGACCGCACTCCGAAAGTGCACTTTTTCGAATTCAACCTCAGCTTGAATTGTCTCACGGTCAAACCGTTTGGCCTAGTCTACCGGATGCCCCTCTTCTATTTGGGACTTTGCTATCATGTCATCAACATAGCATTCGATTCCATGATGAATCATATCATGAAATAAAATCACCATAACCCTTTGATACGTGGCACCGGCGTTCTTGAGACCGAATGGCATCACCTCCGCTCTTGACACTCGCCTCCAAGGCAGCCCCAACCTTTACTTCTTTACTGACCTCGCCGATACCAGATTAACAACCTCGACCTGCTCTTCATGCAGTTGAATCACCTTCTCCTCTTGTCTCAACAACCTGGCTAATCTTCCGGCAGATCACAATCTTCTTCGCCTTCTTCTTTGGCATCATAGATCGGATTGTCGAAGTCATACAGAGGTGTAACCGAATTGTTATCAATGAGATCAGGAGAAAAGTTGCATCCACATGAACTTTGATTCATGCATTGCTTTTGAGGTCGGAACGAAGCAAATCAAAAGGAAGGAAAATGAAAACAAGCATTGCCATTTTTATTATTTTTTTAAACTGCAAAAATAAATGAAAAACAGGGAACATCGCTTTTACTACAAAAACATCCATTTATTAATGATGCAAAATGTTGCAAAATGAAACACATGAGGTGGCCCTTACAATTGACCAATACGTTTCGGGAAAAACGTATGGCTTTCATGCAAACAGAATTGAAAAACAGAAAATATTACTCTTCAGGATGAGTGACAGTGATGATCTTTGAGGCCTTCCAGTTCCCTGGTACGCACGATTTTATCCACGAGTCCAGCTCGCAGTCACTGTCAATCTCTTCACCCACCACACAGGCGTGACCTGGATCCAACATCATAGCACTAATGAATGGGAACGGTTGACGACGTCCTCTGTTTTGCTCAGACGAGTCTTGGCCTTCCTGATAGCCAACCCCGAACCTATCAGCTTTTACCACAATGTCTACCATTCTTCCCCAGCCTTGGGCCTCTCCATTTTTCACCACCTCCATGGCCTGTTTGTAAGAAGAAATGGACGGTTTTTTCTCTTTCTCAGCAACAATGGCGTTCTCCACCTTGACGGCTTCGACTGCTTGACCTGGTGTTTCACATGGTTCGCCATCCATTGCCACATCCATCATTCTTTGAATCGTTTCCCTCATCATTACACACCCGTTTGTGGCAACAGCCGCACAACAATTATCACAACCAGGGAAAACTCCACTCTTCATCAGATGCCTCTGGACCACAGACATTGGAGTTTTTAACTGATCCACATTCGTCTCCTCCATTTTTCTCTTGTCCTTTGATATCACGTTCACCCCCATAGGACCATGCATTGGCACGGTGTTAGCATTAACATCTGGTGTCGGTGCAAAACTGATGGCTTTAGAATCCACCAAATCTTGGACGGCATGCTTAAAAGCTCTACAACCCTCAACATGATGTTCGGGTGCCCCAGAATGGAACTCACACCTGGCGTTCTCATCGTAGTTTGCAGGCCTCCGATGTAGTTCTACAGGAACCAATATCCTCGGCTGAACTAACCCAAGATCCCTCAACCTCTTAAACATAAGGGTATAAGTCACGGGTGGCTTATCGAACTAACGATCCGTCGTCCCCTTCTTCACTTGGCATTCAGCCTTCTGTGCTCTCTGTTGAGGTGGCTGTTGTTGCTGTTGGACAGATTGATTACTAACAGGAATCGCTGATGTAGCAGCATACGGGTGGTAACGATCCCTACCGTGTCCTTTTCTGGTATGCACACCACTTGATTCAACCTCCTTCTTGTACTGACCATTACCAGAGAGCTTCTTTACTCCAGACGACGGAGCCTTTCCTTGTATTTTCTCCGTTATCAGCCAGTTTTCAATCCTCTCCAACCTCTCGGAGATTGCTCTCTGCTTCAAGGCGAACCCTTGCACGACGTTGATCAACCCCTTCATCATCTCTTTCAATTCGAGAATGTCGGCGTTGGGTGGATTCATCCTTCTGGGTTTGTTGAGTCTGGTAGGATATCTGAGCGAACGAGCTATGTGCAGAGGAACGACCCGGTGTGTGCGAGCAGTGATTCCTAGGTCAATCACACAGGTTAAATACTGACACCTACAAAACAGAAAACAAGTTAATATGACTCACGCATGAATGCAATGTCTATCCGTATGAGGAACATTCTGCCTTTCGATCCTGGCTTCATCGGGACAGATAATAATTTGACAATAACATTCTGACATCAGGATGTCTCTCAACCAGAATCTCAATCAAGATTGTACCCTTCATATGGATAGACATGAGTTAGATGCAGATGAATGTGAAATGGGGATGATGCAGATGCATGAATGCAAGTCACAGTGCCATCCTCCAAGTTATCTGAAAATCAACTGTACTGGACCGGTCTCTGAACTGATTACAATCATCTGAGGGCCCGAGTAACCATAAATCCAACTTGGGGGGTTCCGAAATAAACGGAACTGGAGGATACATCACCATCATCACAGGAGATCCACTGAACGGATAACACCAAGATCCTCTGAACCTGTACCCTTGGATTCAACCCGGGGATCCGAAATAAACAGAACCCACTGATAAATACCACGGACAGACCTCTGGCGTGTCAAAAATAAATCCATAAATCCATCTGAACCATAGTCACCATCAGTACCTGCAAATGATTCAATCCCGTCCCACTCACGGGTGTCATCTAGGCCAAGGTAAGGTCAAGAGAAATGCAGGATAAACAACCCTTTCAAGAATATCATCATATGCACACCAGGTGTATGCAACGATAATACCCCATCAGAATCTGAACTGCTCGTGATATCATGTTCCGCTAAGTGGCGCCATACCACCCGCTTCCCATGAATCACTCTATTCCTAGGTGTCCTAAAGTTCACTCATAGCCTGGGTATTGGGCCTTTTACCTCTTGTGACTCCCACCCAACAGAGAAACAGATACACAGCCAGCACAATGATAATATGATGCATGCGAACATATATGCAAATATATACAATCACAACATAATAATCATAAATGCAATAAATAAAACAGTAAAAGCAACCAAAACTATCCTAAAGAGCGCTAGGATTGACTCGCTTAGGGAAGATGGACCAGCAATAGGTCAACTTCTCTATGTCCCCAGCAAAGTCGCCAGCTATCGCATACGCGAAAAACAACCGGCGGGAAAAAGACACAGAGCCGCCACCGTGCGTTATTTATCCCAAAGGAGGGAAAGGAAACGCTCGAAGTAAACCTGGAAAGGAAATGGTCTTACGACCAGAGATTGCAAGGATCGGGAGTCGGTTACGCAAGGGGAAGGTATTAGCACCCCTCACGTCCGTCGTACTCGATGGGATCCACGCTCAAAAAGAATAGAAAAAGGTTGCTGAATAACTGCTCAAAAACTGCACAAAACTGGAATAGAACACAGATGAAAAATGGAAGAAAGCGGACTCGGGGAACGTGCTCTCTAGGACATCGCATCCTATGCATACGTATCTTCTCTAACCAGAGAAGAATCAGAGCACTCGTAGCTCGGCTAACGCACACTGAAACAAAACACTAAAAAAGAGACGCTGAGACGTCAAACGAAACACACAACTGGAAACGGAATGCCAATCACTGGTCTTACATTCATCTCCTAACACACACAAACAAACAGGAAACCGAATGCCAATAGATGGACTTACATCAGACTCCGAACAAACAAACGCAAATAGGATACGGAATGCCAATTGCTGGTCTTACATCCATCTCCTAACCCACACAAACAAACAGGAAACTGAATGCCAATAGATGGACTTACATCAGACTCCGAACAAACAAACGCAAATAGGATACGGAATGCCAACCGCTGGTCTTACATCCATCTCCTAACCCACACCACACAAACGGGTTGAAAAAGAAAAAAGGTGAACAAAACACACGCAACAAAACAAAAAAAAGGGCACCCGGAGAGATCAGCTCAATCTCCTGCCTACGTACCTCATCTGGTATGAGGATCAGGGCGACGTAGTTCCCCTTAACAGGGAAAAACTAATCTAACCAGAGACTAGGGAGATAACAACTAAAAGGGAGACTACGACTCGAGCCTAGAAGTTGTCATGCAAACGATCCCTATGTTGAGGTCTCTAATCAGATTCTAACTCGCACAGGAAGCAAGCTAGCCTAAACAACAAATAAGCAATCACAGGTGAACAAGTATCACACGCTATACGCAAACAAGTGGCTCATACAAGGCTGGGCTTTAGTCGAGGGGTCATATCAACCTCGACAAACAAGCCAACTGGAAGGGGTGTCTGAGGCTCTTAACCACTGACATTGACCGTCAGGGTGAGCAGATGAAAGGTAATGAGGATAAGACCTCATAGCTCTTAACCCGGGCCTGGGTGAGCTTAAGACAAAGAAGGTGTGAGGATCCAGAATGAGGGACCCTACTCCACATGACTGACTCTGGACAATGATCTTGGGTGTTTATTCAAAATGCATCAGCACGTAGTGCGAGCAAGATGAATGACTCAACTGAATAGCAGGGGATGGATTGCACATCCCTTCTATCTGCCAATGCCTCTTCACTTAGGAGGTCTTTGAAGTACATGGCACAAACATAAACAACCACAAACATTGCCTCTTAAGGAGGGCTTCAGACAGGTGTCTGCCAAAGATAGCAGGTCTTCCAGACTACATGAAGTTAGAGAGGTTACTTAGGTGGTATGCCAACCACAAGCAAAGCAAAGCAACTCAAGCAATGAGTTAAAGCAACTAAAGTACTTGTAAGAAAATCAAACAAGTCAATATGGTATTCAGACAACCAAACAATCAACAACAGTCAGACAATCCCAATATGCACAACAAGTAAGCCATAGAAGGCAAACACTCAAGTGATTCACTACCAAAGGACCTACAAAATAACCAAAGGTTAGTAAACAAAGCAAATAGCAAAGCTCAAATGATGAGGCAACATCAACCATGTAGATGAATGCTTGATCCTGAAATACAAAACTCAAATTGTGAGTTCAAACCCCTAGGGCAAAGCCTAGGGTCAAAGGTGAAGCAAAAAAATCAAAACAACAACCAATATTCAACATAAAGCTCATTTAAACAAGTGAGAACATGTCCTAAAAAGGACCAAGTCAAAAGCATAAGGCAAGGCCATGTAGTGAGCAAGAGAAGGCAAAGACACACAATGGTGTTCACACTTGAGCATCAAGAAGAGAAAATGCATATTAAATCAGAAACACATCCAATAATCATGAAACTTTTTGTGCAAGCTCAACATATTAAACACAATCATCATGCAAAAATCTAGAATCAGAGGAGCTCAATTGGCCTAGGAATGAAAATGAACAAGTATGACATCAAGTCGTGTGACACACATTGTTACACCTTGCATTCATGTGTCTAAAACAGAAATGACAAATGCTAAAAATGTCAACCAAAAGCCAAAAGATCATATTATGTGTTAGGAATCATCATGTCAAGTTTCATGGCAATTGGAGAAAGTATGAGCATTTCACAAGTCAAATGGCATAACATATCACATTTTGCATCATGTTCAATCAATCCATCACATTCAAAAATCCAGACATGGTAAAAATCAGAAAATCACATCATAGAATAATAGACACTTCAAGGAATATGTGAGAAAAAATTTGGAATTATTTGGGTTAGTTTTCAATTAGTTATGAATTTCTGAATAAGCATGAGAGAAATGAAATAAAATGGAAAAAACATGAAAATATTATGAAAAGAAAATGGAATTTGGAAACTACACAAGGCCAGGATCGAAGTGAGGTTCAAAGCGCGTCCAAAACGACGTCGTTTTGGCTATAAGGAATTAAAATGAAAAAAATGCAGAAGCGCGCGCGGTGGGAATCGAAGGAGGGGCCTGGCACGTCAAAACGACGTCATTTTGGTTGCGATGGTTAGGGTTTTGCAGACGGTGGCGGAACTATTCACGCGCGGAGGAAACCACCGTCTTCTTCATGAAGACGGTGGATGAACAGTGACATACGACGGAATTTTTTGCAGAATTCATCAACCAGTACACCAAATGAAAGCTTAGCACACGTAAATTCCAAATCTATCATCAACTTAGCCTAAAACAGCATGTATCGTGCAAATCGAAGCAAATCATTTTGATCTATCAAACTTTAACTTCACATAACTCTACGAATACTCAACCAAATTTCATGAATTTTATATCAGCGTGCTCAGCATGAATAGATCTACAACATTATGGCAATAAAATAGAGAAAAGTGAAGGTCGAAACTCACCTTGTTTGAAGAGCAGTTGGCGAAAATAGTGTATTCAAGGCTTCCAGCTTTCCAGATTCACTTCCTTTGAGCTCCACTGAAGTTGGATGCAAGAAATGGCACGTGAAAAGACCTGAATCAAGCTCAATTTGGAACTTCCATTAATGCATTCAAGCTTGTGGTATGCACGAATCTGAGATGAAATCCACCAAATACACGTTGAATCTTGCTCAATAACACTCCATGTTCATGATTATGCAAGGAAAATCAAGGTTTATGTGTAGAATTTTGAAAAATCAATGGAGAGAAATTGAGAGTGAAAGAGGATTCTAGATCTGAAAATGTGTGTAATGAGTAAGACAGTTACAATTAAGCTTTTATACCATCTCCTAATTACTCTGAAATTGTTATTAGGCCAAGGTTAATGGAAATTAGCAAGATATAAGGTGTATGCACAAATGGTAAAAACACCCTTGCATGGTGAAAGCATACGTGAACAGTACCACATGAGGGCCCAAATTCACTTAAAATCATCCCGTGCACATGTTGGAATTGGAATTTTGTTCATGTGATCAACCAATTTTGAATTTGGTATTTTCCTTCCAAAATGGACATGCATGAACAAATGATTGTATGAGATAATTTCATGCAATGTCATGATGTATTTGGAAAATATGAGTCATAAGGAGCATAATGCAAAAAGAGGCACTCAAATTGGAGCTTTGGTTCAAAAGATATGGCTTGTTGAAGTTTCATGCATACTTTGCAGTCAATGGATCATAACTCCTTAACCATTCATCAGATGCTCATGATCTTGGACTTTTTGGAAATGGGAGAGAAAGATCTTCAACTTTCATGTTGACCAAAATTTCATTTGAAGCTTCTTTGATGTTGGAAAGTCAAGTTGAAGTTAGTCGAAAAACTTGCCATTTTTGGAAACTTGAAATTACAGGTCACTTTCCATTTTTGGAAACTTTTGATTTGGCTTCAAATCCTTTAAGATAAGTGTTTGACATGATGAATAAACCTCTTTTGGATATGAATGAAGAGTCTCAAACCATTTCTCCACCTCCTAGCCCTCAGTTGACTTTTATGGGGCTCAGATGATTTGAAAATGCACTGATGACTTTGAGCCTCTAACACTTGGTCAAGTTGCTTCAAAATGAACCTTGGCTCATATAAGCTCTCTAGAATACTCATGTGGCCTCCATCTCAAGGAAAACTTGCTCTCTTTGCACAGATGAATTCTCTTGATGCCAGTTCTAGTCGATATGATGCAATGCAATGTGCAATGTTAATGTAATGTTAATGACCTAAAAAATGAAAATGTATGCATGAATGGGGGGTGCAAATTTGAGGTGCTACAAGTACAACGTGGATATGGCGCCTGATAGAGATCAGGTGAGGTCTATGTCTTAGAAGGATAAAGAAACATTCAAAGAATATGCCCAGAGATGGAGAGAATTATCTGCTCAGATAAGTCCGCCTCTTGAAGAGAAAGAGATGACTAAGATTTTCCTGAAGACGTTGAGTTTGTTTTATTACGAACGTATGATTGCAAGCGCCCCCAATGATCTTACCGAAATGGTAAACATGGGGATGAGGTTAGAAGAAAGAGTCTGTGAAGGACGTTTGACTAAAGAAGAGGCATCATCTAGCAAGAGGCATAGTGGTAATTTCTCCAAGAAGAAGGAAGGAGAAGCTAAATCAGTATCAATGGGGAGGTAGAGGAGGCCTCATGTCAGACAGAGTTCTCAACCCTGTCAACATCAACACCGAGTTTCTTCAATAATTCCGATTTTTTCCAACAATCTCAACAATCAATCAGTTCCAATTCAATAACAACATCAATAACAACCAAAACAAAGAACCAACTACAACAACAATAATAATCACCAACAAAATTTTGAGAGGAAGAAGGTCTCCTTTGACCCTATTCCTATGACTTATGCAAAGTTGTACCCGTCTTTGGTACTCAAAAATCTGATCCAGCCAATAAACCCTCCACAAATCCTTAAGCCACTACCATGATGGTTCAAGCCTGATCTTCGTTGTGCTTTTCACCAGGGAGCCCCTGGTCATGGTATAGAGAACTTCTATCCGTTGAAATATGAAGTTGAAAAGCTTGTGAAGAGTGGTATGGTGTCCTTTAAGGATAGAGTGCCTAACGTGAAAGCAAATTCGTTGCCTCCTCACGGTAACGTGTCAGTGAACATGGTGGACGGTTGTCCTAGTGAGTTCAAGGTTTATGATGTCTGCCATATCAGACAATCTTTAGTGGCAATTCATAAGGATATTTGTTTGGTTAGTGAGTGTGATCATGATCATAATGGTTGTGTGATTTGCAGTGTGAACCCTCGTGGGTGTGTCATTGTCAAGAAGGATATTCAAAAGTTGATGGATGAAGGTCTTATCCAAATTTATCAGTCCCGTCATTGGGGCAATGATGTGAACATAATTGTACTAGTATTCAAGACCCCTGAGCGGGTAGTTATTCAATTTGATAGCAGCAACAACAATAATGTCAACAAGCCGGTATCGCCGTTGGTAATACGGTTAGCGAGCCATGTCCCTTATGCATCCGATAGAGTTATTCCATACCAAGATAATGCCACTATGATTGAAAGTGGTCAACGGGTTCCTCTACCAGTTGCAGATTCAGTGGTGAATATCGCAGATATTGCAAAGGTGACCTGTAGTGGTCGTGTGTTCAGTCCAATTTTCCCTAAAGAAGTAGAAGATGTTTCAGCGAGTAAGAAGGCAGAGATTTCGGTTAGTTCTCCAATGTGTCAGTCTGGTGAATCCAGCAGATTGAAGACTAACGATGATGATGAGGTGTTAAGGTTAATTAAAAGAAGTGAATTCAATGTTATAGAGCAGCTACTCCAGACTCCGTCAAAGATCTATGTGCTATCATTGCTAATGAATTCTGAAGCACACAGAGAAGCATTGTAGAAAGTGTTGGAATAGGCTTATGTTGAGCATGATGTTACTGTGGATCAGTTTAGCCATATTGTTGCTTAAGCTACGTGAAAAATACCCGAGCGCATCGCACGCTCAAAGATACAACAGAGTCGCCATCGAACTTTATTTATTCCCGAAGAAAAGGGAAAACATCAATAAAACCTAGGGGAAAGAGAAATGGGTAAGGAAGTCGGTTATGCAAGGGGAAAGTATTAGCACCCCTAACATCCATGGTACTCTATGGGAACCATTTTGAATGTTCTTTGCAAGAATAGGTGTTATTATCTGAAGATTACTCGCGAGAGGGAAACGGGGGTTAATAGATAAGTGTGAAAAATGTGAGAAACGGATAAATATGCTCGCTAAGTATTTGGGCCGTCATGCATATGTATCCTTATTCATGCAATGAGGAAATCATAGCTCCGTAGTTTGTGGAACTAGGACGGATGCGTTAGTTGTTTTTAGTGGACAATATTAACTTTCACATTCTACTGTTGACTGGCTTATATGCTCGAGCATGAGAGCTTTAAGAGTATGTCCGTTCACGATAGAATGGATGAACTCGGATCGTATTCTAGCAGTTAAACATTGCTTGCTCGCTCATGGAGGCTTAAGCGTCGTTCACGGTAGAATGGAAGTAACACGCCCTTTCTGAAAAGGTTTTAAACTGAAAATAAGGCCCAAAGGCAAAACTGAGTTTGATGAGGTGAGTTTTCTTTTATTCTGAAATGAGAGTCATGATTTGAATCATACTAAAGTCTATGAATGGATATGAATACAATGAGCAACTGGGTCATTCGTCCCGCACCCAAAGATATTCAGAATGGGGGTAGGAATTCTTCAGTCCTATTCCTTCTCCATTGCTTAAGGTCTGTTTCGTACAATCCTAATCGCAGGGTTAATTGTTTTTGAATTTATTCACAAAATGGTTTTAGTTTTACTGGGAGAAGAAAAGGATAGAAAGAGAAACCCTAGAAGGTTGAAGTTTGTTCTTCGGTCTGATCTTCAGTCTATGTAGAAAGACTCACCAATTATTCGATTTAAATTGCACTAAAGTTTATGAATAAAGATGAATACAATGAGCAACTGAGCCATTCTTCTCGTACCCAAAGATATTCAGAATGGGGGTAGGAATTCTCCAATCCCATCCCTTCACTACTACTTAAGGCTCATGGCGTGCAATTTGCGTCACAATCGATGAGTGTTGAATTTGAATTTCTTGCAACTTCCCATGATGAAGGGTTGTCTTTGAATGATGAAGAGGCTTGTCAATCAACTTGAATCGAGTTGTGCTAAAGCCTGTGAATAAAGGTGAATACAATGAGCAAACGGGTCATTCGTCCCGCACCCAAAATATTAAAAATGGGGGTAGGAATTCTCCAGTCCCATTCCTTCTATATTACTTAATACTCATGTCACATAACTTGGCTCATGATTAACAAGTATTGAGTTTGACCTTTGTAATGCTTGTATAGTAGTCATGTCTTATACTAATTTAAATTGCTTGAACTCTTGATCTTGATCTTTGAATCTTGATTAAAATTGGAGATCCAGCATCCATCATATCTTGATCCCAAGGACTTACTTTATCAAGGGATCAAGGTTCTTTTGATCACTTGATTAAGCTTGGGGAATTGAGCATAGTCAACGGATTTAGTAGATCCAAGCGTATTTTGATCAACTTAATCAATAGAAAAAAGTTAATTGAAAGTGAATACAATTACCTAAAGGGTTAATTGTTTATTTGAATTAATTCTAAGTCCTAAAACTAGGGGAACATGCAAAAATTAGACTATTTCTAACCTAGGGGCAAAACAGTCAATCCACAATCATGGTTATTGAATTAAAATTCTAATTGTCAATTCTAATGAAAAATCAATTAAGTTCTAAACTAGTCTAATTTCTAAAATTCAATTAAATTCTAAAATTAATTCAATTTCTAACCAAAGTTAATATTCCTAAAAATTCTATTTAAATCTAATTTCTAAAATTTCTAATCTAACATTTTTAAAAAGCCTAATTAAATCTTAATATCTAATTAACTCCTATTCTAAAAAATTAGTTAAAACTAATGAATTTCTAATACCTAATCAATATATTTCTAATTAATTCCTAATTAACCTAAAAAACTAATTAACTCCTAATAATTTCTAATTAGTAAAAAAACAATAAAAAAACTGAAGATGGGCCTTTAGAGCATAGGGAGATGCATGCCCGTTTCTAGGGTGCTGGAAGTGGAATCTAATGAGATTATTGGGCTGTAGGCGCAGGGGGCCAATTGCCCTGATTCTGAGGTTACATCGAGGGTTCACGGACCAAGGGGGGTGTCAAGAGCATAGCGGCGGGCCTAAGACCCATTCCCTTCCATCCACGGAACCACGCCACAAATTCACGTTATCACATTCCTGAATTCACCGCTCAAAATTTCATCTCATCTGAGCGCTTCCTTCCGCCGCGCCGGAAATCAACACCGGCGGCGGCGGAAACCTAAACTACCGAAATCTTGCACCAGATCCTCCGTCTCCATAACCTCGACCTGAATTCCTCACTTAATTCAACCGAATCTCACGCGATCGACCTAACCCGAGCATTCCACTCACGAACCCTAAATGCAACAACTCGAATCAAACTCTCTGAACACAGAATCTAAGCTCAACCGATTGGGGATTCGATATCCCAAGCTTCTAACTACTTCGTGGCACCAAGTTTAACGAGAAACAATATAAAGATACACCTACCTGCTGGAGAAGACGGAGTCACCAGCGGAATCTCGGTGAGTTCTCTTTCGCTTTGCCTCCTTTGAACACATCTTCTTCCATTTATTCTTCCGTGTCTTCTTCTTCTCCAATCTTTAGTCTGTAGAAATGATTTGTGTGCGATTTGTTGCAACGAAGAGGGTGATGAAGGTCGAAGCTCAACTAGTTATAGCTTCTGATGTTGAAGCTCTGACAGTTACGATAATTGAGAGCGTATAGTGAGGGATTGGGATGAGTTTATAGGAATCACGTCTCTAAATCATGAATGAGGGTGAGATATGAATTTGTAGAGTTGGGAGTGGTTAACTGAATTGGGCAGTTCGGGTATCTCCGATAGGGCAGTTCACACTGTTAGTGAAATTGCAATGGAAATCAGTTAGATGTTAAAGTTCTTTTAATTGTTCAGTTAGAAATTAGTTAGAGAAGTTAGTTATGTTATGCTGTTAAAAATGAAATTAGTTAGGTTAGAGTGAGTTGTCGGATTTGGCTAGTGTGAATTAGCTTATTTAGAGCTGAGTATTGTAATTGACTTAGAGTAGAAATGTTAAATTGATTAATGGTTTTCGAGTTTTGAAATTCCTTCTATTGTTATGTTGAATTGTTGTTAAAAAAACTCAATGAAGAAAAGTACATTGTTGTTCTGATGTTAATGAGTTAGGCAGATAGATATTCAGGCCATGCTAATCAGTTCGTTCAGTGGATTTTGTAGGTTTGGCTTGGTTTTGTATGGTGTTATGTTGTTGGAACTGATATCAAATATCTTTGAATTTTGTAGGTTTGGCTTGGTTTTATATGGAAGCAGAGTTTCAGATTGCTTTGATCTATCCTATTGAAATTATGTAGGTGAAACTTGCTGAATGCAAGCGGGATCTCGTTTGTGGATCAAAATCCGTCATGGTCGCAACAATTATCATCTTAATTTCTCCATCAACAACATCACTAGTTGTGGTCCTGCCAGCATCACCAACTGTGTTATCCCATCATTATTCTTCGAATGCCCTGAGAAGTATCTGGCCAGTAGCACCATTAGGGCAATAACAACAACAGTGAGTCCAACAATACCAATGAAGGTGGCTAAACCATTCAAGTGGACCTGCAGAGGTGTTTCTTCACCATTATCTTCTGAAATGCTAGCCATTAGAAGGCCCCATTCATTATTAATTCCCACCTGTTACCAGCATAGTACCACTGCCATCTGCAGCCTTGCAACCAGACGTAAAAAAAAGGTGCTTTGTAATCCTTATGAAATTTTTTGCTTTCACCAGTCATACTAGATTCATCAATTGCAAGTGAGTGACCTATGATTAATACTCCATCGGCAGGAACCTGATCTCCTATTTTAAGGGGTATAACATCACCAACAATAATATCAAATATTGATATTTTAATTGTTCTTGTTTGGGTGCCATGAATTGTTGTACTTCATTGCTAGTGAATTTCTACAGGCTTTGCTGCCGGTGTTGGCCTGCTGTTTGGTTATGACGAATTGTGAATTGTTATTGTGCCGTGATGCTCTTGATCATGGCTTGTTGATATATATGATGACATTGTTATATGCTTAGATGTATGGTTTGACTAAGTGATTGCTGCTTTGTTTGCATTGTGATGCAGTGTGTTTGCTGCAGTTTGGCAGGCTCTATGTGTATGGTTGATGCAAGGCGGCTTCATGAGCAAGATGTTGTTGTTTGTGCAGCAGGTTTGATGAATGCTGCTGCAATGTGTTCGCCATCATCTTGATGTTATTGTTGGTGATTTGATGATGAGCCAAAACTGCAGCATGAGGGCTCATGGAAGAGCGTAGTTTGCAGGGTCGTGGGGTGACGCTCCAGGCAGGGAGAGACATTTGGAACCCAGGTCATGGTGACTTGATGGAGGCTGGTGCAAGGCAAGCTGTAGGGCGCATGATTCTAGCATGACCTAATGATGATATTTGGTGTTCTGATGTAAAGCATTGTTGTAGGAAATAGGAAAACTGGCCAAGTATATGTGCTTGCAAGCGATATAATGTATTAATGCATCTTGTATTTTAGGTTAAGGAATGTCCATGTAATGCATGAGATTGTATGTTTGGGCTGTATGCACCATGCTTGGTTTTGATAGCATATTTGGCCTGAGGAAATGAAAAATGACTTGAGTAGAAACATGGCAATACATGGTTTTCAAGCCTAAATGACCAAGGTTATGGCATGGTATACAAAAATGTGGAATTATTGGTCATTACATAACAGGGAACTTCATAAAATCAACTAGGGATGTAAGATGCATTTGAAATTAGCTTTAAGATGAAAAAAGTATAATGGTTGACTTTAGTCAACTAGTTGATCAAAAAGTCAACAGTTGACCAAAAGTCAACCCCCCTTTTTAAATGTATTTTTTTATTTCCTTTTTTTTGTAATGAACTATGTATACACTAATGAATGAATGAAATGAGCACTTATTTGAATGAAATGACTATGGATTGAATATGACTTGTAAATGGATTGAAGCTTGAAGTGAACGAACTTGAATATGATTGACTTGAAATGAAATGGAACAAACAAAGATCCATGAATAGACCATGAAATTGGATTGATATTTGAATCGATCTAACCACAAATCCATGGACATAACACCAAGCAATGACAATGTCATGAAGTGGGCTTGAACCAACTTGACAAGATGAAATAACAAGGCATGGACTAGGACTATGCATAAGGAGGATCCAGGTGCAATATTATGGAATGAATGGAAGCAGATGAAGTTGTGGGGCCATGTACTTGAGCTCAACCCAATGGACACAAACACAAGGTGAATGGATTCAACCAAAGGATCCACAAAAGTGAACCATGAATAAGAGGTTATTGGATGTAGTTTGGCAGAGCAAGAGAAACACACCGTGGCTGATGGAGAGCCAGGTGAAATTAGGGTTAGGAGGCCACCCATTGGATATGGAACATAATTAGGGTTTAAAAGTCCATCCAAATATATAGTAGATCAACCACAAGATCCAACAGTAGCAAAGTCAAGGATTAGGGTTTGGATGTCCAAAGGACTGTCATGGTATAAACCTCAGGAATTAAGGTCCATAGAAAATCAAACAACTAGGGTTTCAACCCCTACGATGAGTTATACCACAATCTTCAAGCCAAAATCCTGATCTTTATTAGCCATAAACCTTGAATATATGATGCTTGTTAGCAAATATCTATCATGAGTGAATGATGCGCATGAATAAAATATGAATAAGTATAGATGGATTTCAAGTCATATGTTAGATGAAAAGCAAAAAGGGAGGGCAAATTTTGGGGTATGACAGTTGCCAACATCACTTCTTGTAACAATTTGAGTTTTTGTGATGAAGAGCTTCCCGAAGAAGGCAGGAATCATAATTTGGCACTCCATATTTCGATGAACTGCAAGGAGGACGAAAAACTGTCATTGGAGAGTGGACCTTCTGGTAAAGATGGGTCCGAGTGATTTCGAAATTACTTTCAAGGTAATGGATATCCATCTGGCATATAGCTGCTTGTTGGGAAGGCCATAGATTCATGAAGTTGGAGCTGTGACGTCTACTCTACACCAAAAACTGAAATTTGTGAAGAACGACAAGCTTGTCGTTGTTGGTGGAGAGAAGGCATTGTTGGTGATCCATTTGTCATCTTTTACATATGTTGATGCTGAGGAGGAGGTTGGAATGTCGTTCCAAGCCTTATCTATTGCTGATGAATTAAAGAAAACCGGTGCACCCATGTCTTCTTCGAAAGATGCACAAGAGGTTGTTCATGCTGGTAGCATTTACAAGTGGGATCATGTTGTGGAGATCGCCGAGAATAAGAACAGAGCCCGACTAGGATTTCAACCAGGGCCATTCAGCGCCAGAGCCAAAGTTATGTAACCAATTTTCTGCAATGGAGGGTTCATTCATGGGAATGATCAACACTCAACTACCATTATTGAAGACAGTGGTCGTGAAGACGAAGCTTGCGCCAACTTTGTGACGCATGACCAGATTTGCAACAATTGGGTTGTTGTTGATGTTCCTGTTGTCATTCACCGTTCTAAGAAAAAAAGTATTACTAATAAAAATCATTCTCATATGCCTAAGGGAGAAGTGAACATTGTTGGGCATTTTCTTTATTATCATCAATGAAATACAATTTTATTCATCAATATCTATGATGTCTTACTTTTTGTTTTTTCTGAAAAATGGTAATCACAAAAAATATAAATAAATAATAATCTTTCCATCTGCATAATATTTGTTTGCACTCCACTTCTCTAAAATCAAAGTATCAAAACATTATGCAGGTTAGTTTTCAAACCCATTGATACAATGATCATACTCCCTCTCCAAACTTTGATTTCCCTGTGTTTGAAAAATAGGAAGAGAATGATGATAAAGAAGTGTACGATGAATTATCCCGTTTTCTTGAGCATGAGGAAAAAACCATTCAGTCTTTTGAAGAGCAAATTGAACTAGCCAACTTGGGTTCCGAGGATGATGTGTAGGAAGTCAAGATTGAGTCTCAACTATGTCCAGAAGGTAAGAAGGAGTTGATTGATCTTCTTCGAGAGTATTCTGATGTGTTTTCTTGGTCCTATCAAGATATGCATGGTTTGGATTCTGAGATTGTAGAGCATAGATTGTCGTTGAAGCCAGAATGCCGATCAAGGAGAATTTAAGAAGAACTCATCATGATATGGCAGTAAAGATCAAAGATGAAGTGCAGAAGCAAATTGATGCTGGTTTTCTTGTTACCTCCGAATATCCGTAGTGGGTGGCCAACATTGTGCCTGTCCCTAAGAGAGATGGAAAAGTCCATATGCGTGTTTATTATAGACATTGGAACAAAGCTAGTTCGAAAGATGACTTCCCTTTGCCACACATTGATATGTTGGTAGACAATATAACTAAATTCAAAGTCTTTTCGTTTATGGATGGATTTTCCGGTTATAATCAAATCAAGATGGCACTTGAAGATATGAAGAAGACCATATTCATTACACCTTGGGGAACATTCTGTTATAGAGTGATGTCATTCGATTTAAAGAATGATGGTGCAACGTACCAGAGAGCTATGGCCACTATTTTTCATGATGTGATGCACAGAGAGATTTAAGTCTATGTTGATGACATGATTGCTAAGTCAAGTGATGGAGAAGAACATGTTGAGCATTTGTTGAAGTTATTCCAGCGTTTGAGGAAATATAAACTCCGCTTGAATCCCAATAAGTGTACTTTTGGTGTTCGTTCTGGTAAGTTGTTGGGCTTTATTATCAGTGAAAAGGATATTGAGGTTGATCCTGCCAAGGTCAAAGCAATACAAGAGATTCCTGCGCCTAAAACTAAGAAGAAAGTCAAAGGTTTTATCGGCCGATTAAACTATATATCAAGATTCATATCACATATGACTGCCACATGTGCGCCAATATTCAAACTTCTTCGGAAAGATCAGTCTTGTGATTGGACCGAAGATTGCCAGAAAGCTTTTGATAGCCTCCGATTTTGTCTCCACCTGTTGAAGGAAGACCTTTAATCATGTATTTGACTGTGCTTGATGAGAGTATGAGTTATGTTCTTGGTCAGCAAGATGAATCAGGAAAGAAAGAATATGCAATATACTACCTCGGTAAGAAATTCACTGACTGTGAGACTCGGTATTTTATGCTTGAAAAGACATGTTGCGCATTGGCTTGGGCTGTTAAGCGTCTACACCAGTATATGTTGAATCATACTACTTGGTTGATATCCGAAATGGATCCAATCAAGTACATTTTTGATAAGCCTGCTCTAACTGGGAGGATTGCCCATTGGCAGATGTTGTTATCTGAGTATGATATTGAATACCGATCTCAAAAAGCTATTAAAGGTAGTATCTTGGCTGCCCATTTGGAGCACCAACCTATTGAAGATTGTGATGAACCATTGCTTGAAGAAGTGCCAGAACCTGGTTCCCGTTGGGGCATGATATTTGATTGAGATGTTAATTCATACGGTAATGACATTGGGGCAGTGATTATTACTCCTCAAGGCACACATTTTCCGTTTACAGCTAGACTGACCTTCAAGTGTACAAACAATATGGCTGAGTATGAAGCTTGTATTATGGGGCTTGAAGAGGCCATTGATCTTAGAATCAAATATCTTGACGTTTATGGAGATTTAGCTTTGGTTATGAATCAAATCAAAGGTGAATGAGAGACGAATCTGAAGGTGAGAAAAACAAGAAAGGGGGGGGGGGGGGGGGGGGGGGGTTTTGTTTGGAAAATAAGCGCTTTTTCAAAATGAAAATCACACAAGGATTTTATACTGGTTCGCTTATAACACAAAGCTACTCCAGTCCACCCGGCCAAGGTGATTTCGCCTTCAACAAGGACTTAATCCACTAATCTTGAAAGATTGTTTACAAACAACATCTAAGAGAAAGATCTCTTAGTCCTCTCAAGTCTACAGACTACACAGAGTCACTTGAGGAAAATAAAACAATAGATGAAAGCTTATGTAATCTAGAGTGCTTCTAAGATAAGCAAATATTACAACAATAAGAACAAAGTATTTCACGTACTAAGCAAAAGCTTCGTGAAGATTGAGAGAATAAACAGTATTTTTGTGTGTTGATGTTTCAGTAAAAATCTTGTTGTATATGTTGTGCGCTGAATGTTGATTTGCAGTCCTTTATATAGAAGAGAAGGATCCGTTGAAAAATCATGGCAGATAATAACTCTTGAATAATAATTAGTGCCATATCTTATGTTGCTTGTTGTCAAAGCAACTTTCACTTCTTGAATGACTACTTACCACAAATAGTTCCTTATCATTTGTATTTTTGGAGTTAACGTCTCTTCCTGTATTAGGAAATCCATTTCCATAACTTTATTTGAAGTTAACGTTACACTTCCTTATTTAGCAATTCCATAATCAGAGTCTTCATGTTTCTGGAGATCTTGGAATCTGCTATCTAGCTTCTGATGTTGATCTTTTGAGTTCTGATGATTTCTTCAGATAGCGCCAAGAGCTTCTGAAGTTTGACATACTGTTGTTCAGAATCAGAATTTCTAGAGCGTACTTCTTGTTCAGATGCTTCTGATATTTTGCTGTTTTGCTCAGAGTTAGACTTTCTTGAACGTGTTTCTACTTCAGATGCTTCTTATCTTCTGATAATTTGTATCTGATCTGGTTCTGTATCTGATGACATCATCAGATCTCTTCCTTCTTTCTTTAGAACCCTGCACACTTAGAAACTTTTCGTTAGGGTGCCATTTTTGGTTTCATCCTTTGTTATCATCAAAATCATGGAATCTGTTGTAGAACAATTTTTGTTCTTACAATCTCCCCCTTTTTGATGATGACAAAACAATCTTAATTAGCAGATGAAACATATAAAATATCAGATCAGATAGACAAGAGCTCCCCCTGAGATAGTGCTAGGGAGTTCAGAAGTTCTTACCAGAGCTTCTAAGTAAAGAGGTTTCTTGATACCTTCTGCAATTTCTTAAGTCCAGGTTAGATAAATTTATTTTTAAGAAAAATATGTTGCAGAATGCTTAAGGTATTTAGACAATATTTTCATCAGAGCTATTAATGACTTCTCCCCCTTTTTGTCAGAATCAAAAAGACATAGCAAAAAATAAATAATTGAAGAGAAAAACATTGTATTTAGATAAAAAGCAACAGAGGCAAAAAGAACAAGTAAACATCAGAAACAGAGAAATTAGAGCAACAAGCAATAAGTCCTAAGTGCCTAGGGGTTCGGAGGCGGAGGCATTCTCTGAAGCAACATAGCCAGCATGTTCTGAATGTTGTCGTTGACAGTGTCTTGTTTATCCATTCTGGCACAGAGTTCATTCTGATCTTGCTTAAGTTCTTTCAGCGTCTGGAGAACCATAGGGATAACAGAAGAAGAAGACTCCCCCTGAGTCAGAGCCTGCTGTGCTTCAGCAGCAGCTTGTGCTTCAGCTTCGGCAGCAGCAACAGCATCAGCCAGAGCTTTAGCTTCAGCTTCCTTTATCCTTAGAACTTCAGCTTCTCTTGCTCTTTCTTCCTCCAGCCTTCTAGCCTCTTCTTCAGCTTCTCTTGCTAATCTCTCTTCTTCCAGCCTTCTGGCTTCAGCTTCTCTTGCAAGTCTTTCCTGAAGTCTTGCCTCAGCATCTCTGATGTAGCCATTTCTGACTTGTTCAGAGATGTTCTTCAGTCTAAAAGCCTCAGAGGTCATCCAGCCAATGACTCTGTTCCAGTGTGTCCTTATAGAGTCAGGATCATCACTGACTTCAGAGTTAGTGGTCAGAGACTTGACCTTTTGTACTGAAGCCCCTGCGACCAGCATTATGGCTTCCTCAAGGGTAGGTACAGAAAGGTTTGGTTCAGAGGTTTGAGGTGAAGAAATTGGAGGGCTGAGATTTAATGTGAGAGGTTCAGATTCTGCTTCAGGTTGAGGTTCAGATCTTTGGGGTGAAGCGTAAAGAGGGTTTAAGTCTAAGGGTTCAGTTTCAGCTTCAGGTTCAGGTTCAGTTTCAGCTTCAGGTTCAGGTTCAGCGGAGGTGTTTGGAGGGGTGATATCAGAGGTGTGGAGGTCAGAGGGTTGAGTTTCAGAGGGTTGGTCTTCAGAAGTAATGTTGGTTGTTTGTTCTGGTGGAGGTGAAGTTGCTTCAGAATGTGTTTGTGTTGGTTGTTGTGAAGCAAGGTTTTGAGCCTGAATTTGGGCTAAGGTTGGGGAGTCAGGGTCAGAGTATTCTTGGTCAGAGGAGATTTCAAGGTATGGGGGTGATTCTGGGGCTGAAGATGATGAAAAGGAAGTGGTAGTGTGAGAAAGATTAACATTTGGTGGAGGTTATGAAGTTCTGGTTATAGAAGGTGGAGTTTCAGAGGTTGTGTAAATGGGTGGAGTTGGGAGAGGATTAGAAGAAGAAGCCAAAAAGTGTTCAGAGGGAATAGAGGGAGCAGACATACCAGTAGTTTCTTGCAGAGGCGCTGGAGATCTGGTCCCAGAAGTTTCTCCTATTCTTTCTCTCTTTGCCTTTGAAGTTTTATTCTTAGGGGGACCTCGTTTAAATCTGACAAAATCTTCTTCTGAGTCCAGACAGTCGTCCAATCTGAAGTCAGATGTGTCAACTCCTTCATCCTTCAGCCGTTGCAAGTAGTGAAGGATTGCATCTACAGGTTCATTCTTGAAGAACCTTGCAAGACCATGGGGCAGCTTCCTCTGATCTTTCAAGGCATCCCAGGAGGTATCCATAGTGGGTCTGACTTGAATTTTCTTCAGAATTCCCATACTCTTGAGATTTCTGGCGTTCAGAGGCCTCCCAGTATCTATTGCCAGATCCTCCATCAGTTTGGCCTTCTCCAGATGATCTACCAGCCCATTCTCGATGAAGACATCAGATAACAATCTTCCCAGAGGGATGTAGGTTCTGGGCTTCATGTTGTTTCTGGTCTCCCTGACAGAGTCTCTGAGGTATCTGAAGAGTAGTGCAGGAAGGCAGATCTTCACACCCTTGTGAATGCAATACAGAATGCACTTCTGATCTGCATTGATGTAGTCAGAGGAGTTTGATGCTGGGCGGTGGTCAATAGTTCCCAGAATGATCTTAAGCCATACCCTGAGGTTCTGATGAAGCTCTTTGTTCTTTGAAGGATTTCCTTCAGTGTTATGTTTGAAGATGGTTGGATTGATCACTTCAGCAATGCGCCTTGACCTAGGGTTGATGTTGTAAATCCTTTTTCCTCCATCTCTCTCCATGTTCAGTAAAGAAGCAATTGACTTTTCAGTAATTACTATCTTTACCCCCAAAACATAAGAGACGATGAAATGGTCATCAACGTCTGCAAATCTCCAGAACTCCTTGATGAGAAGTGGGTAAACAGGACCATAAAGCCTTTGGAAGTAGTTTTCCCACCCTTGTTGACGAAGTTCTTCAGTAAGATCAACGCCATTTCTCTTCATGTTTTGAAAGTCTAGTAGAGTTTCACACAAAACTTCCAATCCCTCAAATGGAGTTGCTAGGTTTATGTGAGGTAGACGATCAAGGATATGGGGTTCCTTGTACACTGAAGTAATGGAAACTCCTGTAACAGTTGGAGTTGGAAAGCTTGAGCTTTGAGCGGTGGCGTTGGATTCCATTTGTTGAGAAAAGTTGAAAACTTCTTGTTGTTGAGCATCCATAGTTGAAGAAGAAGATGAAGATTGATGAAGATGAAGTGTTTGTAGAAATGCTTCAGAGAGGGTTTAGAAAGGGTTTGAGAGTGAGTGAGAGTGATAAGTGTGTGAAATGTGAGAAAAGTGTTTAAATACCCTAAGTTAAAACACATGCAAAACGACACATCATTCAGCGTTAGCACAAAATTCAAGTTAGCATGCTTGGGGGAGAAATGATTAAGGCTAATTAATGAATGTCTAATCCCAACAGTACGCACACTGCTCGAGGAGATTTCAAACGTCTGTCCTTTGAATTTCTTTTGACAGCTGTCTAGAAGTTCTAGGGTTAGACGCTCAATGCTCCACGTGTTTTGATGTATCTGATCTTTAGGAATACCAAAGGATTGGTTCCTGAAGATTTCTAACTCAGATATCTTCTTAACTTGGTAGAAGTATCAGAGTCAGAGGCAGAAGTACATTTGTCAGAGTCTCATTTTACATTTTCAGAGCCACACTTCATTCTGGGCAATTTTGAATGTTTAGATTTTCTAAGATAAAAAGAAATCTATCTTCAGCTAGAGGCTTAGTAAAGATATCTGCCCATTGATGATCTGTATCAATGAACTTCAATGTTACTATCCCTTTCTGAACATAGTCTCTGATAAAATGATGTTTTATTTCAATGTGTTTAGCTCTGGAATGTAGAATGGGATTCTTACTTAGACAAATGGCAGCAGTATTATCACAGAAGATAGGAATGTTACTCTCGAAAATTTGCAGATCTTCTAACTGATTCTTCATCCAGAGCATCTGAGTTGTGCACAGTGATGCTGAGATATATTCTGCTTCTGCAGTAGATAGAGCAATAGTTGACTGTCTCTTGCTAGCCCAGGATATCAAATTGTTTCCCAGAAGCTGGCAATTTCCAGATGTGCTTTTTCGTTCTAATCTATCTCCTGCATAATCTGCATCACAGTAACCAGAAAGTCTATACTCTGATGTTTTCTCATACATCAGGCCCAGGTTAGGAGTTCCTTTCAGATACTTGAGAATTCTCTTAACTGCTGTTAAATGAGATTCTCTAGGATCTGATTGGAATCTGGCACAGAGACAGACACTAAAGAGGATATCAGGACGAGTAGCAGTCAGATAGAGAAGAGAGCCTATCATACCTCGATAGAGCTTCTGACAAACCTTTGTGCTTACTTCTTCCTTTTCAAGAATGCATGTTGGATGCATGGGAGTTTTTGCAGAGTTACAGTCAGCCATGTCAAATTTCTTCAGAACATCTTTAATATATTTGCTTTGATGCACATATGTAACTTCTGAAGTTTGGTTAATTTGAATTCCCAGAAAGAACTTTAGTTCTTGCATTAAGCTCATTTCAAATTCTGCCTGCATTAACTCAGAGAATTCTTGACAAACAGAGATATTAGCAGAACCAAAAATAATGTCATCAACGTAAATCTGGCATATCATGAGATCATTATTAAGGTTCTTACAGAAGAGTGTGGAATCAACTTTCCCTCTGATAAAATTTTGTTCCAGAAGAAAATTGCTTAAACATTCATACCAAGCTCTGGGAGCTTGTTTAAGTCCATATAGAGATTTTTTAAGTTTAAAAACATGTTCTGGAAAGTTTGGATTTTCAAAACCTGGAGGTTGGTTGACATAAACTTCTTCTGATATATAACCATTAAGGAATGCACTCTTGACATCCATTTGATATAATTTAATAGAATGGTTAATAGCAAAAGATACAAGAAGAGGAATAGATTCTAACCTTGCGACTGAAGCAAAAGTTTCATTATAATCAATACCTTCTTGTTGACTATAACCTTGAGCTACCAGTCGAGCTTTGTTTCTGACGACTTCTCCTTTCTCATTCAGCTTGTTTCTGAATACCCATCTAGTTCCAATAACGTGAGTGCCTCTGGGCTTTGGAACAAGATCCCAGACATCATTCTTTGTGAATTGATCTAATTCTTCTTGCATGGCTGAAACCCAGTCGTTATCTTGAAGTGCTTCATCACAGGACATAGGCTCAATCAGAGACACTAGTCCCAGAGGAGTATCTTCAGAGGTCCTGAAGGTAGATCTGGTTCTGACAGGTTCGTCCTTGTTTCCCAGAATCAAATCTTCAGATATGTTGATACGACTTTTGACTTTCTTTGGGATTTCTGGGGATTTAATTTTTTCAGAGTTCTGAGTGACAGTTGCTTCTGGGGCTTTATCAGAACCTGCAAGAGTGATTTCTAAATCTGCAAAATTTTCAACTAGCTTTGACTTTTCAGGGTCAAGCTTATCATCAAATCTGACATGAATTGATTCTTCCACAATTTTGGTTTCTGTGTTGTATACTCTGTAGCCTTTAGAGCGTTCTGAGTATCCTAACATAATACCTTTTTGTGCTTTGGAATCAAACTTGTTCAGATGTTCTTTAGTATTTAAGATAAAGCAAGAACATCCAAAAGGATGAAAATATGAAATGTTTGGTTTTCTTCCTTTACACAGTTCATAGGGAGTCTTTTCCAGAATAGGTCTTATAGAGATTCTATTCTGAATGTAACACGCTGTATTTACAGCTTCTGCCCAAAAATGCTTTGCCACATTAGTTTCATTGATCATGGTTCTGGCCATCTCTTGGAGTGTCCTATTCTTCCTCTCTACAACTCCATTTTGTTGTGGAGTTCTAGGGCAGGAGAAATCATGGGATATTCCATTAGAGTCAAATAATTCTTCAAAATCTTTGTTTTCAAATTCTCCACCATGATCACTTCTGACTCTAACAATTTTAGCATCAAATTCTTTTTGCACTTTGGAGCAGAAACTAGTGAATACAGAGTGAGACTCACTCTTGTGCTTTAGGAATTTCACCCATGTCCAGCGACTGTAATCATCAACAATGACTAGTCCATACTTCTTTCCATTGACTGATGCTGTTTTCACAGGACCAAATAAGTCAATGTGGAGAAGTTCCAGAGGCTTAGAGGTGGAAACAACATTTTTCTTTTTAAAGGATGTTTTTGAAAATTTTCCTTTCTGACATGCTTCACACAGAGCATCTGAAGAAAACTTCAGTTTAGGTAGGCCTCTGACTAACTCGAGTTTATTTAGCTGAGAAAGTTTCCTCATGCTAATGTGGCCCAAGCGTCTATGCCATATCCATTGCTCTTTGTGAACAGACATCAGACATTTAACATTTTGTTCTTTTAAATCAGAAAGATTAATTTTATAAATGTTGTTTTTCCTCTTGCCTGTGAAAAGGACAGAGCCATCATTCTGATTAATGGCTTTACATGTTTTTTGATTAAAGATTACATCATAATCGTTATCACTTAATTGACTTATGGATAACAAGTTATGCATCAATCCTTCTACGTAAAGGACATCAGATATAGAGGGAAGAGTACCATTACCAATAGTTCCGGAGCCTCTGATCCTTCCTTTCTGATCTCCTCCGAACCCTACAAATCCAGCGTCTTTAAGTTCCAGACTTTGGAACATAGACTTTCTTCCCGTCATGTGTCGCGAGCATCCAGAGTCCAGGTACCATGACTGGTGTCTGAACTTTGCTGCATAGGATATCTGCAACATACACAATCTTATCTTTCGGTACCCAGAATCTCTTGGGTCCTTTCTGATTAGTTTTCCCAGAGTTTCTTATGACTTTGGGTTTTCTAGCATTTACAAATTTTTGTTCTTGTGTGTGTGTATAGTGATATGAAAATGGAGATTTAAGTTGGTCACTAGAAGAAGTTTTAACTTCCTTAGGATCATACCCAATTCCCTTTTTATTGTTCTGACTGACTCCATAAATCATGGATGCCATAATACTCCTACCTATTCCATTTTTCAGAAATTCTTGAAAGGCTTCTTCGTATTCAAAAATAATTTTATTTGAAGTTTGTGGTGCTTGAGACAACGCTTCTTCTAATTCTAAGCTTTTTCTTTTTGCCCCATCTCTTTCTAGTGTTAAAGATCTGATTGTATCTTCTCGCGCTAGAATTGTCATCTCAAGCTTGCCACATTCTTCAAATTTTGCTTTAAGACAGCCTTTTATGTTTTTAAGCTTTTGTTTTAGTTTCTGATATGAGCTAAGAGTTTCTGACAAGCATGATTCTAGATCAGATCGAGAGAGTTCAGAAAATACCTCTTCAGATTCTTCATCTGAGCTGCTCCTGGATGTGGTAGCCATAAGTGCCACGTTGGCCTTTTCATCAGAGTCAGATTCTGATGACCCAGATTCACTATCATCCCAGGTAGCCATTAATCCTTTCTTTGTCCTGAAGGTATTTTTCTTGAAACTTTCTTTTCTAGGATTGTCTTTCTTTAGCTTGGGGCATTCATTCCTGTAGTGACCTGTTTCTTTACATTCATAACAAGTAATATCTTTGTTAGTTTTACCTTTGAAGGTTGATTCTGATCGATCCCCTCTGGGTCTTGATCTTCTGAAGTTGTTGTTTCTCTTTTTCCAGAGTTGTTTAACTCTTCTGGTCAGGAGGGACAATTCTTCTTCATCATCAGAATCTTCTGGTTCAGAGTCATCAGTATCTTCAGTTTCTGCCTGGAGAGCTTTGGTTCTGTCAGGTTTGCGTCTTTCATATCTGGACTTTAATGCTACGGACTTGTTCCTTTTCTAAGGCTCATCTTCCTCTAGTTCTATCTCATGGCTTCTGAGGGAACTGACAAGTTCTTCAAGACTTATATTGTTCAGATCCTTTGACAGCTTCAGAGCAGTAACCATGGGTCTCCATTTCTTTGGCAGACTTCTGACTATCTTTTTGACATGGTCTGCAGTTGTGTATCCTTTGTCTAGAACCTTTAGACCTGCAATCAGAGTTTGGAATCTAGAGAACATTGCCTCTATGTCTTCATCATCCTCCATTTTGAAGGCTTCATATTTTTGGATAAGCGCCAGAGCCTTTGTCTCTTTGACTTGAGAGTTTCCTTCATGAGTCATCCTTAGAGAGTCAAGTATGTCTTTGGCTGTTTCTCTGTTGGTGATCTTTTCATACTCGTTGTAAGATATAGCATTTAGGAGTATGGTTCTGGCCTTGTGATGATTCTTGAAAACTCGTTTCTGATCATCTGACATCTTACTTCTGGGAACTTCAGCTCCATCCTCTTTGACAGGAGGTTTGTATCCATCTGTGACAATGTCCCAGAGATCAGCATCATAGCCTAGAAAGAAACTTTCAATTCTATCTTTCCAGTAATCGAATTTCTCTCCATCAAAGACAGGAGGCTTAGCATTGTAACTATCCTTTTCATTTGTGTGGGCCATAGTTTTTCTCTTTCTGGATCTCTCTACACTGTTAAGTGTTTGATTAGAAAATCAATAACAGAGCCGGAGCTCTGATACCAATTGAAGGTGAGAAAAACAAGAAAGGGGGGGTTTGAATTGTTTGGAAAATAAGCGCTTTTTCAAAATGAAAATCACACAAGGATTTTATACTGGTTCGCTTATAACACAAAGCTACTCCAGTCCACCCGGCCAAGGTGATTTCGCATTCAACAAGGACTTAATCCACTAATCTTGAAAGATTGTTTACAAACAACATCTAAGAGAAAGATCTCTTAGTCCTCTCAAGTCTACAGACTACACAAAGTCACTTGAGGAAAATAAAACAATAGATGAAAGCTTATGTATTCTAGAGTGCTTCTAAGATAAGCAAATATTACAACAATAAGAACAAAGTATTTCACGTACTAAGCAAAAGCTTCGTGAAGATTGAGAGAATAAACAGTATTTTTGTGTGTTGATGTTTCAGTAAAAATCTTGTTGTATATGTTGTGCGCTGAATGTTGATTTGCAGTCCTTTATATAGAAGAGAAGGATCCGTTGAAAAATCATGGCAGATAATAACTCTTGAATAATAATTAGTGCCATATCTTATGTTGCTTGTTGTCAAAGCAACTTTCACTTCTTGAATGACTACTTACCACAAATAGTTCCTTATCATTTGTATTTTTGGAGTTAACGTCTCTTCCTGTATTAGGAAATCCATTTCCATAACTTTATTTGAAGTTAACGTTACACTTCCTTATTTAGCAATTCCATAATCAGAGTCTTCATGTTTCTGGAGATCTTGGAATCTGCTATCTAGCTTCTGATGTTGATCTTTTGAGTTCTGATGATTTCTTCAGATAGCGCCAAGAGCTTCTGAAGTTTGACATACTGTTGTTCAGAATCAGAATTTCTAGAGCGTACTTCTTGTTCAGATGCTTCTGATATTTTGCTGTTTTGCTCAGAGTTAGACTTTCTTGAACGTGTTTCTACTTCAGATGCTTCTTATCTTCTGATAATTTGTATCTGATCTGGTTCTGTATCTGATGACATCATCAGATCTCTTCCTTCTTTCTTTAGAACCCTGCACACTTAGAAACTTTTCGTTAGGGTGCCATTTTTGGTTTCATCCTTTGTTATCATCAAAATCATGGAATCTGTTGTAGAACAATTTTTGTTCTTACAGAATCAACCCTGTTTGATACCATATAGAGACTATGTGAGGAGGATTTCAACTTTCTTTACAAAGGTTGAGTTTCATCATATCCCTCGAGATGAAAACTAGATGGCGGATGCTTTTGCAATGTTGGCTTCAATGATTCTGGTGAAATTTTGGAATGAAGTTCCCAATTTGACTGTAATGCATCTTGATAGGCCAACTCATGTATTTGTTGTTGATGAAGTCAAATATGAAAAGCCATGATATTTTGATATCAAATGTTTTCTTCAAAGTCAGATTTACCCGTATGGGCATCTTTGAAAGATAAGAAAACTTTGAGAATATTAGCTGGCAATTTCTACCTGAATGGTGATGTGCTTTATAAGAAAAATTTCGATATGGTTTTGCTCAGATGCGTGGATAGACACGAAGCAGACCTATTGATGACTGAAGTCCATGAAGGTTCCTTTGGTGCTCATTTCAATGGACATGCTATGGAAAATAAGATGTTAAGAGCATGGTACTATTGGCTGACAATGGAATATGACTGTTACAAGTTTGTGAAGAAATGCTACAAGGGTCAAATCTATGCAGATAAAATTCATGTTCCTCCGACATTGTTGAATGTCATTTATCCATGGCCTTTCTCCATGTGGGGAATTGATATGATCTAGCCCAAAGCATCGAACGAACATCGTTTCATTCTGGTGGCTATTGACTACTTCACAAGGTGGGTTGAAGCGACATCGTATGCAAATGTGACCAAGCAGGTCATGGTCCGATTTATCAAGAATCAGATTATATGCCGTTATGGTGTGCCAAGTAAGATCATTATTGATAGTGGATCGAACTTGAACAATAATATGGTGGAAGCTCTTTGCGAAGACTTCAAGATTGTACATCATAATTCTTCTCCCTACAGACCCAAGGTGAATGGGGATGTTGAACCTAGGAATAAGAACATTAAGAAGATCATTCAGAAGATGGTTGTAACCTACAAAGATTGGCATGAGATGCTCTCATTTGCTTTGCATGGGTACCGTACATCCATCCATACTTCAACAGGGGAAACCCCTTTCTCTCTTGTTTATGGCATGGAAGTTGTGCTCCCCGTGGAGGTTAATATCCCATCATTGTGTGTCTTGATGGAAGCCAAGTTGACAAGAGCTGAATGTTGTCAGACCAGGTATGATCAGTTGAACTTGATTGAAGAGAAGAGATTGACTGCCATGCGTCATGGTCAGTTATATTAGAAGAGAATGAAGAAAGCATTTGATAAGAAGGTAAAGCCTCGTGTGTTCAGAGAAGGTGACCTCATACTCTAGAAGATTCTATCTTTCAAACCTGATGCTGGGGGCAAATGGACTCCTAATTATGAAGGTCCATATGTTGTGAAGAGAGCCTTTTCAGGCGGTGCTTTGATTCTTACAACTATGGATGGTGAAGAGTTCACATGTCATATGAATGTCGGTGCATTCAAGAAATACTTCACCTAAAAAACAAAAGAACAACTCGCTAAGTTGAAAACCCGAAAGGGCGGCTTAGGCAAAAATGAGTGTCTTGGTGGATTGAAAACCCGAAAGGGCGATCCAGGAAAAAGTTAGAGACATAAAATAGGAAATCTATCCCGGTAGATTGAGTACCCCACCTTGGGGAAATCTAGACAAAACTAGGGATTATGGCAAGTAACTGCCTCCGGTTGTTCTTGATCTTGGAAGCAGTTTCGAGCAGTCATTTGTGTAGCGGTAAATTCATGATCATCAAACTATGGATAAGCTAGACATCAAATAACAAGAGTCGCCACCGCGTTTTTATTGTTTCCAAGGGAAAAGGGAAAAAGTACGAACAAAACCCAAAAAGTAAGAAGTTTTCAAATCAAAACTAATAAAATGTTAGAGATTACACGTAAGGGGGTTGGTTACACAGAGGGAAGGTGTTAGCACCCAAAGTGTCATAGGTACTCCTAGGGAGCCCTTTTTGTGTGCATATGTATTTGGTACAAAGTGATGTTTACAAACAAATAGAATGGGGGGATGAGAAAAGAATTCATTAATTATATTTTGTGTTTGGCAAGACCTTCGTTCTTGTGCCTACATACCAACATAAAAGTGAGGGATCAAAACCTCGTAGTTCGTGATACAAATTTCAAAGTGGATGCATTGCTTTTAACAAAAATTAAGTTTGAAAGGCACAAAGGCCCAAAAATGGTTTGAATGAGTTAGTTCATTTTGGCTTTTTGAAAGTTTAAGTCAATTATAGTTAAGTTTATTTACAAATTTGATTTAAGAAGAGAGGTTTGAAAATGCAATGGCATAAGGCCAAAGTTTCTATCTTTTTGCGAAAGTGGTCAAAGTTTAGAACAAAATAAGTTCAAACAAAGAAGGTTTTGAAAAAGGAGGGAGAGATTTTGAAATTAAAGAAATAGGGAGAAGATGAAGAGACTAATCCTATGTACAAAATTAAAAGTTTAGAGTTGAAAAGATCTGACCAAATGGGTAGCAATCCAATAGACAAGAATGTCAATAGAAACCCAGAATTCCCTTGGACTTTTAGAATTAAGCAACACAAATGCACAATTATATTATCTTGAAGAGCAAGGCATCAAATAAAGATGGCCACATCCAAGCTTATCCATTCCATGATCTTCTTCAAGGTAGCCCATGTAACAGATGAATTCCACAAGTCACAGGTTCAAAATAACAGCTTCATAATGATCATGTTACAGATGAACTTAGAGAGGTCTTGAATGATGTATCAGATGAAGTTTCAAATTGCAAGCACTTGGTTTCTCAATAAGTTGGCATTGGCCAAGTCCTTTAGCCTAGGAATGTTGCCTAAGCTCTAAGTCCATTTGTTCAAGATCAAGCCAACAGTCCACACAAAAGTTTTTTAGGCTTTTTGTTTTTATTATGTACATTAATGGTCAAAGACAATACAAACAAAATATATCACACAATATGGTCCAAGTGGACAAGGTGAAAATTGCAATAACATAAACAATTAGAATGATATGAACAATGGCAAATGTATAAAAGCTAGAATTAAATGACATTAAAGTAAAGAGCTTGAAATTAAAAGTTAGTAGTTAATAGGTTAGAAGTTAGTATTGTTTTGTTTTTTTGCTTTTCATTCTTAGACATTCTTTGGAGAATACTCAACCCACTTATCACAAGCATGGATCCTTGAACCAAGACATCTTCCAAAGGAAGGAAAAAAGGCCAAGTTTCCACACAATACCATGAAAAAGGGGAGACTTACAATCTCACTAACTAGAATACTATGCCTTTTATGTCACAAATTTAGCGCCATGTTAAGAAATCGTAATTGGACTTATGTAGAAGTCACAACTATTTGAGGCCAGGCAATAGAATTTTAGGGTTAATGCATGTTAGAGACATATTATTATGAACTATGCTCATGGAATATACCACACACAAAAATAATATGCAAAAGGTGTGGCCTAATCTCATCCATACTCATGTTAATTTTTCAATCAACTAGCTTTAGGACTTTGAGATATCATAGGCCAAATGAGATGAATGCATAAAGAAGGGGAATGAGATGAAGTGGGAGGGGAATAGATGAAATCTCAAATTGATCAAAGGAGGACCTTTACCAAATTAATATCATTTATTCATTTTGGGAGATGGAATATACATTCCATCAATCCCCTAAATCCATGATATTAATTTGACAAAGTCAAATCAACCTTGGTCAAGGCCCAACAACAAGAATCAAACATAAACAAGTCATCACAATTGGTCAACAAAAATTATTTGGCATTTATTCCAATTAAAAATACTAAAATAATGCATTTAAATTAAATATGGTTTTTCAAATTCCTAAAACCTCATCAAAACACCAAATAAATGACCATGAGATTTATCATAGGTCAAACAAGGTCAAAGGACTTTGGAGAAAAAATTTCAGATTTTTTAAAGACTTAAAAGTATTTTTAAACAATTAAAAACAAATGAAAAATCAATTAAATCATGAAAAATATTAATAATGATCCAAAAAATAATTTTATTTCAGAATATGAAAGAGGAAATTTTTTGAAATTTTTTGGTGAAACTCTCATTTTTTTGGATCAATATTAAAATTAATATGAATTTATGAAAATAAAGCAATTAAAATGAAATTCAAATAATCAGAAAAAACGTGGACCACTTGATCTCCCTCATTAATTGAGGTGGCAGATCAAGTGGCCACCAGCGTGCGTTCCATGGTGCGCCTGAGTCAAATGTCCACACGCTTGGTAATTAAAACGTACGCTCATGATTAAAATAATTTAAACTCATCTAATGGCTCAGGACCACGCCACATCATTGCCGAAGCAAAGCGCCGGTCGTCTTCTCAGGCGACCTTGGCCGGACTGGTCCATTCATCACCACATCATAAATGAAAAAGGAGGACATGATCTGAAAGGAAAAATGGTGTAGATCACGAATATCACCTCAATTTTAACTAACTCCTCACATATAGAAAGATATGAGGAGTTGAAATTTGAGGTATGTCAACTGAGTTGCTTCGATTTGACCTCTAAGCAACTCAATCTTCTTGCCTACTATTGTACCCCTAAATTTGCCCTCCCCTTTCTCACATATGTATCTAATCACTTGATCAAGAAATGACTTGCATACATCCATAACTCATCCACATGCATCATTCCTCATGAATTCAAAAGAAACTTGGGCCCATAAAGCTAGGTCTCACACAGGTATCAAAGTCCAAAGGCATGGGTTGGTCACATCATCAACATAGCATGTGAAACCCTAATGATGGTGGTGAAGGTTTGACTTCAACAAAGTTGTGACCAGACAACCTGGGGCATCCAAAACCCTAATTTATCAAGGCAGAATCTCTTGGAGCTTCCCTAGGCTTCATCTTGGTCCCCAAAGCACTAATCAAGAGATGGTAATCAAGGGAACTTGGTGGCTTGATTGTGTATTCATTGTCAAGTTGCTTGACCTAGCTTGGGGCCTTGGTCTTAGTGCAAAGTCTTTGGTGCTATTCATTTGGTTGTGGACACATCTTTGATCCTGGTCACCTGAACAATCAAACCACTGTGTTTCAAGACACTTGTTGGTCATACCATTGGTTCATGGACACTTTGCCAAAACCCTAGCCTTGTGGTCTCATTTGATGGTTTTGTTCATTATTAGTCAAGTTATTTTTCAAAAGTCCAACATACAAGTCATAAAACAAGACAGTTTGGAAACCAATTTCAATCATTTTTCAAACCATTTCAATCCATTCCATGTCATTTTAAACCATTACATGTGATTCTACACAAGAAAATACAAAACTTGACATTTTTGACCAATTGTTGACTTTGGTCAACAATTGACTTTTTGGTCAACTTTGACCAAAGTCAACCTAAATCCATTAAAGCCTAAATTCCACCCTAACCACTTATTCATTGTCCATTTACAAATAAATATAAAGAAAATACATTTTTTGACCAACTGTTGACTTTGGTCAACAGTTGACCTTTTTGGTCAACTTTGACCAAAGTCAACTTTCATTTGCTATTGCCCATCCAAACTTGGCCTGACCCTTTTGCTTCAATGCACACCCAATCTTCATTTTTGTTGTTGATTTTTTCTTGGTTTCTTCCATTACAAGCAAGTCCCATTGTACAAATCATGTTGTCTTGACCATTGAACCATTAACCATTTGCCTTTGGCCTGCCCTAACCATTGACCAAGGAGTCCCCTAATAGTTTAACCATTGTGCAACAAATCCATGGATGCAGATGGTTTAGCCAATGCTGTTGCCACAACTCATGTCATATCCTGCTTTGCAACAACACCATACCATCATCATCATGCTAGCCTGCTACAACACATCTACTGCCACAAACTCATCAGGAAATGGCCATGGATTAGCATATCATTCATATCAGTCTGCAAAAATACAAATAAGCCTAAGTTAACATGCAACCATGTTCATTGCTTGGTACCTTTCACAACATAACCAAGCTAATCCTTTAAAACAAGTTTTCAAACCAAGTCACAGCAGTTAGACATACCAAATGTAGCCACCAAAGTCCGGTAGCTAGCATGGAAGAGTGCAGAAGGAGTCGTGTGCAGTAGAGGTTTCATTCACCAAATGTTCTTGTAACCACACTATGCACACTCTTTCCAAACAACATGATTACCAGACCTGCAACGAGAGGGTCGAACCAAGTGATTTGTAAGGCATTGATCATATCAATGTGACCCTACTGCAATAAGATGACAGTGAACCATTAGCAGGATGAGTGCCTCACCCTGATGCAGTAGTAGGTTTAGCAGAACAGGCAGTTGGATTAATTCCTGAACACCAACTCTCCAAGCCATGAACGGGGAAGCATCATAAGCCAACATCAAATCATCCCACTGCAGAACCCTGTTATTACCGCATGTGAGTCAAGGTAGAGGATACCATCAAGTTGCAAGACTATAGGCTACAACATGGCATGAACACAACTGGTGTTACACAACTGCATACAACCATTCACCAAGTTAACTTGCAGCAAACCTAAGGCAGCCTATGAACCTGCAACCAACATGTTCCAAACACCCAAAGCCTGTGTCACATACAACAGTTCAGGCATCAAGAGCCATCAATCCAAACATGTATAAAACTGACCTGACCATTGTGACATTCCCACATGCTTTTGGCTTTGAGTTTATGATGGTGGAGAAGGCTCATGGAAAGCTGCAACATGAGATATATCCCTACAGAAATAGTCCAATCATAACAGACAGCACATCTAAATAAATCCTGCAACAAAACAGGGCAAACAAACATGACCATAAAGCCAAGGCATAACAGCTACAATGAGGTTCTTGGTGAAAGCAGTCAGCTGGTCAGTCCAAAGCAACATGACATAACTTGGCAAATGCAATCCATCATCAGTGGAAATCATGCTGCCGAACCTATTTTGAAACACTGTTGCAGAAGCAAATTGAAGCCAAGCCAAACTTCAATCCAAACCTCTAAAGCATGTGTCATTAATTCAGACATGTAAACCAATCATACAGCTAACCCTTTGAAACTCACCATGTCAGGGATAAGTCCTGCACCAAGCAAAACAGTTACCGAGTCTAAAATCCTGTTGAGGTTGGTTACTAAATAGTAGCAACAAGTTCAAGATACCATTACCTTGCTACCATGGCCTTGCAAGACCAATTCTTGTGGTGCAGCAAGAGAAGTAAAAGAGGGCAAGGAAGTGAATACAAACAGTGAAATTGGGATCCATGAAACATCAACCACAACCTGCATTAATCGGAACATAAGCATACCAAATATGAACATCAAATCATTGCAATATAACAGGGCGTGGTTTACAAGATGACCTACCAACTCAATGTGCGCAGGTGCTAGCAATTGAATCTCCCAAGCAAGCATATCATAGGCCATGAACAAATTTGTACCATGAGTTGGATTCAGTGAACAAGATCAAAATCTGCAGTTAAAAGCATGAGCCATTAGTGGAACATATGAAAGATGAAAGAAAAGGACATGCACATGTTAAGCTTGTAAGACATTGAATAAAATCATAGGCTAAACATCACACATTTGCACTCAATGACCATTTCAGTAGGTTACCTCTAATTCATTGGTTTAATCCTAAGCCTAAAGCTACCTGCTACAACCAGTGCACATCCAAAAATCATTAACCTTCTTGTTTCATCATTTCAAGCCAAGTGAAGTCACTTGAATTCCACTGGTAACTTGGACAACAGGTCATTAAAAATCACTCCAACACAACTTCAACCTCCTTCTAACCTGCAACAGCCAGTGAGAATCCTTTTCATTCACTCATTAACTAATTTTAACCAACTGAGTTGATTCTAACTAACTGAGTTTCACACTGAACTCAGTGAGTTGAATGCAACTAACTCGAAGCCTAAATAATTGTTTCCAATCCTAACTCAAATCCAAAAATAATTCCAAACCTAGACTCTATATAAACATTTCATCACTCTCAGTTTCATCACTTTGAACCCTGCGAATTCTGAGCAATTTCTCTGCAACCTCTCTCACCCTCACCAAAGCTCTTACTCTCTCTCACAAGAAAAGCCATTGAAGCTTCACATTGAAGCTTCAATTCAGCTTGAGCTAAGCCACTTCACACTCTGTTATCAAGTTTCAGAAGAAGAAGGAGACAAAAAGAAGAAGAAAAAGGAAGAATTAAGGTCATGAAACTTACCGGCGAATTCTCCGATCATCTTTTCCGGTATGCCATTTACATTTCATTATTGTTTTCCTGCTCTGATGGTACCAAAACGTAGCATTTAGGTTGAGGAGTGAAAACCCCATGGTATTAGGCATTAATCTTCAGCGAGTGTTGTTTAATTAGATTTTGAATAGGCTAGGGTTCGTCTTGTATTAGGATCGATTCCATGAATCCTTTGACCGTTGCTCAATTCTGTTACCACAGGCGTATCCAGCGTGTTATTGTGCTTAGGTTGGTGGTGTTGTTTAGGTAGAAGCTGACAGCGGCGCCAACGACAGCCGCCGGTGCGTTGGACCAAGGAGGAGAGGCGGTGAGGTAGTGCAGTAAGGTTGCACGCGTTTTAACTTAATTTGACTCTTTTGACTTGGACAAGTCAACAGAGATGAGTGTTTGGGCTTAGTCAGCAAGGCCCATGGCAATTTACTCTCTACACTCTAGTCATTACTGATACACCCTCAGGTTTAGTGAGAAGGTGAGTATTGGGCTTTGTCAAGCCCAAAAGCATGTTTGCTAGTTCACCACGCGTTTTCACATGCACCCCCATTGGAAACATTTGAGTTGGCATTGGGCCCAGACGCGGACCATGCCTGTTTTTTGTTCTACATACCATTTTTTTGAACCTTGCTTCCTGCATCAAAAACTGTATTGGGCTCATCCTGCAACCCACTAATCAATTGTTGTTTGCACCCCACTGATTTTCTTCTTGTTTTGATTAATTAGGATTAATTCCTTTTAGAATAATTAGGATTAATTTCTTTTAGAATTTAATTAGGATTAATTCCTTTTAGAATAATTAGGATTAATTTCTTTTAGAATTTAATTAGGATTAATTCCTTTTAGAATAATTAGGATTAATTTCTTTTAGAATAATTAGGATCAATTCCCTTTTTTAGAATATAATTAGGATTAATTAGGCTTAATTCACACATTAGGACTTTAATTAGGATTTTAATTAGGAATTGAATTAAGTTCTAATTAGACTCTTTTGACATTAGGTTAGGATTAACATTAGAATTTAATCAACCTTAGATCATAAATTTTGACATATTTCATGATTGACCATTTTTCCCTTTATGGGCTTATTTTTTGGTATTTTTGTGTTAAAATTGTATGTTCCCCTTAGGATTAGAATTCAATTAATTTTAGGACTTAACATAGAATTTTATTCATGATTTTAATCAATATTTTGACATGCTCCCTTAGGACTTCTAATCTAACTTAGAATATTCAACCAATTCCTAATGCATGATCCCTTAGGTTAGTTCTAACAATTACTAACTATAACTAGATCCAAAATTAGTTCCCTTCAAAACTAAAACCAAACCCCCGATTAAATTGATCAAAAGCAATTTTGATTAATTAAATCCTTTGAACTTGTATAATCCCCCAGTCCAATTGAGTGACCAAAAGACCCTTGGTCACTTAGTAGGACTTTTCCTTCACGATGTGGAGCTCAAGGCCTCAAGACGAGATCTTCAATAAAGGCATCCTCAGTCATACCAAGCAGCGGATTATTCAAGCACATCAAAGGTGGCATCTTCAACACTTGTTAAATCAAAGTTAGAAGAGTGTGACACGAGCCTTAAGCAATAGAGAAGGAGTGGGACTGGAGTATTCCTACCCCCATTCTGAGTATCTTTGGGTATGGGACGTATGACCCAGCGCTCATCGTATTCACCTCTATTCATAGACTTTAGCACAATTCTAACCATACAATTGACAAGTCTCTCTTCACAAAGCAAAAACAACAAAAAGCAAGGACGACGTCAACAACTTATCAATCATGAATCAAGTTGTACGATACGAGCCTTAAGTAATGGAGAAGGAGTGGGACTGGAGTATTCCTACCCTCATTCTGAGTATCTTTGGGTATGGGACGTATGACCTAGCGCTCATCGTATTCACCTCCATTCATATACTTTAGTGCAATTTGAATCTAACGATTGATAAGGTCTTCATCTTCAATGCAAGAAACAACTACAAAGACTCTTCTCTTCTCTTGAAGTTTAAGACAAGGATTACACGCCACGAGTCTTAAGTGGTAAAGAAGGAATGAGACTAGAGCTTTCCTACACTCGTTCTGGATATCTTTGGGTATGAGACATTTGGCTCGTTGCTTATCGTATCCACCTTTACCATAGACTTTAGTGTGATTCTCATCCAGTAACTATCAAGTATATCCTTTCTTCATTCTATTCAATTCTCAATCATTCATTTCCTCTTGCCTCCAATCAATTTCTTTTCAGCTCTAATGGGATGAACTACGAAAGCTCTGATTTCCTCATTTGTACAATGAGGATACGTAGGCAGGAGAACCCGGTTTTTTCGCGAGCTACCCTATTTATTAATAAATCATTATTCTTTCATCAATCAATACCATATTTTTGAGATCAAATATTATTGTTCCTTGGTTTCCATGTTCATCCTTTTAGGACGCCTAATGAACAGTCTGTCTTATGAACCAAGAGATATTTGTACTATGTAACAAACACTTAATTCATTCTTTTTTCGGTTATCCCACCATAGTGATACCATGCTTCAGGCCCCTCACTTGTTGGTTTACCTTTACTCTTCGGTTCAGAATTTATTCCTTCATGGATTCAAGATGATTCTTCTCTTTGATCTCAAATTGTTTGTTCCCCAACAAGTGATACATTCTCCCTTGCACCCAACAATACTTTCTTGTGGGTCTCATTCACATCTTTTTAGGACGCTTAATGAACATTCCGCCTTGTGAACCAAGAGTTGTTCGCGCTATGCAGTCGAACACTTAATTCATTCTTTTTTGGTTATTCCAACACGATGTTGTAGGCCCTCACGTGTTGGTTCATACCAGTTTTACTCTTGAGTTCGAAGCCAGTTATCTTCATGAGCTCTTGTAGCGGGGTATTCATTACCATTAAAGATATTGACTAAATCCAAGGTAAATCATACAAGTCGAGTCGCCACCGCACTTCTATTTATCCAAAGGAATGGTTAGAAAGCGAACAAAAACCTAAAAGTTTTATCCAATCAAAAACTAGTAAAAATGTCAGAGATATGGGTAAGGGGGTTGGTTATGCAATGGGAAGGTGTTAGGCACCCAAAGCATCCCAGGTACTCCTAGGGAGCCCTTTTCACATTTGTTGCAAAGGTGGTTGTTTTTTTTTGTGAAAATTTATTTGTGCAAACATGATTGAAGGGATGAGAAAAGAATATACAAATTTATTTACATTTTGTGTTTGAATGGATGAACCCATTGCCTACGTACCATCTTAAAAAAAGATTAGGATCAAAACCTCGTAGTTCGGGGTAAAAAAATTCAAAATAAGTGAGTGGATTGATTGATCCAAAAACCTTAAGGTCTTTTGTTATCAAAGGGAGAAAACTCAACCTAAAACCACAAATCCACCATGTGAGGATAACTTCAACATACTAGTGAGGGGTTAACCCTATAATAAGCATAGAAGACTCATTGTCCATCACTAAGGATAAAGGTGAGTATTATATCTACCTCAAGGATAACTCAAACCTAATAGCTAATGGTTATAAAAAAAAGGTTTGATTAAGAAGGTGGCCATTAAAACCACAAAAAGTATTTGAATGGGTTATATTTGCCAATTAAAAGTATTTACAAAAATATGGTTAAAGTGGATTAAAAGGTTCAATTCAAAATAAGTGTTATGAAAAATAAGTTTGAAAATCAAAAGCATAAGGCTTAGGTTTCTAATGTTGAAAACAAAAGTTATTGTTTGCACAAAAAGTTTTGGCTTGGGTTAGAATGGGGAAAAAAAACAAAAAAAAAGAAGGGTTAAATTCCTAAACATACAAGAGATAAGGGAAAAGAAAATAAAACCACATTAGCAGTTCTCCTCTTGAGATCATATTGATGATCCAAGTAGCTCCCATCCTTTGGAATAAGCAGTCACAAACAAATATCTCAAGTCATTAAGCACAGGTAATCGGAATAAACCTCCAGGTGGTATCCCACAAATAAAGTGGAACACCAGGCCATCTCTGCAAGAGTCATGTGAGCCCTCACAAAAAACTCAACAAACAGGTTAGAGAAACAAGATAGGGTAATCAAGAGTTGCCCCCAAATCAAAATGTAACCACATGAATCATGCCATTAAAATTCACAAAAAAAGCTCACAAAAAGCAACCAAGGGTAGGAGGCCTAAACCTCCTGTCAAACACATGCATCAAAAGGGTATCAAATTCACCCATAATACCTCATACCCTCAGATGATTCAAATTAAGAGCATAAAATTATGGGAATAAGGCAAACCTGATTGGAGAGATTGATTGAAATTGAGTTGCACCCATGAGGTTTGCAGAGCAATCTGAGGGTTTGCCTCCGGAGGTTGCTCTGAACTCTGTCAGCTCTTCTCTCACTTTCTTTTTCCTGCCAGGGTAATAGGAATGGCCTCTTTTTGTTTCACTGAAACTCTGAATTTATAACCTGGTTTTTGTGGACCTGTGGGCTCAAATGAGAGAGGCCCAAGTCCAATTTTTTTTTGTTATATTTTATTTATTTATTTATTTATTTCGCTTTTTTTTTAGTAAACAAAAGTAAGAGAAACAATGATGTATAATTCAAGCATGCTTGGTGATCTCAAACTAATCACAAGGAGTCCCACCCAAAGGCAAAGGGAACCAAGATGCTCATGATCCTTGAGGCTATGCAAATGCAATGTTATGATGCCATGAGGGATCTTAGGGTCAAAATTGGGGTCTTACAGCTCCCTCGATACCATTCTGTTGGTGCAAGTTATAATCTCCATCACTGTATATCTCCCTTTCTCTTTTTTCGTAGTTCCGAACTACGATTGCTCTGATTTTCTCATTGCAGAATGATAATACGTAGGAATGAGGATGAGAATCCTTGGCGAGCATACTTCTAATTATTCCTTCTTTCGCCTTAGGGCATCACTCATATCTTTCACTATCCATTACCTACCTTCGATCATAAATCGTTCACTCAGTGACATACTTTTCCTTTGACATCGAGATACACTTTCTTTGGGAATTCCATATATACCCTTTTAGGACGCCTAATGAATAATCCGCTTTTGCACCAAGAGTTGTTCGTGCTATGAAATCGAACATTTAATTCCTTCCTTTTTAGCTAAAACCCTACAGTGGCGGTCCGCTAGTACACGTATTGGTTAACGTTGTTTCCCTCTATGGTACAAATTCTATTTCTCCTATGGATTCCAAGATACTTTGACTTTCGATTTCGAACTATACCTTTTCAGCCACTTATCACCATATACTCTATTCTGTGGCTTCGGTCACTTCACTCCATTCATTTCCATGATACCTTCATACTCTACCTTCTTTCACTCCATGTGATATACCTATTATTTGAGCCAAATAAACTATACCTTTGTGCTCCATCTCGTACCCTTGTTGTGAACCAAGAGCCGTTTTGTTTGTCTTGTCAGACCTTGTAGCTTAGACAAACATCTCCTTACATACTTTGCAGCCGCATTCAGGCAACCCTTTCTTTTCGGTTATTCCAATACGATGTTGTAGGCCCTCACGTGTTGGTTCATACCAGTTTTACTCTTGGGTTCACATTTTCACCCTTGTTGGAGTTCAAATCACATTATTCTTTGGTTCAAACCATACCTTTGGTCACCATTCTTTTCATCTCCCATTATTAGTTTTCTGAACTACGGAGCTTTGAATTCCTTATTGCACTATGAGGATACGTAGGCATGAGGGCCCTATTCCTCACCGAGCACTCTATTTATTCCTTTCCTTTCCCCTTATTATTTTTTGCGCGTAATCTCTAGTTAACACCTATTCGAGCGAGAATAATCAAAACGGTTCCCATGGAGTACCATGGATGTTTGGGGTGCTAATACCTTCCCCTTGCATAACCGAATTCCTTACCCAGTATATTGTTAGACTATGGCACGGATCTAGAAGGGGGGGGGGGTTGAATAGATCCCAATTAAAAACTTGAGTCGGCGCTACCAATTTGAAGGAAATTGGTTTTGAAAATTTGTTTTAAATGCGGAAGCGGTCGAGGAAAATTTTTAGTCTAAAACGAACCGTTATTGGAAAACCGGATATGCGTTAAGCTAATGGATAAGAGATAAATTGAAATACAAGTCACTACACCAATTGCACAATCAATGATATAATTCACTAACTAGCAAGCCTAGTTCCAATGATACAAAATACCAAATTAAACTGAACGTAAACTTAAGACAACTTTGGCTTATGCAAATTCACAAACACTTGGTGTGCATACACTCCAAGAGATATTTGAGTTGAGTAAGTAATTCAAATTTATCTAGTACAATACACTATTGTACTTTGTATTCAAACAACAGTTTTAATCTCTTACTCAACTTATATCAACGTTTGGTAAAATTGCTTAAACTAAAATCACTTAATTTTTAAGCTGAAAAACAGATTATGCAGAAAATTAAAGAAGACGCAGATTTGATGAGGCAGTTCCCCCGCCGTCCTCGCTTCGGGGTACGTCTGCCCTCAATTCTAAAAATAGAATTGAGATGATTAATTAGATATCACCTGTGAAATTTAATCGTTTATACAAGGATTGCAAAGCATGTAAACAACAGAACTTCCAATGTGTTGAATGATGCTTCCTATCCTTGCTCCTTGATTCAAGATGAATCAAGACCTTCGATCGTTGATGCTAGACCTCCGATTCCAGCCCCTTTGTTGAAGAATCTTCCGTTCTTCAAACCCTCGGCCCGGCTGATCTCAAACACAACGAGTCGAACCCGAATCCTTCACTTCAATGCCACCGAATCCGCTACTAGACTGATGAAGACTTTCCTCTTCTCAATCACCTTCGCTCGGCTGAATATTGAAGAACGATTCGTCCAAAAACCCCCGAACACAAACCCGTATTGGAGGACAAAACCCTAACGGTTTTATTCAAGAAAGAACCTGCCACAAGCTTCAACCCGAACTGGATTCTTCGATCACAGCTTCGAACCTTATCACCTTTAACCGAACACGAAGCACATCAAAAATGGTTGTGTGTAGTTGATGTGTTGTGAGATGTTGAAGATGAAGATGATGAATCTTGGACACCTATTTCACTCTTTCTTGTTTCCTTGAACACTTGAATTCAAATTGACAAATGTTAGTTAATAGAAGTGTTTTAACTTCTATATATAGTAACTGACAAACCAATCAACCATAACAGAATTTCAAACAATTGAAAATAACTCAGAAAACTGAGTTTGCGCGCGAGCGGTCGACCATAGGTCGGCGTGCACTGAGCCATGAGTGATGCCCCGACCCCTATGGTCGACCCATTGTTCCATGCGCTGAGCCAGGATAGCATCATTATGCTAAGCGCTGACTTATGGTCGACTCAAAGGAGTTTTGCGCTGACCCGTGAGGTATGCGCCGACCCTTATGGTCGACGCAAGGCATCATGCGCTGACCATCTTCAGTTGGGCTGAGCTTCGCGCTGACCCGTGAGCTTTGAGCTGACCCCTATGGTCGACTCAAAGCCTTCAAATTTGCATAAAAACTGTGTTTTGTGATTTTCATGCATTTCGTCATGATTACACTTTGTCCACATATGTTTTTGATCATTATAATAGATTTAGACAAACGTAGAAAAGGATATGGTGGATGATGTGTTTCATTTGTTTGTAGACGTGCATGATGGTCTTTTGTCATCATCGAAACTTGCGATCGTATGTTGTCTGACTCTTTGTCTTTACATACTCCCCCTTTTTGATGATGACAACCTGTATAATTCAGCATGACGAACAGCATATGATATTGACACATTTTCCACACTCCCCCTTTCTTTTGTAATCTAAGGCTATCTGCAGAAAGCTACTGTTAGTTGTGGGCATTTTTGTCTGCCTGCTTTGTGCACCTTTCTCCCCCTTTGACAACATCAAAAAGAGAGACAGAGTGATTTTTCAAGATATCAAGGAAATTTCACAGGAAATAACATAAACAGATAATAGTAACACACCAATGTCATTTCTGAGCAATAGTCATTTATAAGGAAAACAAGTAAAACATAGAGATTCATTCAAAATAACAGTCAAACTACATAATGCATGTGAATGTCTATGTCCTAGTGGCGGTGTCCTGGATGATAACAAATTCCCGGGTTTTTGTAAGGGTCAGCCAGAGATGATAGGTATTCGGTGACACCGTTCAGATGCTTGAGACTCTCGTCGATTGACTTTTCTTGAAGTTCAAATGAAGCCGAAAAGGTTGCAAACTGGTCATTCATGCTTGTAGAGAAGGAGTCGAGACGCGTATTTTGGGCTTGAATTTGCTCGTTGATATGAGCATAGCGCTCATCTTGAGCTTGCATGAAGGACTGTTGAGCTATCTGCATATTATGCATCATATCCAACAGTTCTGAAGAATCAGCTTGTTGTGGAGGGGACGGAGGAGATTCTTCCTCATCTTGGTAATATGGCTGGTAAAATTGACGCTGAGTTGACCATCCCTTGTGTTGCCATTCACCCTAGCCACCCCAGCGTGGAGCATCTTCTTCATTTGAATGCGACTGCTGAGCCCAAGCGGAGTCCGAGTAGTCTTGAGTGTCAACGGGTGGAGGATCATCATCTCCACCATTGTGATCCACATCGTGCCTGACTTCTTCTTCTTCATTTTCTTCTTCATCTTCTTGGTCTTCGCTTTCATCACTATCATCATCTGCAGGAATATTTGCTCTCCGAACAAACTTATACATCCTCCGCTCATTGCACCAAAGATATCCCATCATAGACATGGTTTTTGTACTGAACTCTTTGTCAGATGAGATGGAAGTGTACTTGAAAGACGGATGATGAACGTTAGCTGCAGTCAGGACCTCTTGAATGAAAGATCCGTAGGCAAGCGCCGTTCCTCGTCCGGAGTCACGTAGCCCAAACATTCTACTGGCAATGTAGTACGGCCAGTTGATTTTTATCTTATTTTTCAGAATGTAAATCAGATGAACCTCGACCGGTTCGACTCTGGAGAGGCCTCCCTTCTTTGGGCGCAGGATTCGTGAAACAACCCACTGTAGGATCCTTTCTCCGGCTTTGAGCTTGCCGGCAGTGACAGTTCGTGGGAACGCGTCACTGTTCACAAACTGATCAGTATAGGGTCGTCCCAGCATGTCATTCAATGCATTCTTAAACTCATAGCCAGCTACGTGGTGAGAGTCAGTGACCTCAGGTAGAGGGTTTTCATCATCATCAATAGACATATCAAAATATTGGTTCCAGATATTTGATTTAAGCGGTACCTTTGTCGGACCAATTCTAGAGTGAAACTTGTGCCCGTGAAAGTTGTCATGAATGCCGGCATAGAACACGCGAACAAGGTCTTCACTGTATTTGGTGTTACATTCCAGGAAGTTGATAAAGCCCTGATGCTGCAGCAGAGCCAGGACTTCAGGAAGGTGCATGCGTTCAGCGGTAAGTTTGTAGAACGCATGTTGTTGCACAACGCCTCTTTTGCTGATGTCTTTGTTGAAGACTTCGACGCGAGCGGGTGGAACGAGTGATACAGCAGATATGGGTAGAGATGCGGCGGATGATTCTCGGGATCTCTTACCGGAGGGTCTGCGTGATGTGGTAGCCATTTGAGCAAGTTTGAAACGGAGTGTTTGGGTATAGAGAGAAGGTTTAAGAAGGGTTTTGAGAGTGATTCAGCTAGATAGAGGTTTCTCCCAATTTATAGTGGAAAGGTTAGGGTTTTGGGAAGATGGAAGATCAAAGAACAATAGCCACTAGGAGATGCAAGTTACAAAGTAGTGGGTAGTTTGAAAGATGATGGAATGTAAATGCACAATTAATGATGATTTTTGGATGGGAATGTATAAAAAAAAAGGATTTGAATTTTTCTGCAGAAAAACGAAATTTTCGAGCGATGCGTCGACCATAGCCCTGTATGCGTCGACGCATACTGTTTGGTTTTTGAGAAAATGCAGAAATTTATTTGCTTGCGTCGACCATAGCCCTGCTGCGGTCGACTCATACAGTCCAAATTTCAATTTTTCATTATTTTCCACATGCGATGACAGGTTTGATGCATAATTAACACAGCATACAGCAATAAACATCCAAAGAGAGATCATATATATATATATATATATATATATATATATATATATATATATATATATATATATATATATATATATATATATATATATATATATATATATATATATATATATAAAACAACATCATTATGAGATATAACTATTGTAGTCATGAGATTTTGCAGAGAGAGAAAGAGAGGAACAGTGTCACCTCAATGCCGGAGTGACTTAGTGAACGGTAGACTTGTGCTTACAACAACATAGATTGGTTAGAGGTACAAGATTAAAGTCTTATATGGAATAAGGTAAAGCAGCAGATTATAGTCCCCTTTTCAAAATATCGAGAATGCCAAGTTCTCGGCGGATATGAAAGAAAGGTTCAGTGGCTAGCGGCTTTGTGAAAATGTCCGCTAGTTGATTTTCAGTATTGACATGTTCAAACACAATGTCACCTTTCTCTACATGATCCCGAAGAAAGTGGTGTCGTATTTCGATATGTTTGGTGCGAGAATGTAGCACAGGATTCTTGGTCAGGTTAATGGCACTTGTATTGTCACAAAAAATGGGAATACGTTCAAGTTTGAGGTTAAAATCCAATAGTTGTTGCTTAATCCATAGGATTTGGGCACAACAACTACCGGCGGAAACGTATTCCGCTTCGGCGGTTGACAAAGCAACAGAAACCTGTTTCTTGCTATGCCAACTGACCAAGGAGTTTGAAAATAAGTGACAGGTGCCACTGGTGCTCTTCCTATCCGATTTGCAACCGGCAAAGTCGGAATCGGAAAAACCTACCAAGGAACAATCATTACCTTTGGAATACCACAGTCTATACTTCGGAGTACCGGATAGGTATCGAAGTATTCTTTTGACGGCTTTTAAGTGGGATTCCTTGGGACATGATTGATATCTTGCACACATGCATACGTTAAACATAATATCGGGACGAGAAGCGGTAAGATAAAGGAGTGAACCAATCATACCTCTATATCGTTTTACATCTACTTCCTTACTGTCTTCATCTTTGTTCAAGTTTGTACACGTAGGCATGGGGGTGTCTATGGCCTTTGCTTTTGCCATGTCAAATCTCTTGATAAGGTCCAAACAGTACTTTGTCTGGCTCACGAAAGTTCCTTCTTTGAGCTGTTTGATTTGCAGACCGAGAAAGTACGTGAGCTCCCCCATCATACTCATCTCGAATTCGCCCTGCATAAGGTCAGAAAACTCTCTCACAAGATTCATGTTAGTAGATCCAAATATGATATCATCTACATAAATTTGCACTAATATCAAGTGCTTTCCTTGACGTTTAATGAAGAGGGTTGTGTCAACCTTTCCTCTTGAGTATTTTTGATCGAGTAAGAATTTGCTTAGTCTCTCATACCAAGCTCTAGGAGCTTGTTTGAGGCCATACAAAGCTCTTTTTAGTTTATAGACATGATCAGGATACTCATGGGATTCGAAACCCGGAGGTTGTGCGACATAAACCTCTTCATTTATGTGACCGTTAAGGAATGCACTCTTGACATCCATTTGGAATAGCTTAAAGTCTTTCGCACATGCGAAAGCAAGGAGAAGGCGTATAGCCTCGAGTCGGGCAACCGGCGCATAAATTTCCTCATAGTCGATGCCTTCCTCTTGGTTATACCCTTGCGCGACTAAACGCGCCTTATTACGGGTTATTACCCCGTTTTCGTCCAGCTTGTTCCTAAACACCCATCGGGTGCCGATTACTCGATGATCTCGCGGAGGAGGGACAAGGTCCCAAACCTCATTTCTGGTGAACTGATTAAGTTCCTCCTACATTGATAAAAACCAGTGTTCATCGAGTAAGGCTTCTTTAGGGTTTTTAGGTTCCATCTGCGAAACGAAAGCGAAGTGATAACAGAAGTTACTTAGCTTAGATCGAGTTGTTACGCCCTTTGATATGTCCCCGAGAATGTTGTCTATTGGATGGTCTTTGGAAGACTTCCAAGCTTGAGGAAGATCATCGTTTGAAGGCGGATGAACTACCTCGGTTTCCTCATGGTGAACATCTTTGTCCTCCTCAATTTTGACTATGTCGGGTTGATCAATCCCCGGCTCGCCACCTTTGAGTATGTCTTCAGTAGATGTACCTGCACCATGTAAAACACTACCCTTTCCGACATTTCTCGGATTGGATTCATCAAAAGTGACATGTACAGACTCTTCTACAGTAAGTAATCGCTTGTTGCATATTCTATATGCTTTGCTAGATTGAGAGTATCCGAGGAAGATACCTTCGTCGGCCTTGGAATCGAATTTCCCTAAGTTTTCCTTTCCATTGTTCAATACAAAACATTTGCAACCAAAGACATGTAGGTGAGAAACATTTGGCTTTCGCCCTTTTAAAAGTTCATACGGTGTTTTGTTTAGAATGGGGCGAATGAGCACCCTATTCAAAACGTAACAAGCCGTACTAATGGCGTCAGCCCAAAAATATTTTGGTAAGCCACTTTCATTGATCATTGTTCTTCCCAATTCTTCCAAAATTCGATTTTTACGCTCCACAACCCCATTTTGTTAAGGAGTACGTGGAGCGGAGAAGTTATGATCAATACCATGGTTACCGCAATATTCTTCAAATAAGTGATTTTCAAATTCACCTCCATGATCGCTTCTAATTGCAACAATGTTTGTATTTAGTTTATTTTGGGAAAGCTTAGCAAATCGTTCAAAGGCGGCGAATGTGTCGCTCTTACTTACTAAGAAAATAGTCCAACAAAATCGAGAAAAGTCGTCCACTATTACGAAACCGTAATGGTTTCCTCCTAGACTTTTAATCCTAGATGGCCCAAATAAATCCATATGGAGAAGCTCGAGAGGTCTCGTTGTTGAAACGATATTTTTGGATTTAAATGAGATCCTCGTTTGCTTCCCTTTTTGACAAGCATCACAAAGGTGATCCTTGGTGAACTTAATTTTGGGGAGACCTAGGACTAGATCTTTTGAGACTACTTTGTTGAGTAAGTCAAAGTTAACATGTGCTAAACGCCTATGCCATAACCATGAATCTTCACTCATTGTTACGAGGCATTTGTCACTTGTTAACGATACTTCATTTAAGTCAAGCATATAGACATTGTTCACACGAAGACCATTAAACATACTCTTCTTATCATCATTATGTACAATTTTGCAACAATCTTTTGAAAACGATACATTGTATCCTTTGTCACATAATTGACTGATGCTAAGTAGATTGTGTTTAAGACCTTCGACAAGCAACACATCAGAAATAGTAGTAGAGGAGGGATTACCTACACTACCTTTACCAAGTATTGCTCCACGGTTGTTGTCACCATAAGTTACATATCCCTTCTTCTTAGCCACAAAGTCAATGAAGAGAGATATGTCACCTGACATGTGCCTTGAGCATCCACTGTCGAGAAACCATCTTCTCTCGGTAGTCTCGAGGCATTGTACCTGTGACAAGATAATTAACAAGAGAAGGTACCCAATGGCTTATTGGGTCCTAAGTGGTGAGGAACAAAATGGTTGCATTTGGGCATCCATTGATAAATGCCTTTAGGAACTAAAAACCTCCTAAATCTACATTTGGCAATGGAATAACCTTTCTTGCAACAATAGAGACAAGAGAAAGTTGCATTTGGATTGCTTTTGCTATCTTCATCTTTTATAACATATTTATATTTTTGATATGGATTAACCATACTTTTTCGAAAATTTGATTTGTCGATAGCAAAAGTAATCTTGGGCTCAAGAGCCTTGTCAAGTTTGGCTTTTAGGTTTCTTACTTCACTTTGCCAAATGTAACAAGTATCACACCCAAAGTTCATCATTCTACTTTTAAGGTCCTCATAACTTGTTTTTGTGCTTTCCACTATAGAAGCCTTAAGTGCCTCAAGTTTCCTTTCGGATTCTTGAATTTTTTGTTCTAAATGAGAAATTTTTTTCTTATTTGAGGCAAGTCTTTTAAAGGCCTCTTTTGCTTCACAGTGTAAAGTTTCAAAAACAGTTTGCAATTCATGATGAGACATACTAGAGGATTTTTCATATTTAGCATGTCGTACCTGTTTCTTTTTGTTCTTTTGATGAGCAGAGAGACATAGATTTGCATTTTCATCTTCATCACTAGAGCTTTCATCATCGGAGGAGTCACTATCGCTTTCCCAAGCTATATATGCTCTCCTTGGCTTTGATGGTTTCTTGTGTGATTTGTATGAATCTTTTTCTTTTGTCTTTTTGTTCATCGGACAATCCGGTTTGTAGTGACCGGGCTTTCCACACTTATAGCACGACCCTCTAATTGTTTTTCCTTTTGAGTCATCATTTTTAGAGAACCTAGATTGCTTGCGGAAGTTTACTAAGTTCTTCTCGGAATGTTGGATGCCGTTCTTTCTCACGTAACGGTTGTAGCGTTTGACGAACAGCCCCATATCTTCACTCTTGTCCTCTTCTTCTTCGTCACTTGATGAATAATCACTTTGCTCTTTTGCTTGAGACTTTGAGGAGGAAGTCTTTAGAGCTATTGATTTCTTTTCACTCACCTTTGCTTTGTCTTTCTTGTCTTTCTTTTCGTGTTGTTCCAGGCTTAAGAGAACTTGTTCGTGCTCTTGTAGTTTACCGAACAATGTTGTCAAGTCCAATGTGGTAAGATCATTTGCCTCTTTTATGGCGGTCACTTTCGGCTGCCATTCCCTGTTAAGACATCTTAAGATCTTATTAGTAGCAATATCATTGGAAACAGGCCTACCAAGTGAATGTAATCGATTGATGAGATGAGTGAATCTCTTTTGCATGTCGGCAATGGTTTCCCCTTGCTCCATGAAAAAGAGATCAAACTCTTGTGTTAGTGTATTGATTCTAGCCAATTTAACATCATTCGTCCCCTCATGGGCAATTTGTAGTGAATCCCACATAGCCTTAGCAGTAGGACAATGGGATACACGATAATATTCATCTACGCCTAATGAGGAGATTAGGATATTTTTGGCTTTCCAATCATAATTGTATTTCTTTTCATCATCATCGGTCCATTGTGCTTCGGGCTTAGGCACAACTTCGTTGTTCTCATTGGTCATGGTTATTTGAATTGGACCATTGAGAATAACATTCCATATTTTTCTATCTATGGAATTTATGTGCACCCGCATACAGTCTTTCCAATAACTATAATTTTCACCATTGAAAACGGGAGCTCTATTGTAAGCCCCTTTAGGTTCGTTAGCCATTTTCTATCAACGTTGTATTTTGAAGCACGGAGTGAACCGGAGCTCCTGATACCACTTGTTAGACTATGGCACGGATCTAGAAGGGGGGGGGGGGGGTTGAATAGATCCCAATTAAAAACTTGAGTCGGCGCTACCAATTTGAAGGAAATTGGTTTTGAAAATTTGTTTTAAATGCGGAAGCGGTCGAGGAAAATTTTTAGTCTAAAACGAACCGTTATTGGAAAACCGGATATGCGTTAAGCTAATGGATAAGAGATAAATTGAAATACAAGTCACTACACCAATTGCACAATCAATGATATAATTCACTAACTAGCAAGCCTAGTTCCAATGATACAAAATACCAAATTAAACTGAACGTAAACTTAAGACAACTTTGGCTTATGCAAATTCACAAACACTTGGTGTGCATACACTCCAAGAGATATTTGAGTTGAGTAAGTAATTCAAATTTATCTAGTACAATACACTATTGTACTTTGTATTCAAACAACAGTTTTAATCTCTTACTCAACTTATATCAACGTTTGGTAAAATTGCTTAAACTAAAATCACTTAATTTTTAAGCTGAAAAACAGATTATGCAGAAAATTAAAGAAGACGCAGATTTGATGAGGCAGTTCCCCCGCCGTCCTCGCTTCGGGGTACGTCTGCCCTCAATTCTAAAAATAGAATTGAGATGATTAATTAGATATCACCTGTGAAATTTAATCGTTTATACAAGGATTGCAAAGCATGTAAACAACAGAACTTCCAATGTGTTGAATGATGCTTCCTATCCTTGCTCCTTGATTCAAGATGAATCAAGACCTTCGATCGTTGATGCTAGACCTCCGATTCCAGCCCCTTTGTTAAAGAATCTTCCGTTCTTCAAACCCTCGGCCCGGCTGATCTCAAACACAACGAGTCGAACCCGAATCCTTCACTTCAATGCCACCGAATCCGCTACTAGACTGATGAAGACTTTCCTCTTCTCAATCACCTTCGCTCGGCTGAATATTGAAGAACGATTCGTCCAAAAACCCCCAAACACAAACCCGTATTGGAGGACAAAACCCTAACGGTTTTATTCAAGAAAGAACCTGCCACAAGCTTCAACCCGAACTGGATTCTTCGATCACAGCTTCGAACCTTATCACCTTTAACCGAACACGAAGCACATCAAAAATGGTTGTGTGTAGTTGATGTTTTGTGAGATGTTGAAGATGAAGATGATGAATCTTGGACACCTATTTCACTCTTTCTTGTTTCCTTGAACACTTGAATTCAAATTGACAAATGTTAGTTAATAGAAGTGTTTTAACTTCTATATATAGTAACTGACAAACCAATAAACCATAACAGAATTTCAAACAGTTGAAAATAACTCAGAAAACTGAGTTTGCGCGCGAGCGGTCGACCATAGGTCGGCGTGCGCTGAGCCGTGAGTGATGCGCCGACCCCTATGGTCGACCCATTGTTCCATGCGCTGAGCCAGGATAGCATCATTATGCTAAGCGCTGACTTATGGTCGACTCAAAGGAGTTTTGCGCTGACCCGTGAGGTATGCGCCGACCCTTATGGTCGACGCAAGGCATCATGCGCTGACCATCTTCAGTTGGGCTGAGCTTCGCGCTGACCCGTGAGCTTTGAGCTGACCCCTATGGTCGACTCAAAGCCTTCAAATTTGCATAAAAACTGTGTTTTGTGATTTTCATGCATTTCGTCATGATTACACTTTGTCCACATATGTTTTTGATCATTATAATAGATTTAGACAAACGTAGAAAAGGATATGGTGGATGATGTGTTTCATTTGTTTGTAGACGTGCATGATGGTCTTTTGTCATCATCGAAACTTGCGATCGTATGTTGTCTGACTCTTTGTCTTTACATATATCTCTTTCCCCCGGGTTTTATCGATGTTTTCCCTTCTCTCTAGGGATAAATAAAGTTCGATGATGACTCTGTTGTATGTTTGAGCGTGCGATATGTTTGGGTATATTTCCGCTAGCTTCACCTACATTGGTAGGACTTCATACAACCAAAGAATCAAGAGAATTGAACAAGATTGAGAGAGAATCGAAGAGATGAAATTTTATGGAAAAGACCTTCAATGTAGGTCTAGATTCAAATGCTCTTTGCCTTGGCTCGTGCTTGATCTCACTCAGAATGCTTGCAAGAGTAGAATGAAATGCACAAAAGGTCTTGGATCCCTGGAGTTTTGAATCTTAAAAGAGTGAGATTCAAACTAAATTTCAAGATGAAATTCTCAAGTTTATCCTCTCAAATGGAAGGGTTAGGGGTTTAGGATCAAAGCTGGCGCAAATGTGTGTTCAATTCTGATGCTAGAGGGCTCTATTTATAGCTGCAGCTCATGATATTTGCACCTTCAAATTCACTTTCCAAAATTTGCAATTGATGATGCATGGGTGCATGGGCGTGTACAGGCCCATGAGATCATTGCTTAAGGTCCACAAATGAATGTGATAGAGTCTAAAATCAACTTGGATTGCAAGGCAAGTGTGCGTGAAGAATTGAAGTTTGATCTTTGCCAAATGATGATACCATGTTCATGCCATGCGCAACCCTAGTAATTCTTGTCCAAAATGGATGAACTTGGACTTTTTGGAAAGGTTAGATCAAGAGGAACAACTTTCATGTTCAACACTTTTACATTTAGAGATTGTATCATGATTAATTTTGAGGTGGAAGTTTGGAAATTTCAACATGTTGAAATTTTTTCTAAGTGTCAAGTCATATATCTCAATATTCCTCCTTGCTTAACTTTTTATGTGAGCTTCAAATTAGAAACGTGTCTTCATCAAAGTTGTAGTTCATAAAAGTTGAATTAGCTCTCACTCCAAACATCAAAGTTAAAGTTGACATCTTGAATTTGATTGTTCAACTTGGAAATCTTTCATCTCATAAAAATTGAGAAAGTTATGGCTTTGGGAGGTTGACTTTCAAATTAGGGTTTAGACAAAATGACCTATAATGTTTCAACATATAAAATGATTTTCCAAGAAAAAATAGCTATAGGTCTCAACATGAAAGTTGTTTGGAATGTCATTTAGAGTAAGTTTTCTCTTGGAATCATTTCCATATGGTGAAAATTGTAGGAGATAGGGTCTAGGGAGACCCGGTTTTAATCAGATGAATTCATCTGGCCAACCACCATCAACCAACTTGCCAATCTTCAATTCTCTTGACTTTCTATGCTCATTGTAGATCATATATGCATAAGATGATGAATTTTTAAGTGTCCCTTGAAAAATTTGATCAATTGGTGAGATAGCTTGTTGGAGAAGTTACTCAAGATACCCAGTCAAACTAGGGTTTCCAAGGCAAATCACCCTCAAACTCTTGAAGAAAACTTGATCAATATAACATATAGAAATCATTGGGACATATAGATCAATTCATGGTTGTGCTCTTTGTCATGGGGGTCTCAAACCCTAGATATGAACTTGATAGATCAATGGAGATCATGCCCTACCTACAAAAGAGTTAGGCAAATGCAAAGACATATTTTTGGTATTTTGGTTAGTAAAATGATAATACAAGTATGATACAATCACAAAGTACTTGAAGATCTCTTCCAAAACAAACCTAATGAAGGAGGGGTAAGGAGGATGCCAAGGTATGATCCCAATGCTAATGCTTATAATGAAATTGCATGAGAGATCTTAGGGTCAAAATTGGGGTCTTACAGCTGCCCCTATTGAAGGACATTCTAACTGAGGAGGCGAAGGTTAAAATCTTCATGTCGACTCAGTAGAATGGACTTAAATAACAACATATAGAAACAAATTTTGGTCCCTAAGAGACCTCATGATGCATATGATATGAAATGCAAAAGTAAATTCTTTGTGGGGAAATATTGCCACAAAGGAAAAGAACTCAGGGAGACCGAAAGTCCGCAGGAGTATAATACATTCCGTAAGGGAAACTCACTGGGGAGACAAAGACTCTGGGGGATAAAGGGTTATACGCAGGCTAGGCTACAACTTAAAACTACTGGGGGACTTGAGGGATTCCATACAACATGGAAAAGACTCAGTCAGGGAACTAACAACATCTGCAAGGGATACGGGTAAGTCAAGATAAAACTGAAATACTTGAATCATGCAGGGAAAAGCGATTTCACTAAGGAAATGCGCACTCAACTCAACTGAGGAGAAATAAACTTCAACACAGGAGGAGAAGAAATCTATTATCTACTACCTGTTACTGGGTAAGGAGATAATAAAAATCTGACAGAGAGGACATCTGTCACCGATTAGGATGAACATATCAAGGATGGCTCGCTGGGAAACAACAAAAGGAAATTCATTACCGGTTACTGGGTAAGAATAGCCTTGCTAGGGAAAACTGCAGAAAATAGGATTTACAACTACTAGTTACTGGGCAGAAGACCAAGGATGAGAATATCCGTCATCGATTAGGATGAACATATCAAGGATAAACCCAACAGGGAAGAAAATCCGTCATCGGTTAGGATGAACATATCAAGAATAGACTTGCATGGGATTGTCAAGGAGGATACACGTCATCGGTTAAGATGAACATATCAAGGATAAACCAACTGAACAAAAAGTAGGAATTACATCTATCGAATGATGGATAGAATACCGTCAAAGAGAAAATCTGTCACCGGTTAAGATGAACATATCAAGGATAGACTCTGTGAGGAGATAAAATAGGAATTACATCTATCAGTTACTAGATAGAATACCAAGAGAGAGAATCCATCACTGGTTAAAGTGAACATATCAAGGATCAACTCTGCGGAGGGAACAAAAATCAGGATTTACAACTATCGGTTACTGGGTAGAAGACCGCAAAGAGAAGGAAACCCGTCATCAGTTAGGATGAACATATCAAGGATTACCTCTATGGGAAACAAGAATAGGGATTACAACTACCTTTTTACTTAGTAGAATACTGAAAAGAGAATATTTGTCATCGGTTAGGATGAACATATCAAGGATAGACTCAAGCAGGGGAGAGAAAGATATTCGTCACTGGTTAGGGTGAACATATCAAGGATATACTTCCTAGGGAATCAGATCCACTGGGGACTCTACTGCTGGGACACTTTTGTCGGGTATTGGGCAAGAAGTAACAAACTACAAACTAAGAAGAATATTACCAGTTACTGGGAAATAGACTCTTAGGGGACTCAAAGTATCTATCTAGGTAGGAGCTAGAAAGAAAATAGTCAATCAAGACTCAACCCAATGAGGACATAACTCAAGGGGAGCGGTTCCATCCAGATAAACAACTAGGGAGGAAACTGAAGTAATAATCATCCACAAGGAAACAACTCAGTGGGGAGGAGGAGAAAGGTTAAAGTTTTTCTGCCTAAGGGGTTGACGCTCTACAATTGAGGGAGGACAGACACCGAAATTTGTATGGGGATCAAGTACCGTCATACAGGGAATGAGAATCTCAAACCAACAATTTAATCAGATATGCAAATATACAAATATGAAATTATATGAATGTATGTATATATGATGATTATGCTAACTAAGACGATCACAAAGGATACAAAGGTGTCGCAAAGAAATTGAATCATCGGTACAATCCCTGGTCAATCCACAAAATATGGAGACAACTACTGGAGAACAGAGAGATCAACAATCCAAAAAGGCTCAACTCTAACTGGGGAAGGAGGAGATCTGCTGAGGAAAGAGAAATATCACCGAACCTGTGGGGAATTTTAGGTCAACACCATAAAAATGGGAGACAACCCTACAGGGAAAACAAACTGCTCAGGAACCAGGAAGAAACTCTGATTGGGGAGCAAGTCGACTGGAGATTGACGGGGAAACCAATGCAATCAGTTGGGGAGATCGACCACTTCTATTGAAGGAACCTAAACTCCACTGGGGAAGGCAGAAACTCTGTCGAGGGAGACAAGTCACAGGGCACCTGAATCAACCAACTCAGCTAAGAAAAAGGAACGAAGCTCTACTAGGGAATCAAAAATTCCGCTGAGGAACTGAATCAACACAATCGTCTAGGGATATCCGAAGGATTAACTGCTTGGGGAACCTCTGAAGTTTCACACTTAAAGACTTGTTATCCATCAGAATGCTGTTGATATTTCTTTTAATTGCTTTGGAAAATTCTTGCTTTTTATATGTTTTAAGAAAAAACTTTAAAAAATTTAAATTTTCAACAATGATCATAATAAAATTTAAACTATTGGCTGAAATAAATAAGAGTAGAAACAATTGGATAAAAGCTCAACTTTATTTGATAGAATGGTATTCTGTAAATGACAAGACCCCATAGATTTTTACAAAGTTGAAAATGGTAATTTTACATGGAAAAGGGTTACATTGAATACAAATGATCCTTAATCCTTCTACCAACTCTTGATATCCACTGTGCTCTCGACCGCCGCCGGGGTGATGAATTGATGTCAACCCTTGTGCTCAATCAAATTTTCAAAACACTGAAGATCAGCAGAATGCAGTTACTTGCCATAATCCGTAATTTTTGCATAAGTTGCCCCAGGGTGGGGTACTCAACTTATCGGGAAATTCTTTCTATTTTATGTCTCTAATTTTTGCCTGGATCGCCCTTTCGGGTTTTCAATCCACCGAGACGCTCATTTTTGCCTAAGCCGCCCTTTCAGGTTTTCAACTTAGCGAGCTGTTCTTTTTCTTTTTAGGCGAAGTATTTCTTGACTGCATCTGCATTCATAGGACGAGTGAACTCTTCACCATCCATAGTTGTAAGTATTAATGCACCGCCTGAAAAGGCTCTCTTAACAGCATATGGGCCTTCATAATTAGGAGTCCATTTTCCTCTAGAATCTGGTTTGAACGATAAAATCTTCTTGAGCACAAGGTCACCTTCTCTGAACACACGAGGTCTAACCTTCTTATCAAAAGATTTCTTCATCCTTTGCTGATACAACTGGCCATGACACATGGCACTTAATCTCTTCTCTTCAATCAAATTCAACTGATCAAACCTGGTTTGACACCATTCAGCTTCTATCAACTTGGCTTCCATGAGCACTCGCAATGAAGGAATCTCAACCTCTACGGGGAGTACTACTTCCATACCATACACAAGAGAGAAAGGTGTTTCCCCTGTTGAAGTGCGGATGGATGTACGATACCCATGCAAAGCAAACGGGAGCATCTCATGCCAATCCTTGTATGTGACAACCATCTTCTGGATAATCTTCTTAATGTTCTTGTTCGCAACTTCAACAACCCCATTAATCTTGGGTCTATAGGGAGAAGAATTATGATGTGCAATCTTGAAGTCTTTGCAAAGAGCTTCCACCATATTACTATTCATGTTCGGTCCATTGTCAATAATGATCTTACTTGGCACACCATAACGGCATATAATCTGATTCTTGATAAACCTTACAACAACTTGCTTGGTTACATTTGCATACGATGCCGCTTCAACCCATTTTGTGAAGTAGTCAATTGCCATCAAAATGAAACGATGTCCATTGGAAGCTTTGGGCTCAATCATCCCAATCATATCAATTCCCCACATGGAGAAAGACCATGGGGAAGAGATAACATTTAATAGTGTCGGAGGAACATGAATCTTATCAGCATAAATTTGACACTTGTGGCACTTCTTCACAAATTTGCAACAATCAGATTCCATTGTCAGTCAATAGTAACTTGCTCGCAACATCTTCTTTGCCATTGCATGTCCATTGGAATGAGTACCAAAGGAACCTTCATGCACTTCAGTCATCAACAAGTCTGCTTCGTGTCTATCCACGCATCTGAGTAAAACCATGTCAAAGTTTCTCTTGTATAATATATCACCATTCAAGTAGAAATTACCGGCTAATCTTCTCAATCAGACAGCTTGGAATGATAAATGGTGTCCTCTACACGAGGCAAAGTATGCATAATGAAAGGTGGCACGGACATGACCGGGCTAGATGCCGGCATGGAAGCAAAGGCAGGCGCAAAGCCTTCAGGCACAAAGTTGGACGACATTCCCCACGGGAATCCGGCAGACATAGATGGCGCGAAGTGGGCGACAGCAGCAGGCACAGTAGAGGTAACCACCTCTGAAATGACAATCCACGCAGGAGGAGTTGCAGGCGTTGGAGAAGATTGACTTTGAGCAGCAAGAAATGACTCCATCATGGCAGTCAGGCGGGAGATCTCGTTCTTCAACTCTTTGTTCTCTTGCTCTAGGTGTTCCATGATTCTCAGATAATTGGCTCGGGTATTGTACCGATGAGTCAGCTTGGCTAAAGCACAGAAGAAACACCAATAAGACATCTAGCGAGAACCTGCTTATGCAAATGACGCATGAAATGCAATGCTTGATTATTTTTATTTTTCAAGGAACTTACTATACCATTTGCAAATATATATATTTAGATGGCAATTGCAACAATTTGATATGACCAAAAATCTCTTTTTATTTATATAAATTGGAAGGATTACACTGAGTACAATTTCAGAATCCAAATGAAAAATACAAGAGAAAAGGAGACTAGTCATCCTAAGGATCCCTAACAACAATGTCAGAAGATCTGGCTGTAGGCGTGTACTTCCTCCGAATGCGACGGATCTCGGTCTCAAAGAAGCCTTCATCTGAGTCTTCTCGAGGACAAGATGATCAACAATCTTCTTCCATGCAATGGAAGGCTGAGGCACGCTAGAAGATGAAACCTCTGGCTCTCTCTGTCTTTTCGTCACTCGGTCTTCAAGTAGCTCAATAAGTGCATCTTTGTCCTTAGACTCCAACTGCAACTCTTCATGCTTCTTGCTCAAAGCACGAAAACGCTCTTCCCACATATCCTTCTCTTGCTTCATCTTGATGAGCGCGTCTTCCAACTCCTCTACATCTTGGTTAGGGAGAGTTAATGGCTCAACCACAACCATAGACATAGGTCTTTCACAAGGATAAGGCATCTTCAACTCCAAAGCTCTCTTTTTCACCCAAAGAGTGTAAGCTTCCAAAGCTACACAATTGCATGGACCAAACTCGGATCTTCTTTTCCTATGCACATTATGCCAAGCATGCACAATCTTCTGCTTCAAATGTTGGGGATCTTTACCCTCTTGATAGAAAAGACCTTCTAACAAAGTGTTATTAGGCTTGTCTCTCAAGGGGAACCCAAGTTGACGACGAGCCAAAACAGGGTTATAGTTAATTCCTCCTTGTGTACCAATGAGAGGCACATTAGAGAATTCACCACAACTATCAATAATCTCCAAACTGCTCAAAGAAGGATCATACCAAACTATATCATCATTAGTGAGAGACATAAGTCTCTGAGACCACCGTAGACATTGTTTGTTCTCCACAAAAGCAGGCGTCTGAGGCAAGTGCGAAATAAACCACTTGTACAGAAGAGGAATGCAACAGACAATAGTTCCACCACCCTTAGAATTCCTTATATGCAAAGAGAAGTACATATCACCCAATAAACTAGGCATAAGATTCCCAATCAAGAAAAGTCTAATGGCGTTAGCATCAACAAAATCGTCAATGTTAGGGAACAAAGCTAATCCATAAATGAGCAACACAAGGATAGCTTCAAAAGCATCCACACTACCGGCTTGAGCAAAAGCAGTAGCTTCCTTGATGAGGAAATCAGATCGCAACCCAAATAACCCTCCTTTCTTCACCCAATGAGCCTATATCTCAGACTTCTTCAAGTGAAGAGCTTCAGCAATAAGATGAGATCGGGGGATCTCCCCCAATCCACTAAAAGGCACTCTACTAGAAACAGGTATCCCCAAGATATGAGAATACTCCTCCAAGGTGAGCACAAGCTGAAAATCTGGGAAAGTGAAACAACGGTAGAAAGGATCATAGAACTGCACCAATACACTCAAAAGTCCTTCAACCACATCAGTAGACAAGATGGACAAAAGCTCCCCATGACGTTGTTTGAAGTCCAAGGGATCTAATACAAAAGATGCTATCTTCCTTAACTCTTTCAAGTCGGGACATCTGAAACTGTACTTCTTAGTGTTCCTTTGTCCACAATCCATGGTCTGAAAATATTTGCAAATGATACCTTAGTTCCTTGAAATTTTCGTATGATGAATGTTATGGTGCGCATGAATGCATGAATGCAACAATCACAAATAAGGGATCACACACAAGGCAAACAAAGGTCAAGGGATGAATCAAGTCATTGTCAAGATCAATCATCCATTTTGGTGGATTATAGTTTGCACCTTATCAACACCCAAGTTCTATTGATATTTGTAGCACCTCAAATTTACACCTACCATTTTGTATATTCATTTTCATATTAGGTCATTAACATTACATAGTCCACTGCATAGCATTGCATTGTCCTTTGCCCAAGTGCAAGCCATCAGACAAGATTAGGTCAACTGGTTAGGAGGATCAGTCAAGCAAGCAAGTGCAATTCCTATTGATACAAAACCCTAAGGTTGGTTCAACAAGTTCACATGATTCAAGGATCATTTTGAAGTGGTTTGGCCAAAGATTGGATGATCAAAGCTCAACAGTCAAGCTGGATTTCATCTGAAACCCTAGAAAGTCAACCAAAGTCAACTGTGCTTGAATTCATGGATTTGAAGGTGGGAGATGGTTTGAGAGGCCTCATTCATGTCCATACAAGTCTCATTTGACATTTCAAAGATCAAGATTGAAGAATTTGAGGTCAGAGGAAAAGTTTCCAAAAATAGTAAGTGACTTGTAATTTCAAACTGCCAAAAATGGAAAGTTCTTCTCCTCAAATTTACATCATCATACAAGCTTCAAATGGAATTTTGTCCAACATGAAAGTTGAAGATCTTGCTCTCACCTTTCCAAAAAGTCCAAGAACATCCATTTCTCATGTGTGGTTGGCAAGTTATGATCAAATCATTGTCAAGAACTTTTGAACTTCAAGGAGGCATAACTCTTGAACCAAAAGGCCAATTCATGTGATTTTTTTTTAGCAAACTCCATGTTACATGCTTTATCATAATCATTCATCATATTTCATCAAAAATCATCACATAAAAAGTCCATTTTTCAAGTGAACCAATTTGAAAAAGGGAGGAAAAAAAAGTCACTTTCAAAATATGCATTTGCCACACTTTCAAGCTTCACATTTGGTCTTAAATCAACATTTGGGATATGCTTGAGCTGAATTTCGTGCACTGTAGCAAAGTTCTCATGCACATGAAGGTTATTTTGGCCAATTGCATATAAATTGCATTTCACTAATTACCAAGGCTTTTGGCTAATTGAGATTAACAAAGTGATTAAACAGCTCGTATATATTCTTAATTGTAACAGAAAATCAATTAACAATCACAATCTCAGATCCAAAATCGAAATCTCTCAAATTCTCTCAAATTTGCTCAAACTTTTTTCACTTTCTTTCATCAAATTTCATCATTCTTTTGGTTTTCTCTTGTGCTAATCTTCATCTGCAGAGGTTGTTGAAGATCTGTTGAAGAAGAATTGTGGAAGAATCATTGAGATTTGCAGCTGTAGAACATGGAGCATGTTCGTGGCAGATGAAAATTCTGGATCATTGAAGCACGATTGAGCTAAAGTTTCACTTCCATACATCTTCCTCATCATTATTGAAGACCTATTTTGCATTGCCAGGCCTTGAGGAGCTCGAATTCAACATCTGCATCTTCATAAGGTGAGAATTCGATCATGTTAATTTTTTAAATAATGATATGGCTTTGGTAGATCTTAACACGTAGAGTATGCTGCAAGTTGAATCGTGCAATTTCATTGAGATTTGATGAAGATATCTTGATTAGAAGTTTACATGATGAAACTTATTTCTATCGAATCTTTTTCCATGCGTGAAATTAGAACAAATCTTTGTTATATTGTTGATCTATGTTGAATGCTGGTTCGATTGATATATGGTTTGCAAGTTTCTGTGACTTTTTGTTCTTGATGATGATGAATGTTGAAGAACACGATGAAGAACGCTTGAATTTCGCTCCAGATCGTGTTTTGATCCATATTGCCTGGCTTTTGCATGCGTTTCCTTGTTTTCAAGCCATGAGCTAATAGCATTGTGCCACGCACTTAAGTGAAACACGGCGTTTCACTTAAGTGGCGCCATCATTTGAAATGTGCAGGGGTTCGATTCCCCGTTCCGGCATCAATCCAATTGCCTTGCATATTATTTTCTTCATTTGCTTCACATATTCACCTTGCCTTGTTCACTTTTTTTAATTTTTCACCACACTAAATAATTCATAACTTCTTGATGGTTGGTCCAAATAATGTGAGATTTTTTTCCATGATGATCCTTGCCATGTCCTCTTTTTTTTGATGATTTTTAATAAATTTGTGCACGGCTGGAAAAAATAATTGCCTAGGGTTTGTTCTTGCTCATGCATTCATGTACCTAGCTTACTATTTTGATCATGCAGTGATTATGCTTAATTGGACATTCTTGAAATTTTACATGTGTGTTCTAGACTCATTCCTGGTCATTTTGGTATATAGTTTGTGATTTTTTCATTCCTGGATTGTGAGATATGACCTGATCATTAGAGGTGTGACAATTTGTGTCACACCATTTCTTGTGCAACTTCATGATTTTTGTTACCATGCCATATGAACTTTAAATGACTTGAATTTTTGCATGTTCAATCCTCTAGATGTTAAGTTTAAACGTGAGTTTTTCTGGAATTTTTGAAGGCATTTCCAATTTGATTGAAATTTTCTTCCCTGTTTGACCAAATATGGATTTCTTGTGAGACATGATTTTATATGATTTGTGAAATCCTTGTGGTTAATTGGATGGACTTGAAATTTGGCATGTGTATTATAGACATCCTGAAGTTTGCCATGGCTTTGATTTCATTCATTTATCATGCTTGGTCTCTGTTTTATGATTGCTTGAAGTTGATGCATGTTTTGATGCCTTGTATAAGCTTGTTTGAACTTGGGTTGACTTGTTGAAGTTAATTGACTTGTTTCCCTTGGTCCAAATGACTTGAAAACTGGTATGATTGTCATGTTATGAATGCTGTTTGACCATTAATTTTTTGGGGATTTATTGAAATGTTTGTGAGTTGATTTGAGTTGAATCTTTCTGTTTGGTTCTATGAGCTTCAAATTGCATGTTTTGTACTCTTTGCTTCATGAAATGATAATGGTTGATGATATGAATGTGAAACCACTTGTATTTGTTTCTTATTTGATTGGTCTTGATTTTTGATAAGTTTAATGTTCTGTTTTGACTTTTTGCTCTCATTTTGACCCTAGTCTTGTACTAGTGGTTTGTGTCCTCACATTTGAGCTTTGTTTCAGGTCAAAGAGCACAATTGCTTAGACTTGATGATGTGCACTCAATTGGAGTTGGTTTATTGCTTGTTTATGACTAACTTGAGTTTGTTTTGTAGGCATTGAGATTTATGCTTAGGCCTTGTGGCTTGCACCTTTGTGCATTGATGATTGTTGTCTGTTTGTGCTGTGGACTTGTAATTGTCTATTTGACTTGTGTTTGTCTGGTATACTGATTATGTTGGTTTGATTTCAGGTACCTTAGTTGCTATAGTTCCCTTGTGAACTTGTGTTTGCTTTGCTTGCTAGCTTAAGCATTGAGGTATAATGATCTCTTCTCCATGTAGTCTGGAAGACCTGGCCTGTTACTTGGCCAAGCACCTGTCTGAAGTCCTCCTTAAGAGGCAATGCTTGTGATTGTTTATCTTTGTCCCCAAGCAGGAAAAGACCTTTGATAAGGCAATTGGCAGACATAAGAGATGTGCAATCCATCTCCTGCTATTCTGTTGAGTCGTCCCTTGGCTCACATCACATGTTGATGCCTTGTGGACATTAAACCCAAGATCTATGTTGAGTCAGTGTCATAAGTGTAGAAGGGTTCCCACTTTCTGGACCCACACTTCATTGTCTGAAGCTCTCCCAGGCCAGGGATAAGAGCTGTGAAGTCCCATCTTCACTCACCTTTCATCAGCTTCACCCTAACTCTCAATGTTAGGGTTAAGAGCTAACCTCACCCTGATACAATGGCTTGTTTGTCGAGGTTGACATGACCCCTTGACTAAAGCCTAGCCTTGATGTTTGAGCCCCTTGTTGGTGTGTTTACTTCATGCTGTATGTGTTTGTGTGGTGTGATTGTATCCCCTAGGTTTGCTAGATTCCGCGTAGTCCCATTTGCATGTCAATTAAGGTAGCACGGTTCCTTCGTATAGGACTTCCTTTCTTGCTTGAGCTTTCCTAAAACACAAACAAACATTATCCCCTCTTAAGGATACGTCAACTCCTTCTACTACAGGTGAGTAAGTCTCCAAAGGTCGAGCATCCGGTAGATTGCGTAGTGACGTCGTCCACTTAAAAAACACAAACCAACAGGAATAGTTTAGCCGAACTACGGCAACTCTGATTCTCATGTCCAAATGAGATACGTAGGCACGAGATGCGATGTCTTATCGAGTTTGACTAACAACTAACACTAATTCTTTTCTCTCGCCCTCGTTGCGATTGAGACCTTCCCCTTCTCTTGCCCTTTGCAATCGAGACCCTTCTTCTTGTTGTGTGCTTGGAGTCCGGTATAAGTCCATCAAGTGGCATCTGGTTTCCAGTGTGGGGGTGTTTTGGTCCGGAATCTGATGTAAGTCCAGCGATTGGAATTCGGATTCCACGTTTGCCTGTGTCTGTTTTGTTTGTGTGCGTGAGCCGAGCTACGGATGCTCTGATTCTTCTTTGTCCAAGAAGATACGTATGCAGAGGATGTGACATCCTCGCGAGCATGTTTTTCCCCCAGTCCGAACTACTTCGAATCTGATCTTTATGCGTGATAGACTAGGTAGGCCCAAGATGCGATATCCTGCCGAGTCAGTTCCGTTTGTTTTCTTGTGTCTCTTTCAGCCAGTATTTGTTTGTTTTTGAGTAGTGTTTTAGCAACCATTTTCCTTCCTTTTGTGCGTGGATCCCGTCGAGTACGACTGATGCGTAGGGGTGCTAATACCTTCCCTTCGCATAACCGACTCCTGATCCCATTCTCTTTGGTCGCGAGACCATGCTTTTTCCAGGTTTACTCTGAGCGTTTCCTTTCCCTCTTTTGGGATAAATAACGCACGGTGGCGGCTCTGTTGTCTTCGTTTCCCGCCGGTTTTTCGCGTAATGCGACAGCTGGCGACTCTGCTAGGGAAGAAGAGAAGTTGACCTCTTGCTGGTCCATCTTCCCTAAGAGAGTCTCTCCTAGCGCTCTCTAGGTTAGGGTTTTGGTTGCTATTTGCTGTAATTTATTGCATTCATGATTATTATGTTGTATATATGTGCATATCTGTTTGCATGCATCATACTATCATTGAGCTGTCTTCTGTGCAGGTGGTTCCTCTGTTTGGGGTGGGTGTTCTGAGTGGGGCTAAAACCCAGGCCCGAGTATACACCTAGGATTAGTGTGGTCTCGCGTTTCCTCACTTGCTGTATCAGCATGTTGTTGTAACGTGTCACCACAGCCGGACGAGGTTCATTTGAGGGAGTCCTTCCGTTTGGAGTTATTCCACTCATGTTGGATGATCTCATCTGAGCTGTTGACTTCGGTGACCGTTCTTTCCCGGATCTTTGATTGAGACGATCTTAAGAGAGCTACAACGGCACACCCGAAAGGGCAAACCCGTTGAGTATTTTTGCCCGATTATCGAGATCATTATCCGCCTTAGGATGACCTGATTAGAATTTACCTGTGAGGGGAGGGTTGATTCCTACTGATGCATGTTTTGATGGTGACTTTGTTGGTGACTATTGGTTGATCAGAGTCCTATTTATAAGTCGGATTTATGGATCTATTTCTGGATGCCGGAGGTTTGATCCTGGTATTGATCGGAGGGTTCCGTTTATTTCGGATCCCTGGGCTGAATTTGAGGATGCTCAGATGTGGATATGGTTCAGTTGACTTGGGTTCAGATGACTTTGGGTTTCAGATGAAGTTGTGATACCAGAGTTCCAGCCGAAGCTTCGATCCTGTGCCGCGTGATACTCAGCCGACCAGTCTTGGCTCCATCATTTGCATCATAACATGTTTATTTTCGAAAAGAAAAAGAAGAAAAATGTATAATAATGCATGAAAAAGTTAACCTGCATACACATCACGCACATCATATACATATCATTTTGCATAACAGGTGTTCTCGTTCCCGACTTCTCACTCCGGTTCCTGTGTCAGGCAGGATAGCTGATCGAAGATCGCACCGGTATTCAACCAGACTCAATCAACAGCGAAGTATGGATCAGGTTCAGAACGAGTTGGCTGAGATGAGGGCGAACATGGCCCAGTTCATGACTATGATGCAAGGGGTTGCTCAGGGTCAGGAGGAGCTCCGAGCTTTGGTTCAGAGACAAGAGACGGTTATTCAGGCGTCTAACCGTGGTTCACCTGCTGGTATCCCTGTGCCTGAGAATGTTGTTGCTGCTCCCGTTCATGACTATGCTGTGGGGGATGAACTCAAGGGTATAAGAATTAATGGACAGCCTCTTGCTGCAGAGACTGTCAATGTTAGAGCTACCCGGGCTCCGGTTCGTCATCCAGCTCCGATCGTCGACAGACAAGAGAACATGTTCACATTGCTGAGTGAAGATGATGGGGATGTTGGTAGAGTTGAGGATAGGGATCGTAAGGTTGATGCCCTGGCTGAGAAGATTCGTGCGATGGAATATCAAAATTCTCTTGGGTTCGATGTGACCAATATGGGATTGGTTGAGGGTTTGAGGATCCCATACAAATTCAAAGCACCATCCTTCGACAAGTATAATGGTACTTCCTGCCCTCGCACCCACGTGCAGGCGTATTATCGGAAAATCTTTGCGTACACTGATGATGAAAAGATGTGGATGTACTTTTTCCAAGATAGTCTATCTGGGGCTTCTTTGGACTGGTATATGGAATTGAAGAGAGATTCTATCCGATGCTGGAGGGATCTGGGTGAGGCCTTCTTGAGGCAATACAAACATAACATGGATATGGCACCGAGCCGGACTCAGCTGCAGAGTCTTTGCCAGAAATCCGGTGAAAGTTTCAAGGAGTACGCCCAGAGGTGGCGTGAGCTGGCTGCGAGAGTCCAACCCCCTATGCTGGAAAGGGAGTTGACTGACATGTTTATCAGTACTCTTTAAGGTGTGTTTATGGACCGAATGGGGAGTTGCCCATTTGGAAGCTTTTCTGACGTGGTCATATGCGGAGAGAGGACTGAGAGTTTGATCAAAGCTGGGAAGATCAATGATGCTAGTTCCTCATCGTCCAAGAAACCTTTTTCTGGGGCACCTCGCCGAAGAGAGGGTGAGACTAATGCTGTTCAACACCGCCGGGTTCAGAACAGAAATCAGTACCGTCAGGTTGCTGCAGTGACCATTCCTGCACCTCAACAACGTCAACAACCGCAACAACAGAGAGTTCAACAACAGATGCCACAACAATAACAACAACAACAACGTCCGTATCAGCCGAGGCAGAGAATGCCTGATAGACGTTTCGACCCGCTGCCCATGACCTATGCTGAGCTACTGCCTGAGTTGCTCAGACTAGGGTTCGTCGAGTTGAGGACTATGGCGCCATTGACAAAAATACCACCTGGGTATGATGCCAATGTGCGTTGTGACTTTCATTCTGGTGCGCCTGGCCACCATATAGAGAATTGCAGGGTTTTCCACCATAAGGTTCAGGACCTGATTGATGCCAAGACAATCAATTTCGCTGTTGTGCCAAATGTGGTGAATAACCCTATGCCTGCGCATGGTGCTCACCGGGTAAACTATATTGAAGGGGGAGAAGCTGAAGATTTAGTTGTCAGGGTTGATGATGTTCAGACTTCTCTGTTGGTTGTCAAGGGCCGTTTGTTAGATGAGGGTGTCTGCCCGGGTTGTGATAAAGACTGTGTTGCGTGTGCAGAATCAGACAATGGTTGTATGCAGTTGCGGGCCGGTATTCAGACGTTGATAGACGAGGGCAGTGTCCAGTTTGCTCGGGCTGATAATAGAAATCGTGGGGCAGTGTCAACTGTCATAATATATTTCAAACCGTCTGAAGGACGTGGGCCGGGGACTGCTGTTAGTGCACCTACAACAAGTGGTACTCCAGTTACCATTTCCGCACCAATAACTGCCAACAATCCAACTACAATCATCGCTCCGGTCAGAAGGGCTGAGAATAGTAAGGCTGTGCCTTGGAGATACGACAATGCCTACCGGAATAACAGAAGGGCTGAGAATCGGGTCAGGCCGACCAATCAAGCACCTGTGACTATTGCGGCACCTAGTAGAGTTCCGGCAGTTGTGAGTCCAACTGTGGACAATGTCGGTGGACCGGGAGGCTTTACTAGAAGTGGACGGTTGTTTGCGCCTCAACCGGTGAGGGATGCCAATGCTGAGGCTTCCGCCAAGGCCAAGGGTAAACAGGCGGTGGTCGAAGAGGAACCTGCTCAGACAAATGTGCCTGGTGGCTCGTTTGAAAAGGACGTGGAGGAATTCATGAGAATCATTAAGAAGAGTGACTACAAGATCGTAGATCAACTCAACCAGACTCCGTCCAAGATCTCGATACTCTCTTTGCTGTTGTGCTCTGAGGCACATCGCAACGCCTTGTTGAAAATGTTGAATATGGCGTATGTACCTCAGGAGATCTCTGTCAACCAGCTTGAAGGGGTGATTGCTAATGTGAGCACCAGGCATGGCTTGGGGTTCACTGATCTCGATTTGACACCAGAGGGGCGAAATCATAACAAGGCCTTGCATATCACGATGGAATGCAAGGGTGCTGTATTGTCACATGTGTTGGTCGACACCGGGTCTTCTCTGAATGTCTTGCCCAAGCAAATTCTGAAGAAGATATCTGTTGAAGGGGTTGTGCTTACTCCTAGTGACCTGATTGTGAGGGAATTTGATGGATCCAAGCGTTCTGTCTTTGGTGAAGTTACACTGCCTGTGAAGATAGGTCCTGAGACTTTCAACATCATCTTCTATGTCATGGACATTCAACCCGCCTACAGTTTCTTGTTAGGGCATCCATGGATCCATGCAGCAGGGGCAGTATCGTCGACTCTCCATCAGAAGCTCAAGTATGTCTGGAACGGTCAGATTGTGACCGTGTGTGGCGAAGAGGATATTCTGGTGAGTCACCTATCCTCATTCAAATATGTTGAGGTGGATGGTGAGATCCATGAAACTTTATGCCAGGCATTTGAGACTGTTGCTCTCGAGAGGGTGGCATGCGCTGATCAGAAGAGGCCGGGTGCTTCGATTGCTTCATACAAGCAGGCCAAAGAGGTTGTTGACTCGGGCAAAGCTGAAGGCTGGGGCAAGATGGTGGACTTGCTGGTTAAAGAAGATAAATTTGGTATTGGCTATCAACCGTTGCAAGCAGAGCAGGGTGGTCAAGCAGGTCCTAGTACCTTTACCAGCGCTGGGCTGATGAATCACGGTGACGTCTTTGCAGCCGATGTTGAAGACAGTGACAGTGACATTGATCTCAACTGCTGGGTTCGCCCGAGTGCACCAGGGGAAGTGATCAACAATTGGACAGCAGAGGATGTAGTCCAAGTTACTCTTCAAACAGAGTAATTTTCTTTTGTTTTTTCATTCTGCACAAAACCCTACGTTCTGCCCAAGATGTAGTGGTTCATTGTAGGGCCACATCATGTTTTACAATTTTTATCATTAATAAAGGACGTTTTGCAAACAATTTTGTGATCCCTGTCTTTCTTTTTTGTCTTTCATTTTTCAAAAATAAAAATGGTAATGTTTTTGTTTTGTGACTTTATTGAAATCTTTTTCTAAAACAAAGCATTGAAACATGCAGAAGTGATATCACGGCATCTACTATGAACAAATTTGTTATGGCTCAGTATGATTTTGACAATCCCATCTACCAAGCTGAAGAGGAGAGTGAGGAAGACAGTGAACTCCCGAAAGAATTGGTCAGATTGTTGAAGCAAGAGGAAAGGGTTATCCAACCTCATCAGGAGGAGTTGGAGATTGTGAATCTTGGTACTGAGGACGCCAGAAGGGATATCAAGATCAGGGCTGTTTTGAAGCCAGAAATCAAGAGCAGGTTGATTGAGATGCTGAGGGAGTATGTTGAGATATTCGCCTGGTCTTATCAAGATATGCCTGGGTTGGATACCGACATTGTGGTTCATAGACTACCTCTTAGAGAAGAGTACCCTTCGGTCAAGCAGAAGCTTCGTAGAACGAGTCCTGATATGGCAGTGAAAATCAAGGAAGAGGTTCAGAAGCAGTTCGATACGGGTTTCTTGTCAGTAACAACTTATCCACCGTGGGTAGCCAACATCGTTCCTGTGCCAAAGAAGGATGGCAAAGTCAGAATATGTGTCGATTACCGGGATCTGAATAGGGCGAGTCTGAAAGATGATTTCCCATTACCTCACATTGATGTATTGGTGGATAATACGGCTCAATCCTCGGTATTCTCTTTCATGGATGGTTTCTCGGGCTATAATCAGATCAAGATGGCGCCAGAGGACATGGAAAAGACGACATTCATTACACCTTAGGGCACGTTCTGCTATAAGGTGATGCCATTTGGGCTGAAGAATGCCGGTGCTACCTATCAGAGGGCAATGACGACTCTCTTTCATGACATGATGCATAAAGAGATTGAAGTGTACGTGGATGATATGACTGCGAAGTCGCAGACAGAAGAGGAGCACTTGGTTAATTTGCAGAAGTTGTTTGACAGATTGGTAAAGTTCAAACTGAGGCTAAATCCGAACAAGTGTACGTTTGGCGTGAGATCAGGGAAGCTGTTAGGCTTCATTGTCAGTGAGAAAGGGATTGAGGTTGATCCAGCTAAAGTCAAAGCTATTCAAGAGATGCCTGAACCGAAAACAGAAAAGCAGGTTCGTGGGTTTTTAGGTAGATTGAACTATATTGCAAGGTTCATATCTCACCTAACTGCCACGTGTGAACCTATATTCAAATTGCTTAGAAAGAATCAAGCAATCAGGTGGAATGATGACTGTCAGAAAGCTTTCGATAAGATAAAAGAGTATTTACAGAAACCTCCAATCCTGATTCCTCCAGTTCCTGGGAGACCGCTGATAATGTACCTGTCAGTGACCGAGAATTCGATGGGGTGTGTATTGGGTCAGCATGACGAGTCTGGTCGAAAAGAGCATGCCATATACTACCTTAGCAAAACGTTTACCGACTGTGAAATCAAATATTCACAGCTTGAGAAAACTTGCTGTGCTTTGGCCTGGGCTGCTCGCCGACTGAGGCAGTTTATGTTGAACCATACTACCTTGTTGATTTCTAAGATGGATCCAGTGAAATACATCTTTGAGAAGCCGGCTCTCACCGGACGTGTTGCCCGTTGGCAGATGATTTTAACAGAGTATGATATTCAGTACACGTCGCAGAAGGCCATCAAAGGTAGTATTTTGTCAGACTATCTCGCTGAGCAACCGATCGACGGCTATCAGCCGATGATGTTTGAATTCCCTGATGAAGACATCATGTATCTTAAGATGAAAGATTGTGAAGAGCCTCTTGTCGAGGAAGGACCGGATCCTGATGACAAGTGGACACTGATGTTTGATGGGGCCGTGAATGTGAATGGTAACGGTGTTGGTGCAGTGCTGATCAATCCGAAAGGTGCCCATATACCCTTTTCTGCCAGATTGACGTTTGATGTCACCAACAACGAAGCTGAGTATGAGGCTTGTATCATGGGGATAGAAGAAGCCATTGATTTGAGGATAAAAACTCTTGACATATTTGGAGATTCCGCTCTAGTGATCAATCAGGTCAATGGAGATTGGAATACCAACCAGCCGCATTTGATTCCCTATAGAGATTACACCAGAAGAATACTGACGTTCTTCAAGAAGGTGAAGTTGTACCATGTCCCGCGGGATGAGAATCAGATGGCTGATGCTTTGGCTACTTTATCTTCTATAATCAAAGTTCATTGGTGGAATCATGTGCCACCTGTTGCGGTGAATCGACTCGAGAGGCCTGCGTATGTGTTTGCAGCCGAGTCTGTTGTGATTGATGAGAAGCCGTGGTACTTTGATATCAAGAACTTCCTCAAGAGCTAGGAGTATCCTAAAGGTGCGTCGAAGAATGATAAGAAAACCCTAAGAAGGCTAGCTGGAAGCTTTTACTTGAATCAGGATGATGTGCTGTATAAGAGGAACTTTGACATGGTCTTGCTTAGATGCGTGGATAGACACGAAGCAGACATGTTGATGCAAGAAGTGCATGAGGGTTCGTTTGGTACCCATGCTGGTGGTCATGCAATGTCGAAGAAACTGTTGAGAGCCGGTTATTACTGGATGACTATGGAATCCGATTGTTTCGAATACACTCGGAAGTGCCATAAGTGTCAAATTTATGCTGATAAGGTGCATGTACCACCAAGCCCGTTGAATGTCATGAATTCGCCTTGGCCGTTCGCCATGTGGGGGATTGATATGATTGGGAAGATTGAGCCTACTGCTTCAAATGGACATCGCTTCATTCTGGTTGCGATTGACTACTTCACCAAATGGGTGGAAGTAGCTTCCTATGCTAATGTTACCAAACAAGTGGTTGCCCGGTTCATCAAGAAAGAAATCATCTGTCGTTATGGGGTTCCTGAGAGAATCATCACTGACAATGGTTCGAATCTCAATAACAAGATGATGAAAGAGCTTTGTAAAGATTTCAAGATTGAACATCACAATTCTTCTCCTTACAGACCAAAGATGAATGGTGCTGTAGAGGCGGCAAACAAGAATATCAAGAAGATTGTGCAGAAGATGGTCGTGACGTACAAGGATTGGCATGAGATGTTGCCTTTCGCTTTGCATGGGTACCGTACCTCTGTACGTACATCGACCGGGGCAACCCCGTATTCTTTTGTGTATGGTATGGAAGCTGTCCTACTAGTTGAAGTGGAGATCCCTTCTCTGAGAGTTTTGCTAGATGTGAAGCTGGACGAAGCCGAGTGGATTCGAACAAGGTTTAACGAGTTGAGCTTTATCGAAGAGAGACAGCTAGCAGCTGTGTGCCATGGGCAGTTGTATCAAAGAAGGATGAAGCGAGCCTTTGATCAGAAAGTGCGTCCTCGAAGCTATCAGACTGGTGAGCTAGTTCTGAAGAGGATCCTTCCTCCAGGTACAGATAACAGGGGCAAGTGGACTCCTAATTACGAAGGTCCGTATGTTGTGAAGAAGGTTTTCTCCGGTGGAGCCTTGATGCTTACAACTATGGATGGTGAAGATTTCCCGTCCCCTATTAACTCAGATGTAGTCAAAAAATACTTCGCATAAATTGACCCGCTGGACAAAAAGAATAAAGGAGTCCAGGCAAAAGAGGGCATCCCGGCGAACAAATAAAAAACAGAAAGAAAAGGTGCGGGAAAAAGTTAGGGACAAAAAATGAAAAGAATTTGTACACCCGGTAAGTCGAAAACCCGCAAGGGCGGCTTAGGCAAAAATGGGTATCCCGGTGGATTGAAAACCCGAAAGGGCGATCCAGCCAAAAGAGGGATTAGAGCGAAGACTACAGTCTGAGTTATCTGTACTACATCGCGCTTTGTCGTCTGCCATCTCGAAAGATGTGATCGGTCCAGTCATTCTTCTCAGAAAGCAAGGGTTGGGAGGAAAACTGATGATTTGTGAGTTATGACAGAATTGGGAAATGGTGGATGCCGTGTTCACATTGCCATTAGGATAGATTTTTCCTTTTGTGCGCAATTACCTCTTTCTAGGAATTGCTTCCCGATGTATTCGCCTTTTCAAGCGCATTTTTCAATCAATAAAAGTCGTTATTCAGATAAATAGCTCTCTTGTTTTATTTTACTGTTTTGTTTGCAAAAAATGTCCGAATTTTTGATAAACATTGCATATAAAAACATGAAGGCTTAACAATAACTTGCAGGAAGATAAAACATTTGAAAATCATTTTGAATGTTGAGGACACTTGAGCATATCTTGTCCATGCAACCCCTGGGGCATTTTGTTGTGCTGTTTTGCAGGTTGTCATTTGTAGGGATGTTTCCACAGCAGATATTTCCCAAGCAAGTTGAGAGCTATCAGAGCTATGTTCCCCTGCAGAGATGTCGGTGGATAGTGCCTTCTTTCCCCAACAGGCCTGAAAGTGGGTTATTCCCCAGCGAATATTTCCCCAATTGAGATCCCCCGTTGAGTGTCTGGCAGGTGTTTTCCCCAGGAGAGTTCCCCACTGAGTTGGAAGGATGTTGTATCCCCAGCGGAAGTGTCGGTGAAGTGTTGTTCCCCAGCAGTCGGGTTTGAAGTATTGCTATCCCCAGCATGGTCGTGAGCGCTTGTTCCCCAGCAGGGTTATGGATGTTTCTCCCCAGCACAGAGTCTGGTATATTTGCATTCTCCACCAGAGTTATGCTCTTCCTCAGCAGAGTTGGTGTGTTATCCCCAACAGAGTTGCTTCCTCTAGAAGATCTCCCGAGTAGAGATTTGTGTTGATTGATTTTCCCCAGCTAGTCCTCGAGTGGAGCGGGTTCAATGAAATTTATCTCCCGCAGCTATCCTACCTGTGGTGTGGATGGGTTTCTCGTAGTGGAATGATACTTGCATCCCCCAGCTGAGTCTATCCTACCTGTGGATTGAGAGGGTCGTCCCCAGCGGAGTAGCGTTTATTCCCCATAGCAGAGTTTATCGTTTGTAGATTGGTTGGCTGTCCCCAGTGAAGTCGCCTGATTATCCCTAGCAAAGTTGATGTTACTCCCCATTGAGTGGTTTCATTACTCCGCCAGAGAGTTGCCTTGTTTGCTTTCCTCAGTGGAGTATTGATGGTTCCTCAGTGCAGTCACTTTGGGTAGTCCTCAGCAGAGTTGTATTGGTTGTTTCCCCGAGCGGAGTCCCCGAGTGGATGGGTCTTGTGAAGGATGTTCCCGGTGAAGTCTATCCTTTCCCAGCAACAGTTTGTTTCTCCAGCAGGAGTGAGAAGTCGGTGCTCTCCCCGCAGAGTTTTCCTCAAACAGAGTCTCCCCACAGAGTCGGAGTATCTGATTGTTTGGCTTCCCAGCCAGTTTTGCATTTGGCATATAGTGATCATTGCATCCTCAAATCGCGTAGCATTTCCATTTTGATAACGGAGAATTACGCTATAAAAAATTTCAAACATATGCATTCATGTGTTCGAAACCAATCAGACCATATCCCCGGCAGAGGCGGATTTTTGTTCAACATCTGTATAGCATGTTTGCTACAGTTGCTCCTGACAGCATTCAGGATTGATACCCCCCAGAGAGGTTTATTTCCAGTGAGACCCCCTGCAAGTGTGTAGCCTTGCCCAGACATGTAGATGTCATTATCCTATCAGCACCCGCGTGTGTTATCTCTTTGGTGTCGGTAAACACCATCTTTCGGTGCTTTCCCAGTCATGCGTAGTGTCTGGTCTTCTTTTGATGTCGGTAAACATCATCTTTCGATGTTCGTAACGTCGTTCTCCTTCCCCAGAAGATTCCTCCTCTCCGTTGGTGTCGATAAACGTCGAGTTTTTCCCGGTCGTCCGTTGACGGTTGGTTGTGATCATTATCCCTACAGGGTCATTATCCCCACAGAGTTACCTCTCTGTTGGTTTCGATAAACGCCGAGTTTTTCCTATGCGTCCGATGATGTATAGTTGTTTATTCCCCACAGATCATTCATTACTGGCTGTTGATTCCCCTCAGAGTTACCTCTCCGTTGGTGTCGATAAACGTCGAGTTTTTCCTATTCGTCCGATGACGTCTAGTTGTATCTTTCCCCATGCAGAGCTACCTCTCCGTTGGTCTCGGTAAACGTGGAGTTTTTCTCAGTCGTCCGTTGACGTCTGATTGTATACCCTATTCCCCAGTCATTCATTAATGTCTGGTTGGTTCCCAGCCAGAATCCCCAGTAGAGTCGTCGGTGGACGTCCTATTCAGTTTCCGGTTGTTATACCCCTTCCTTAGTGAAGTGGGTCCTCCTCTCCGTTGGTGTCGATAAACGTCGAGTTTTTCCTAGTTGTCCGTTGACATCTAGATGTATTGCTTTCTTCCCAGTTCATCCGTCGTACGTTGATGTCTGGTCTCCTTCTCCGTTGGTGTCGATAAACGTCGAGCTTCTCCCGTTCGTCCATTGACGTCTGGTCGAGTTTTCTCCTTCTCTGTTGGTGTCGATAAACGTCGAGCTTCTCCCGTTCGTCCGTTGACGTCTGGTCGAGTTTTCTCCTTCTCCGTTGGTGTCGATAAACGTCGAGCTTCTCCCGTTCGTCCGTTGACGTCTGGTCGAGTTTTCTCCTTCTCCGTTGGTGTCGATAAACGTCGAGCTTCTCCCATTCGTCCGTTGACGTCTGGTCGAGTCTTCGCAGTTCATCCGTTGTCCGTTGATGTCTGGTTACCTCTCTGTTGGTCTTGGTAAACGTCGAGTTTTTCCTGGTCGTCCTCCAGTAGAGTTACCTCTCCGTTGGTTTTGGTAAATAATGAGTTTTCCCATTATGTCCGTTGACGTATGGCTGTATCTCTTTCCCAGTAGGGTTACCTCTCCGTTGGTTTCGATAAACGTCGAGTTTTTCCTAGTTGTCCGTTGGCATCTAGTTGTGATTCCCATTCCCATTCATCGTGTTGTGATGTCTGGATGTGACTGTATCCTTGGAAAAAGAAAAATCAAAATACTCAGTAATAAATATCAGACCCCAGTGGACGTGTCCGTTGGTGGATCCCCGCATTGTGCAAATTTCTACGGTTCTTCGGTATTCAATCCCTGTTTACCCTGAAAGTCTGACAGTCGTTGCTCTCATCCGTTCGGGTTCCCAGTTGATTGAATAAGGGCAGCTGTTGCACCTCAAATTTGCACCTACCATTTTGTACATTCATTTTCATATTAGGTCATTAACATTACACAGTCCACTGCATAGCATTGCATTGTCCTTTGCCCAAGTGCAAGCCATCAGACAAGATTAGGTCAACTGGTTAGGAGGATCAGTCAAGCAAGCAAGTGCAATTCCTATTGATACAAAACCCTAAGGTTGGTTCAACAAGTTCACATGATTCAAGGATCATTTTGAAGTGGTTTGGCCAAAGATTGGATGATCAAAGCTCAACAGTCAAGCTGGATTTCATCTGAAACCCTAGAAAGTCAACCAAAGTCAACTGTGCTTGAATTCATGGATTTGAAGGTGGGAGATGGTTTGAGAGGCCTCATTCATGTCCATACAAGTCTCATTTGACATTTCAAAGATCAAGATTGAAGAATTTGAGGTCAGAGGAAAAGTTTCCAAAAATAGTAAGTGACCTGTAATTTCAAATTGCCAAAAATGGAAAGGTCTTCTCCTCAAATTTACATCATCATACAAGCTTCAAATGGAATTTTGTCCAACATGAAAGTTGAAGATCTTGCCATCTCCTTTCCAAAACGTCCAAGAACATCCATTTCTCATATGTGGTTGGCAAGTTATGATCAAATCACTGTCATGAATTTTTGAACTTCAAGGAGGCATAACTCTTGAACCAAAAGGCCAATTCATGTGATTTTTTTTGAGCAAACTCCATTTGACATGCTTTATCATAATCATTCATCACATTTCATCAAAAATCATCACATAAAAAGTCTATTTTTCAAGTGAACCAATTTGAAAAAGGGAGGGAAAAAAAGTCACTTTCAAAATATGCATTTGCCACACTTTCAAGCTTCACATTTGGTCTTAAATCAACATTTAGGATATGCTTGAGCTGAATTTCGTGCACTGTAGCAAAGTTCTCATGCACATGAAGGTTATTTTGGCCAATTGCACATAAATTGCATTTCACTAATTACCAAGGCTTTTGGCTAATTGAGATTAACAAAGTGACTAAACAACTCGTATATATTCTTAATTGTAACAGAAAATCAATTAACAATCACAATCTCAGATCCAAAATCGAAATCTCTCAAATTCTCTCAAATTTGCTCAAACTTTTTTCACTTTCTTTCATCAAATTTCATCATTCTTTTGGTTTTCTCTTGTGCTAATCTTCATCTGCAGAGGTTGTTGAAGATTTGTTGAAGAAGAATTGTGGAAGAGTCATTGAGATTTGCAGCTGTAGAACTTGGAGCATGTTCGTGGCAGATGAAAATTCTGGATCATTGAAGCACGATTGAGCTAAAGTTTCACTTCCATACATCTTCCTCATCATCATTGAAGACCTGTTTTGCATTGCCAGGCCTTGAGGAGCTCGAATTCAACATCTGCATCTTCATAAGGTGAGAATTCGATCATGTTAATTTTTTAAATAATGATATGGCTTTGGTAGATCTTAACATGTAGAGTATGCTGCAAGTTGAATCGTGCAATTTCATTGAGATTTGATGAAGATATCTTGATTTGAAGTTTACATGATGAAACTTATTTCTATCGAATCTTTTGCCATGCGTGAAATTAGAACAAATCTTTGTTATATTGTTGATCTATGTTGAATGCTGGTTCGATTGATATATGGTTTGCAAGTTTTTGTGACTTTTTGTTCTTGATGATGATGAATGCTGAAGAACACGTTGAAGAACGCTTGAATTTCGCTCGAGATCGTGTTTTGATCCATATTGCCTGGCTTTTGCATGCGTTTCGTTGTTTTCAAGCCATGAGCTAATAGCATTGTGCCACGCACTTAAGTGAAACGCGGCGTTTCACTTAAGTGGCGCCATCATTTGAAATGCGCAGGGGTTTGATTCCCCGTTCCGGCATCAATCCAATTGCCTTGCATATTATTTTCTTCATTTGCTTCACATATTCACCTTGCCTTGTTCACTTTTTTTAATTTTTCACCACACTAAATAATTCATAACTTCTTGATGGTTGGTCCAAATAATGTGAGATTTTTTCCATGATGATCCTTGCCATGTCCTCTTTTTTTTGATGATTTTTAATAAATTTGTGCACGGCTGGAAAAAAATAATTGCCTAGGGTTTATTCTTGCTCATGCATTCATGTACCTAGCTTACTATTTTGATCATGAAGTGATTATGCTTAATTGGAAATTCTTCAAATTTTACATGTGTGTTCTACACTCATTCCTGGTCATTTTGGTATATAGTTTGTGAATTTTGCATTCCTGGATTGTGAGATATGACCTGATCATTAGAGGTGTGACAATTTGTGTCACACCATTTTTTTGTGCAACTTCATGATTTTTGTTACCATGCCATATGAACTCTAAATGACTTGAACTTTTGCATGTTGAATCTTCTAGATGTTAAGTTTAAACGTGAGTTTTTCTGGAATTTTTGAAGGCATTTCCAATTTGATTGAAATTTTCTTCCCTGTTTGACCAAATGTGGATTTCTTGTGAGACATGATTTTATATGATTTGTGAAATCCTTGTGGTTAATTGGATGGACTTGAAATTTGGCATGTGTATTATAGACATCTTTAAGTTTGCCATGGCTTTGATTTCATTCATTTATCATGCTTGGTCTCTGTTTTATGATTGCTTGAAGTTGATGCATGTTTTGATGCCTTGTATGAGCGTGTTTGAACTTGTGTTGACTTGTTGAATTTAATTGACTTGTTTCCCTTGGTCCAAATGACTTGAAATTTGGTATGATTGTCATGCTATGAATGCTGTTTGACCATTAATTTTTTGGGGATTTATTGAAATGTTTGTGAGTTGATTTGAGTTGAATCTTTCTGTTTGGTTCTATGAGCTTCAAATTGCATGTTTTGTACTCTTTGCTTCATGAAATGATAATGGTTGATGATATGAATGTGAAACCACTTGGATTTGTTTCTTATTTGATTGATCTTGATTTTTGATAAGTTTCATGTTCTGTTTTGACTTTTTTCTCTCATTTTGACCCTAGTCTTGCACTAGTGGTTTGTGTCCTCACATTTGAGCTTTGTTTCAGGTCAAAGAGCACACTTGCTTAGACTTGATGATGTGCACTCAATTGGAGTTGGTTTATTGCTTTTTTATGACTAGCTTGAGTTTGTTTTGTAGGCATTGAGATTTATGCTTAGGCCTTGTGGCTTGCACCTTTGTGCATTTATGATTGTTGTCTGTTTGTGCTGTGGACTTGTAATTGTCTGTTTGACTTGTGTTTGTCTGGTATACTGATTATGTTGGATTGATTTCAGGTACCTTAGTTGCTATAGTTCCCTTGTGAACTTGTGTTTGCTTTGCTTGCTAGATTAAGCATTGAGGTATAATGATCTCTTCTCCATGTAGTCTGGAAGACCTGGCCTGTTACTTGGCCAGGCACCTGTCTGAAGTCCTCCTTAAGAGGCAATGCTTGTGATTGTTTATCTTTGTCCCCAAGCAGGAAAAGACCTTTGATAAGGCAATTGGCAGACACAAGAGATGTGAAATCCATCTCCTGCTATTCTGTTGAGTCGTCCCTTGGCTCACATCACATGTTGATGCCTTGTGGACATTAACCCCAAGATCTATGTTGAGTCAGTGTCATAAGTGTAGAAGGGTTCCCACTTTCTGGACCCACACTTCATTGTCTGAAGCTCTCCCAGGCCAGGGATAAGAGCTGTGAAGTCCCATCTTCACTCACCTTTCATCAGCTTCACCCTAACTCTCAATGTTAGGGTTAAGAGCTAACCTCACCCTGATACAGTGGCTTGTTTGTCGAGGTTGACATGACCCCTTGACTAAAGCCTAGCCTTGATGTTTGAGCCCCTTGTTGGTGTGTTTACTTCATGCTGTATGTGTTTGTGTGGTGTGATTGTATCCCCTAGGTTTGCTAGATTCCGCGTAGTCCCGTTTGCATGTCAATTAAGGTAGCACGGTTCCTTCGTATAGGACTTCCTTTCTTGCTTGAGCTTTCCTAAAACACAAACAAACATTATCCCCTCTTAAGGATACGTCAACTCCTTCTACTACAGGTGAATAAGTCTCCAAAGGTCGAGCATCCGGTAGATTGCGTAGTGACGTCGTCCACTTAAAAAACACAAACCAACAGGAATAATTTAGCCGAACTACGACAACTCTGATTCTCATGTCCAGATGAGATACGTAGGCACGAGATGCGATGTCTTGTTGAGTTTGACTAACAACTAACACTAATTCTTTTCTCTCGCCCTCGTTGCGATTGAGACCTTCCCCTTCTCTTGCCCTTTGCAATCGAGACCCTTCTTCTTGTTGTGTGCTTGGAGTCCGGTATAAGTCCATCAAGTGGCATCTGGTTTCCAGTGTGGGGGTGTTTTGGTCCGGAATCTGATGTAAGTCCAGCGATTGGCATTCGGATTCCACGTTTGCCTGTGTCTGTTTTGTTTGTGTGCGTGAGCCGAGCTACGGATGCTCTGATTCTTCTTTGTCCAAGAAGATACGTATGCAGAGGATGCGACATCCTCGCGAGCATGTTTTTCCCCCAGTCCGAACTACTTCGACTCTAATGTCTATGCGTGATAGACAAGGTAGGCCCAGGATGCGATATCCTGCCGAGTCAGTTCCGTTTGTTTTCTTGTGTCTCTTTCAGCCAGTATTTGTTTGTTTTTGAGTAGTGTTTTAGCAACCATTTTCCTTCCTTTTGTGCGTGGATCCCGACGAGTACGACGAATGCGTAGGGGTGCTAATACCTTCCCTTCGCATAACCGACTCCCGATCCCATTCTCTTTGGTCGCGAGACCATGCTTTTTCCAGGTTTACTCTAAGCGTTTCCTTTCCCTCTTTTGGGATAAATAACGCACGGTGGCGGCTCTGTTGTCTTCGTTTCCCGCCGTTTTTTTCGCGTAATGCGACAATATTGACAATACTTGATTGGATCAACCAAGAATCAAGGGTTTGTTGTAAGTCACGAGCATGGATTCTGGGTAAGAACCATGCCAAAGGAGTGAACTAAGGATAAAAACCTATAGATCATGTTCTAAAAATTTCCCAGAGTCTTAATTCCATCTATCGGATATTACAGGTTAAGATGACTGACTCATCGACCCATAGTATTCTCAAGAGAAACATGTCTGAGTGTAGTATCGTGTAACAACTGTTATCAAGTCTACACTTGAACAGTTTCCTCACTACGTCCTAAATAGGCCAAGAGGGGGTAAATGTTCTACGATCCTCAGCTTCTCAGACCCAAATTAGAGATAGTAATGCCTAACCACAAATACTTGTGTGACATTTCCAAATCCAAAAGAGTCTCCACTTAGTGGATGGATCTCAAGCCAACTTGTTAAGGACTACTCCACACAAGTCGAACATGACTATACCATCCTCCTATCTTAATTTCACTCAAGTTCGGGTTAGAACTTATCTCACAACTCAGAGATCACCAAGCACAACAAGCAGATTATATCACACATGCATATATACAAACATCACATATATACAAATATATACACACAAAAAGTAGGCTAAACCCATTGGAGACTACTCCCCAGCAGAGTCGCCACTTAATTTCTGTAGTGGTAAATTCATGATCATCAAGTTATGGATAAGCTAGAGATCAAATAACAAGAGTCGCCACCGCGCTTTTATTGTTTCCAAGGGAAAAGGGAAAAAGTATGAACAAAACCCAAAAAGTAAGAAGTTTTCAAATCAAAACTAATAAAATGTCAGAGATTACAGGTAAGGGGGTTGGTTACACAGAGGGAAGGTGTTAGCACCCAAAGTGTCATAGGTATTCTTAGGGAGCCCTTTTTGTGTACATATATATTTGGTACAAAGTGATGTTTACAAACAAATATAATGGGGGATGAGAAAAGAATTCATTAATTATATTTTTGTGTTTGGCAAGACCTTTGGTCTTGTGCCTACGTACCAACATAAAAATGAGGGATCAAAACCTCGTAGTTCGTGATATAAATTTCAAAGTGGATGCATTGCTTTTAACAAAAATTAAGTTTGAAAGGCACAAAGGCCCAAAAATGGTTTGAATGAGTTAGTTCTTTTTGGCTTTTTGAAATTTTAAGTCAAGTATAGTTAAGTTTATTTACAAATTTGATTTAAGAAGAGAGGTTTGAAAATGCAATGGCGTAAGGCCAAAGTTTCTATCTCTTTGCAAAAGTGGTCAAAGTTTAGAACAAAATAAGTTCAAACAAATAAGGTTTGGAAAAAGGAGGGAGAGATTTTGAAATTAAAGAAATGGGGAGAAGATGAAGAGACTAATCCTATGTACAAAATTAAAAGTTTAGAGTTGAAAAGATCTGACCAAATGGGTAGCAATCCAATAGACAAAAATGTCAATAGAAACCCAGAATTCCCTTGGACTTTTAGAATTAAGCAACACAAATGCACAATTATATTATCTTGAAGAGCAAGGCAAACAAATATAGATGGCCACATCCAAGCTTATCCATTCTATGATCTTCTTCAAGGTAGCCCATGTAACAGATGAATTTCACAAGTCACAAGTTCAAAATAACAGCTTCACAATGATCATGTTGTAGATGAACTTAGAGAGGTCTTGAATGATGTATCAGATGAAGTTTCAAATTGCAAGCACTTGGTTTCTCAATAAGTTGGCATTGGCCAAGTCCTTTAGCATAGGAATGTTGCCTAAGTTCTAAGTCCATTTGTCCAAGATCAAGCCAACAGTCCACACAAAAGTTTTTTAGGGTTTTTGTTGTTATTATGTACATTAATGGTCAAAGACCACACAAACAAACAAAGTATACACACAAAAAAAATATCACACAATATGGTCCAAGTGGACAAGGTGAAAATTGCATTAACATAAACAATTAGAATGATATGAACAATGGAAAATGTATAAAAGCTAGAATTAAATGACGTTAAAGTAAAGAGCTTGAAATTAAAAGTTAGTAGTTAATAGGTTAGAAGTTAGTATTGTTTTGTTTTTTTTCTTTTCATTCTTAGACATTCTTTGGAGAACACTCAACCCACTTATCACAAACATGGATCCTTGAACCAAGACATCTTCCAAAGGAAGGAAAAAAGGCCAAGTTTCCACACAATACCATGAAAGAGGGGAGACTTACAATCTCACTAACTAGAATGCTATGCCTTTTATGTCACAAATTTAGCGCTATGTTAAGCAATCGTAATTGGACTTACGTAGAAGTCACAACTATTTGAGACCGGGCAATAGAATTTTGGTGTTAATGCATGTTACAGACATAGTATTATGAACTATGCTCATGGAACATACCACACACAAAAATAATATGCGAAAGGTGTGGCCTAATCTCATCCATACTCATGTTAATTTTTCAATCAACTAGCTTTAGGACTTTGAGATATCATAGGCCAAATGAGAGAATGCATAAAGAAGGGGAATGAGATGAAATGGGAGGGGAATAAATGAAATCTCAAATTGATCAAAGGAGGATTTTTACCAAATTAATATCATTCATTCATTTTGGGAGATGGAATGTACAGTCCATCAATCCCCTAAATCCAATGATATTAATTTGACAAAGTCAAATCAACCTTGATCAAGGCCCAACAACAAGAATCAAACATAAACAAGTCATCACAATTGGTCAACAAAAATTATTTGGCATTTATTCCAATTAAAAATACTAAAATAATTCATTTAAATTAAATATGGTTTGTCAAATTTCTAAAACCTCATCAAAACACCAAATAAATGGCCATGAGATTTATCATAGGTCAAACAAGGTCAAAGGACTTTGGAGAATTTTTTTTAGATTTTTTAAATACTTAAAAGTATTTTTAAACAATTAAAAACAAATGAAAAATTAATTAAATCATGAAAAATATTAATAATGATCCAAAAAATAATTTTAATTCAGAATATGAAAGAGGAAAATATTTGAAATTTTCTGGTGAAACTCTCATATTTTTTGGATCAATATTAAAATTAATATGAATTAATGAAAATAAAGCAATTAAAATGAAATTCAAATAATAAAAAAAAACGTGGACCACTTGATCTCCCTCATTAATTGAGGTGGCATATCAAGTGGCCACCAGCGCGCGTTCCATGGTGCGCCTGAGTCAAATGTCCACACGCTTGGTAATTAAAACGTACGCTCATGATTAAAACAATTTAAACTCATCTAATGGCTCAGGACCACGCCACATCATTGCCGGAGCAAAGCGTCGGTCATCTTCTCAGGCGACCTTGGCCGGACTGGTCCATTCATCACGACATCATAAATGAAAAAGGAGGACATAATCTGAAAGGAAAAATGGTGTAGATCAAGAATATCACCTCAATTTTAACTAACTCCTCACATATAGAAAGATATGAGGAGTTGAAATTTGAGGTATGTCAACTGAGTTGCTTCGATTTGACCTCTAAGCAACTCAATCTTCTTGCCTATATTGGTAGGACTTCAGACAACCAAAGAATCAAGAGAATTGAGCAAGATTGAGAGAGAATCTAAGTGATGAAATTTTCTGGAAAATACCTTCAATGTAGGTCTGGATTTAACTACTCTTGCCTTGGCTCATGCTTGATCTCACTCAGAATGCTTGCAGGAGTAGAATGAAATGCATAAAAGGTCTTGGATCCCTGTAGTTTTGAATCTCAAAACAGTGAGATTCAAACTCAATTTCAAGATGAAATTCTCAGGTTTATCCTCTCAAATGGAAGGGTTAGGGGTTTAGGATCAAAGCTGGCGCGAATGTGTGTTCAATTTTGATGCTAGAGGGCTCTATTTATAGTTGCAGCTCATGATATTTGCACCTTCAAATTCACTTTCCAAAATTGGCAATTGATGATGCATGGGTGCATGGGTGTGTACAGGCCCATGAGATCATTGCTTAAGGTCCACAAATGAATGTGAGAGAGTCTGAAATCAACTTGGATTGCAAGGCAAGTGTGTGTGAAGATTTGAAGTTTGATCTTTGCCAAATGATGATACCATGTTCATGCCATGTGCAACCCTAGTAATTCTTATCCAAAATGGATGAACTTAGACTTTTTGGAAAGGTTATATCAAGAGGAATAACTTTCATGTTAAACACTTTTCCATTTGGATCTTGTATCATGATTAATTTTGAGGTGGAAGTTTAGAAATTTCAACATGTTGAAATTTTTTCTAAGTGTCAAGTCATATATCTCAATATTCCACCTTCCTTAACTTTTTATGTGAGCTTTAAATGAGAAACGTGTATTCATCAAAGTTGTAGATATTTCAAAAACCTTCAAAATAGTCACCAATTTCATGTCATTTGGATTTGATGTGATAGAGTTATGCATTTTTGAAGTTTGGAAAAATCATTTGTTCAATGGTATAGGTCAAAAGTGACCTATAATGTAGCCTCATATCACATGTTCATAAAAGTTGAATTAGTTATCACTCAAAACATCAAAGTTGAATTAGACATCTAGAATTTGATTTTTCAACTTGGAAATCTTTCATCTCATAAAAATTGAGCAAGTTATGGCTTTTGGAAGTTGACTTTCAAATTAGGGTTTAGACAAAATGACCTATAATGTTTCAACATAGAAAATGATTTTCCAAGCAAACTAGCTCTAGGTCTTAACATGAAAGTTGTTTGGAATGTCATCTAGAGTAATTTTTATCTTCAAATAATTTTCATATGGTGAAAATTGTAGGAGATAGGGTCTAGGGAGACCCAATTTTGATCAGATGAATTCATCTGGCCAACCACCATCAACCAACTTGCCAATCTTCAATTCTCTTGACTCTCTAGGCTCATGGTAGATCATATATGTATAAGGTGATGAATTTTGAAGTTTTCCTTGAAAATATTTGATCAATTGGTGAGATAGCTTGTTGGAGAAGTTACTCAAGATACCTAGTCAAACTAGGGTTTCCAAGGCAAATCACCCTCAAACTCTTGAAGAAAACTTGATAAATATAACATGTAGAAATCATTGGGACTCATATATGATGCTCATAGCCATTATTGGATCAATTCATTGTTGTGCTCTTTGTCATGGGGGTCTCAAACCCTAGATATGAACTTGATAGATCAATGGAGATCATGCCCTACCTACAAAAGAGTTAGGCAAATGCAAAGACATATTTTTGGTATTTTGGCTAGTAAAATGATAATACAAGTATGATACAATCACAAAGTACTTGGTGATCTCTCCCAAAACAAACCCAATGAAGGAGGGGTAAGGAGGATGCCAAGGTATTATCCCAATGTTAATGCTTATGATGAAATTGCATGAGGGATCTTAGGATCAAAATTGGGGTCTTACAATCAGGTTCTGATTCGTCATTCCCAATCAAAGACAAGAGCACAGCGGATTTCGAAATTGGTAGGGATATTAATGATCATTGTATTCAATGTAGCCCTTTTCCATGTAAATTACCATTTTTCAAAACTTTGTAAAGATCCATGGAGTCCCGTCATTTACGGACTACCATTCTATTAAATGAAGTTGAGATTTTTCCAATTATTTCTATTCTTATTTACTTCTGTTAAGTTAAATTAAATTTTTATGATGATAATTTTGAAATAAATTAATGAATAATTATTTTTTTTAAAATAATAAAAGCATTCATTTTAAGAATAACCAATTTCAGTAAGAAATGTCAATAGCAATCTGAGAACAGGTAAGTCTTGAAGTGTGAAGCATTGTTGGTCTTCCCCAAGCAGTTGGTTTGGTACCCCAACAGTTCGTCTTTCATCCCCAACTTGGTCAATGGGTTTCTCCCCAAGTAATCTCCTCCCTCCAGTAGAATTGTTGAGTTTCATCAACAGTTGAGCTGATGATTAGTCTCCTTTGTGAATCCATATTCCCCAGCTGAGGTGCTCATGTTTTGTATCCTCCAATTTGTGATTGGACCCTAGATATCTGGAACCTTTATTTGGTTTCCAGATCCCCATTTGCATTTGTTTGTGTTGCATAACCACGACAGTTTCTCCCATGTGTGAATCAGATACGGTTGTGTTTGCCTTGGAATTGGTTTATTTTGTAATATCCAAGAAGAATGTGATGATTATTGAGGACTGTGATAGTTTTTTGTTTACTCCAACGGATCTCAGCATCCCTAGCATTTTGCTCGATTCCTTAATCAGAGTTTTATCTCTTGTATTCCCCGGCGGAGCTCATCTTCTGATAGAAGATCCCTCATTCCCGACAGTATTTGGTTCGGAGCAGTATTTAATTTTGTCCCCTGTAAGGTTGTCTCCCATTTTACGTGGTGTCGACTTAAAATTCCTCGCAGTATTGACAATTTGGATCCTCATCAGATCCTTCTATATTCTCGACATGTTTGGTTGATCATCCTTCAGCAGTGCTCTCTCCCCGCAGAGTTTGTCGTGATTTGATCAGAAGCATGTTCTCCATGTCTTTCCTCAGCCAGAGTTGATTTATTTTCATCCCAGTTTTCTCCAGCTGGTGCTTCCATCTGGTTGAGATTATCCGAGTGTTGTAGTGATGATTCAAATCTTTGTACCCTTTGTGCTATTTTGCCAGCATAATCATAATCATATACATGCATATTCATGCATAAAACATAACATCAGATATTTCATTGTGCATCTTATCGCATTGATTTTTCTTCTGGTCTCATGTTTTGGTAATATCATTTCCCTATACAGATTTGGTGTGCCTGTCCTCCTTCAATTGTAGGGTGTCAACCCCTTAAGTAGAAAGAGTTTAACCTTTCTCATTCCCCACTGAGTTATTTCCTCGTGGATGACTATTCTTTCAGTTTCCTCCCTAGTTTATTATATGGATGGAACCACTCCCCCTGAGTTATATCCTCATTTGGTTGAGTCTGTGATTGATCGTTTCTTTCTAGTTCTTACCTAGATAGATCTTTTGGTCTCCAAGAGTCTATTACCCAATAACTGGTAATATTCATCTTGGTGTTGAGTACATTACCTTTACCCAATACCCGATAAAAAGTAATCTATTCCCTTCATTTTCCCCAGCGGATTCATTTTCACGTTTCCCCGGTGAGTTTATCCTTGATATGTTCATCCTAACCGGTGACAGATATTCTTCCTGTTTGGTTTTCTACCCTATAAAAAGGTAGTCGTAATCCCTATTTTATTCCCTAGAGAGTCTATCCTTGATATGTTCACTTTAACTAATGACAAATTTTCTCTTCTTTGCGGTCTTCTGCCCAGTAAATGGTAGATATAAATCCTATTTTCCCCTCAGAGTTTATCCTTGATATGTTCATTGTAACTAGTGATGGGTTCTCTCTATTTAAGGTATTCTACCCAGTCATCGGTAGTTGTAACTCCTACTTTCCCCTGCTGAGTCTATCCTTGATATGTTCATCCTAATCGGTGAAGAATACTCTCTCTTTGGTATTCTATCCAATAACTGGTAGATATAATTCCTACTTCTCCTCGACAGTCTATCCTTGATATGTTTACCCTAATCGGTAATGAATATTCTTCCTCATCCCCAGGTGGTCTATCCTTGATATGTTCATCCTAACTGATGATGGATATTCTTCCTTTAAGTTTATCCTTGATATGTTCACTTTAAATAGTGACAGATACTCTCTCTTTGGTCTTCTGCCCAGTAACCGGTAGTTGTGAATCCTATTTGATCTTTTTCCCAACAGGTTATTCTTACCCAGTAACCGGTAATGAATACACCTCTTTTTCTCTAGCGAGTCATCCTTGATATGTTTACCCTAACCAGTATGAGATGTCCCTCTGTCAGAGTGTATTATCTTCCTACCCAGTAACTGGTAATGGATAATATATCACTTTTACACCTGTGATGAAGTTCATTCTTCCCCAGTTGAGCTTGAGTGCGTATTTCCTCTGTGAAATCGCCATTTCCTGTTTGGTTTGAGTATTTCAGCTTTGCTCTGATCTACCCATTTCCCCTGCAGATTTCCTTGTGTCCCCAACCGAGTCTTTCCATTGATTTATTTTCATGGAAATCCCCCCCTCCCGTGTCTCCAATAGTTTTTAAGTCGTAGTCTGGACTACGCATAGCTTTTTATCCCCTAGAGTCTCTATCTTCCTAGTGAGTTTTTCCTTATGGAATGCATTATACTTCTGTGAATCTTCAGTCTCTTCCGGATTCTTTTCCTTTGTGGCAATATATTCCCCGTAAAGATTATTCTAACATTCACATCATATGCATCATGACGTCTCTTAGGGACCAAAATTTGTTTCAAGATGTTGTTATTTAAGTCCATTCTACTGACTTGATACAAAGATTTTAACTTTCACATCCTCAGTTAGAATGTCCTTAAATAGGGGTAGCTGTAAGACCCCAATTTTGACCCTAAGATCCCTCATGCTACCTCATCATTTGCATTGGCTTATGGATCACACCTTGGCATCCTCTTTACCCCTCATTCATTGGGTTTGCATGGGAAGAAATCACCAAGCACATTTTATTATATCATACTTTCTTTTTCATCATTCACTAACCAAAATGCCAAAAATATGTCTATGTATAGCTTTGTTTCTTTTGTACGTAGTGTGTGCATCCACTAATGCCTCTTCAGGCTCACAATTAGGGTTTGAGACCCTCAGTGCAAGAGATCAATCAAGATATGGTTCACACTTGTTCTAGAAATCATATATGGACCCCCATGATCTTCATTTATCATTTTGATTAAGAAATCATCAAGAGTTTGAAGTTTGGTTGCCTTGGGAACCCTAATTCACCTGGGTATCTTGTGTGACTTCCTCAACAAGTTTCTTCATCATTTGATCAAAAATTTCAAGGTATACTTCATATTACATAATATTATACATATATGATCCTCCATGAGTCCCAAAGATCAATATAACTTCAAGTTTGCAAGTTGGTTCAACGTGGTTGACTAGAGAAAGTCAACTGGTCAAAACAGGGGTTCCTTATACCCTATCTCCTACAATTTTTGTCATATGAAAATTATTCCAAGAGACAAGTTACTATTTATGACATTAAAAAAAACTTTCATGTTTACATAAAGAGCTATTTTTTCTTGTAAAGTCATTTTTATGGTAAAAGACTATAGGTCATTTTGTATGTGCCCTAGTTAGGAGATCAACTTCCAAGGACCATAACTTGCTCAATTTTTATGAGATGAAGGCCATATAAGTTTCATGATAAAAACCAAGATATCTTCTCCAACTTTTATTATTTGATAAACTTATAATTCAACTTTCAAGGGTACGTGCCAAAAGGAAACATTATAGGTCATTTTGGGCCCTTACCATTGAACAGGCAATTTTCCTCAACTTCTAAAATGCATAACTACTTCATGCCAAATCCAAATAAGATAAACTTTGTGACCAAATTGAATAGTATTGAAAGCTCTACAACTATTATGAAGTAACTTTTTCCATTTGAAGCTCATAGAAAACGTTATTCAAGGTGGAAGAAGTAGATATTTGACTTGGTACTTAGAAATATTTCAATTATGTTTGATTTCTCAAACTTCCACCTCAAAATTCATCATAATACAAGCTTCAAATATAAAAATATTCAACATGAAAGTTGTTCCCCATAATGTCACCTTTCCAAAAAGTCCAAGATCACCTCATTTGAACAAGATTTGAATGACTTGCACATGGTTACTCTTCATGGTTCCATTTGGATGAATCACATGGTCATTTCTCAATTACAAATGCATGGCCTCATGTTAGACTTTAAGCATCACTCATGATTAGTTTTGGACCTAATTACATCATCTCATGGGCCTATCACACGCTCATGCAAGCATGCACTTCATATTTTTATTTTTGGCCAAAGTTTGGAAGTGTGTGAAAAGCAATGAACATGGCTATAAATACATGCACTTGGTGATCAGAATAGGGATCCTCTCGCCCAAGTTTCGCCCCCCTTATTCCCCAAACCTCATTGAAAGGATAATCTTGAAGATTTCTTGAGAAATTTAGCTTCAATTCTCATTCTGTTTTGGAATTAGAACTCCAAGAGTCTAAGCTTTTTAATCATCAATATCATCTCCTGCAAGCTTCTAGAGTCAAGCCAAGCCAAATTGGAATCAAGATCAAGTTGATTTAAAGCTCCCCGAAGGTGAAATTTCAGAAACTTCTCTTCTTTGATTCTCCCTCATTTCTCATCCATTTTGATTGATTATTGATTTGCTGAAGTCCTACCAATGTAGGCAACAAGATTGAGTTGCTTTGAGGCCAAATTGAAGCAACTCAGTTCATGATCCTCAAAATTCAAATCCCTGTATCTTCCAATATACTTGGAATTGGAGAAAATTGAGGCCAGATTCGAGCTCCTGAGCATTTTTCCTTTAAAACCATGTCCATACTTTTTATTTTGGTGAAGGTTTGTAGTGGACCAATCCGGTGAGGTCCACCAGAGAAGAAGACCGGAGCTAGGGCTCCAGTGGTTCCTAGGCACACTCTCAACCTTTTGATCCATTTGAAATGTTCTAATCCTGACCCTTGCTTTTGATTACCATGTGTGTGACGTAGTTGACTGAGGTGTTTGCGGAATGCGTGCGCTTGGCCATCAGATATGCCACCTTAATTAATGAGGGAGATCTGATGGCCCTGGATTTTTCATATTTTCTGATTTTTCATTTAATTGGTTTATTTTGTTTAATTCAAAATAAATCCAATTTTAATCCAAAAAATATGGGACTTTCACTAAAAAGAAATCAAATATTTTTCTCTTCCATATTCTGAATTAAAATTATTTTGTGGATTGATTTTGGTATTTTTCATGAATTAAGTGTTTTTGTGTATAATTTTAATTGCTTAAAAAGACTTCTGACTTTTTAAAAATCATGAAATTTTTTGTCTAAGATCCTTTGACCATTTTTGACCTAGGATAAATCCCTTGGCTATTTATTTTGTGTTTTGAAGGGATTTTAGGTTTTGACCAAATAAAAATGTATTTTAATTCATTTTTAATTGATTTTTTAATTGATAAAATGTTTAAAAATATTGTTGAGCCATTTTTATGGTCTTGTGATGTCTGACTTTCTGTTTGGGCCTTGGTCATGGTTGATTTGACTTTTGTTGGATCAAAACCATTGGATTTAGGGGATTGGTGAAATATACATTTCATCTCCCAAAATGAATGGATGGTTTTGATTTGATGAAATTCCTCTCATGATCAATTTGGGTTTATATCTTCCCCTCCCTCTCCATCTTCATCCCTATTCTTCCCCATTCCCTCATTTGACCAATGAAATCTCTAATGTCTAAAAGCTAATTGATTCATCAATGACCTTGTGTCAGATGAATCAATACAAGTATACATGAGATAGGTCCTTCCCATTTTCTTTTAGTGTGTGGTATGTTTTAGGAGTTTGATTCTTTGTACCAAATCTCTAACATGCATTAACACCTATATTTTTATTGCCCGGCCTCAGATAGTTGTGACTTCTACATAAGTCCAATTACGATTGCTTAACATAGAGATAAATTTGACCCTTAAGGCATAACATTCTAGTAAGTGAGATTGTAAGTCTCCCATTCTTCATGTCATTGTGTGGAGACTTGAACTTTTTTCCTTTCATGGGAGCTAGTGGCATACTTATTGAATCATCCAAGTTAGAGACCTTCTCATGGAAGATGTCTTGGTTCAAGGATCCATACTTGCAAGTGGATGGTTAAGTGTTCTCCAAAGAATGACTTAATCAAGTAAAACTAAATACTAACATTTGACTAACCATTGACTAACTCTTATTCATTATACTTTTACTTTCAAGTCATTTACTTTACGCAATTTAAATTTCAACCATTTATCATCCATTGCCATTTACATTTCATATAACTTGTTTATGTTTAAGTCCTTTTTCACTTTGCTCATTTGAGCCATATCTTGTGATTGTATATATTGTTTGTGTATTTTGATTTTATTTGTGGTCTTAGGACCTTAAAACACATAATAACAAGAAAAACCCTTAAAAAACACTTAGTGGATTGTTGAGACTTGATCTGATTATTGCTTGATTAAAGTCCAAGGGAAAATGGGTTTCTATATGACATTCTTGTATGTTGGATTGCATCCCATTGGCTAGATCTTTTCAACTCTTAACTTTTAATTTGTGTTTAGGATAGCCTCTTCATCTCCTCTTACTTCCTAAATTTCAAAACTCCTCTCTCTTTTCAAAAACTTTCTTTGCTTGTGATTTCAAACTTAGACATTGTTTAAATAACTAGAAACCTTGGCCTTATTCCATTTAATTTTTTTAAAAATTTCTTTTCTTAAATCAAACTTGTAAATAAACTTAACCATGTTGACTCAAATTTCAAAAGACAAAAAGAACTAACAACTTCATTCAAATTTTTGGCCTCTTGTGCCCCTTTTACTTAAACTTTTATTAAAAGCAATTCACCAACTTATTTGAAATTTTTACCATGAACTACGGGGTTTTGATCCCTCATTTTTAAGTTGGTACGTAGGCATAAGACCAAAGGTCTTGTCAAACACAAAAATATAATTAATGAATTATTTTCTCATCCCCACATTCTATTTTTTAAAACACCTTTTATACTAAAAACACATACACATATAAAAAGGGTTCCCTAGGAGTACCTATGACATTTTGGGTGCTAACACCTTCCCTCTGTGTAACCAACCCCCTTACTTGTAATCTCTGGAATTTTATTAGTTTTGATTTGAAAACTTCTTATCTTTGGGTTTTGTTCGTACTTTTCCCTTTTCCTTTGGAAACAATAAAAGTGTGGTGGCGACTCTGGTTTTATTGATGTTAAGCTTATCCATAGGTTGATAGTCACGAGTTTACCACTACACAGGATGAGTTATTCTTAACTTCTGCTTGACTGGCAGGCATTCTGGCTTTAATGGCAATCTATGCTCCACAATATCGGTATCAAGATTTGGATTATCTTGATAAGACCAAGCAAACACATCAGGGTATTCTCGGAGAAGCTAAACTATCCCCTTCTTAATCTCTGGACGAAGCTGCGACCCAATCTTGACTTCCTTGATGTCATCTTCGGAACCCAAGTTTACTAACTCAATATACTCCTCAAACGACTAAGTGGTTATTTCCTCGTGCTCAAGCAAACGAGATAACTCATCAGAAACGTTTTCATCATCATTCTCTTCCTTGGCTTTGAACACAGAGAAATCAAAGTTCAGAGAGGGAGTAGGATCATTATTTCCAATGGGTTTGAGAAGCATCCTGCATAATGATTTGATATTTTGATTTTATAAATATGAAGTTCATACAAATATTATGCAAATATGGGAAAAATTATTGTTTATTTATATTTTTTGTGATTACCATTTTCCGAAAAAGCAAAAAGTAAAAACAACATAAATGTGGATGAATAAAATTGCATTTTATTGATGATAATTTGAAAATGCCTGATAGTGGTTCACTTCTCCCTTAGGCATCGGAGAAGGATTTTTCATAAAAAATAAGACATATTACTTTGAACGATGGACTATATAGGAATGTCAATAGCAACCCAATTGTTGCAAATCTGTCAGTGTGTCACAAAGTTTTCGTTGTCTCCTTCGTCTTCATCTTCAATGATTGCAGCTGAGTGTTGTTCTTCTTTGTGAATGAACCCTCCACTGTGTAAAATTTGCGGCATAGCCTTGACATTTCCTTTGAATGGTCCTTGCTGAAATCCCAGACCAGTCATGTTCTTGTTCTCGATGACTTATACGATGCGACCCTATTTGTCAGTGCCACCAGCCTGAACAACTTCCCTTGCATCTTTCAGAGAAGACATGGATGCCCCAGTCTTCTGAACTTCATCAGCTATAGAAAAAGGTTGGAATGGAGTTCCAACTTCTTCTTCAGCTACAACATAAGTGAAGGACGACATATGGCTTACCAACAATGCTTTCTCTCCTCCTACAACAACGAGCATGCCATTCTTAACAAATTTGAGTTTCTGATGTAGCGTCGACGTGACAACACCAGCCTCGTGAATCCATGACCTTCCTAATAAAAAACTGTAGGTCGGGTGAATTTCCATTACCTGAAAAGTAATATGGAAGTCACTCGGACAAATATTAATTGGGAGGTCCACTTCTCCAATGATAATTTTACGAGAACCTTCGAACGCTTTCACAACCACACCGATGTACCTCATAGGTGCACCCTGATAAGACAACCTTGCCAAAGTAGATTTGGGTAGCACATTCAATGACGAACAGTGTGTACCGGAACATTTGATAAAGCGTCTTATTTATAATTCATGGATATATGGAGGTACAAGTTGTGGTTCATGCCTTCCTCGGGAAGTTCTTCATCACAGAAACTCAAATTGTTGCATGAAGTGATATTGGCGATGATATGATCAAACTGATCCACCGTAACATCATTCTCTATATATGCTTGCTCAAGCACCTTCTGCAACACCTCTCGACGTGCCTCAGAGTTCATCAACAAAGATCAGACAAAGATCTTGGATGCTTTTTGGAGAAGCTGCTCTACAATATTGAACTCACTCTTCTTATTTAACTGGAGAACCTCATCATCATCATCCTTAACCTTCAACCAGCTGGATTCACCAGACTGACAAGTTAGAGTGTTAACAGGATTAACCACAGGAACATATGCCTTCTTACCAACCACAACATCCTTCGGAGATACTGGGACAAATACACGATCGTTACGGGTCACTTTAACAACATTTGCAATGCTCACTACTGAATTTTTTTGCGGGAAGAGGAACCTCTTGCCCATTCTCAATCATAGTAGCATTATATTTGTAAGGTACAACTTCATCGGATGCATACGGGACTCGACCCGCTAACCGTATTACCAATGGCGATACCAATCTATTATCACTTATTTTACTATTGTCGAACTAGATTACTACTCGCTCTGGAGTCTTGAACATTGGCACAATAACATTCACATCATTACCCATATCTGTGGACTGGTTGATCTGAATAACACGTTCGTCCATCAACTTCTGAATGTCCCTCTTGACAATAACACATCCTCGTGGATTAACACTGCAGATACACAACCATCATGGTCGTGTTCACAGTCAGTAATCAAACACAGAGTTCTATGCATTTATACCAAATGCCTATGAATACGACGGGCATCTAACACCCTAAAATTACCAGGACAACCATCTACCATATTCATAGAAGAATTAACATGACCCGTGCAAAGGATTAGCTTTGACATTTGGCGCTCGGTCCTCGAAGGACACCATACCACTCTTGATCAACTTATAGACCTCATACTTCAATGGTTATCAATTCTCTATATCATGGTCGGGTGCCCCTTGATGAAAAGCCTAATGCAGATCGGGCTTGTACCACCATGGTAAAGGCTCAGGTGTATGCGGAGGATTCCTCTGCTGAATAAAATTCTTGACAATCAGGGAAGCATAAAGTTCTGCATAAGTCATCGAAATGGGATCAAAAGTGACCTTCTTCCTCTCAAAATTATTATATTGATTATTATTGTAATTATGATTGTTGTGGGTACGTTGTTGTTATTGTTGTTGTTGAACTGATGCTGATTAGATTGCGGAATTGTTTGTAAATACTGGAATAACATATGATACTTGATGATGCTGGCGAGATTTGGAATTCTTCCTCACACGAGGCCTTCTTTTCCTCCCTACAGATACTACATCGGTTTCCCCCTCTTTCTTCTTGGAGAAACTACCATCATACTTCTTGCTCGTAGATGCTTCTTCCTTAGACAAACGATCCTCTCAGACACCCTCTTCTAAATGCATCCCCATGTTCACCATTTCAGTGAAGTCATTGGGAGCACTGGCAATCATTCGTTCATAATAGAATGAACTCATAATTTTGAGGAGTATCTTTGTCATCTCCTTTTCCTCCAATGGGGGACTGATTTAAGCAGCAAGCTCTCTCCACCTCTGCACGTACTCTTTGAACGTCTCTTTATCCTTATGAGACATTGACCGTAACTGATCACGATCGGGAGCCATATCTATGTTGTACTTGTATTGCTTGACGATGGCCTCTCCCAAGTCATTGAAAGTATGAACACTATCACTGTCTAAACCCATATACCACTGAAGCGTTGCATCGGTAAGACTGTCTTGAAACTAGTGGATGAGCAGTTGATCATTATCTGTATGGGTCGAAATCTTGCGGGCTTACATTGCAAGATGACTCAAAGGACAGGTATTTCCCTTATACTTCTCAAAGTCGTGGACCTTGAATTTGACAGGGATTTTTATGTTGGGCACTAAGCACAACTCAGCAACACTCTTCCCAAACATATCTTTACCCCTCAGGGTCTTCAATTCCTTTCTCAGCTCTAGAAATTAGTCCTTCATTTCATCCATTTTCTCATACACATCAGGGCCCTCATATGGATCGAAATGATAAATGGTTTCCTTAACACGAGGCAAAGCATGCACAATAGTAAGAGGCGTTAACATGACCGGGTGAGATGCCTACATAGGACCAACAGTTGGAGCATAACCTTCAAGCACGAAGAACGACAGGTCCATCAGAGCAGTGAGTCTAGTAATTTCTTCCTTGAGCTCTTGGTTCTCTTGTTCCAAATGATCCATTCTTTGACGATTAGACCGAGTATCATAGTGATGAGTCAGCTTGTCTGATACAAAGACGAAGAACAATAAGACATCTAGCAGAAGAAACCTGCTATGCAAATGATGCATGAAATGCAATGTTTTTATTTTAATTTTTCAAGGAACATATAAAGCCTTACTTGCAAATATTTCAATTAATAATAATCAATAATAACATTTGAATTGAACATAAAAATCCCTTTTTATTAATATAAATTTGGAAGGATTACACTGAGTACAATTTCAGAAACCAAAAATACAAATACAGGAGAGAAGGAAAGTGATCCTAAGGATCCCTAGCAACTGAATCAACTGAATTGGCCAAGGGCATATACTTCCTTCGAATGTGTCTGATCTCTAACTCATAAGTGGTCTTCATATGAGCTTTCTCGATGACGAGCTGGTCGACGGTCTTCTTCCAAGCACCGGGAGGCTGAGGAATACTAGAGGAAAATAAATCCTCTGGCTCTCTCTTTCTCTTCATTGCACGCTCCTCAAGAATCTCGATGAGTGTGTCTTTGTATTTCAACTCAAGTTGCAACTCCACTTGCTTTCGATTGAAAGCATGGAACCGTTCTTCCCACAGGTCCCTCTCTTACTTCATCTTAGCTAGCGCGTCTTCCAAATCCTATACATCTTGGTTAGGGAGAATTGATGGCTCAGCCACAACCATAAACATAGGTCTTTCGCAGGCATACAACATCTTAAGCTCCAAAGCTCTCTTCTTCACCCAACTAGTGTAGACTCCAAAATCTACACAATTGCATGGACCAAGCTCGACTCTTCCCTTTCTATGAACATTATGCCAAGCATGTACCATTCTACTCTTCAAATTTTGGGGATCTTTACCCTCTTGATAGAATATACCTTCTAACTGAATGTTATTAGGTTTATCTTTCAAGGGGAACCCAAGCTGACGCCGAGCCAAAGCAGGGTTGTAGTTGATTCCTCCTTATGTACCAATGAGAGGCACATTAGACAACTCATAACAGTTGTCAATAATCTCCAAGCCATCAAATCCAGAATCATACCAAACAATATCATCATTAGTGAGAGACATAAGTCTCTGAGAGCAACGTAGACATTGTCGGTTCTCCAAGAAGACTGGTGTCGGCGGCAAGTGCAAAATAAACCACTTGTACAGAAGAGGGGTGCAACACACAATGGTTCCTCCACCCTTAGAATTCCTTAAATTCAAAGAGAAATATGTGTCACCCAACAAAGTAGGAACGAAATTCCCAATCAAAAAGATTCTTATGGCGTTAACATCAACAAAGTTGTCAATGTTAGGGAACAATGTTAAACTATAGATGAGCAAAACAAAGATGGCTTCAAAAGTGTCCATGCAACCAGCTTGAGCAAAATCAGTAGCTCTACTAATGATAAACCTAGAACTTAACCCTCGAATCCCTCTTTTCTTCGTCATATTAGCATCGATTTCAGACTTCTTCAAATGAAGAACATCAGCTAAGACTTGAGATCTCGGAATCTCCTCTAATCCACTAAAGGGTACCTTGTTGGATACAGGTATACCCAAGAGATAGGCATACTTTTCCAACATGGGCATGAGCTGATAATCTGGAAAAGTGAAGCACCGATAAAGAGGATCATAGAACTGGACCAAGACACTCAAGAGTCCTTCTACAACTTCAGTAGATAGCACGGATAAAATCTTCCCATGACGTTGCTTGAAATCCAAGGGATCAACTACAGAGGATGCTAGCTTCCTTATCTCTTTCAAGTCGGGACATCTGAAACTGTACTTCTTAGTGTTCCTTCGTCCATAATCCATGGTCTGAAAATATTTGCAAATATAATCTTAGTTCCTTGAAATTTTATTTTTGTGATGAATGTTATGATGCGCACGTATGCATGAATGCAACAATCACACACTAGGGATCACACACAAGGCAAATACAAACAAAGGTCAAGGGATGGATCAAGTCATCATCAAGATCAATCATCCATTTTGGCGGATTATGGTTTTCACCTTATCAACACCCAAGTTCCATTGATTTTGACAATAATTGATCGGATCAGGTTAAGAACCATCCCAAAGGAGTGTACTAAGGATAAAAACATGTAGATCATGTTCTAAAAAGTTCCCAAAGTCGTGATCCCATCTATCGGATACTATAAGTTTAGATGACTGACTCATCAACCCATAGTATTCTCAAGAGAAACTCGTCTGAGTGTAGTATCGTGTAACAACTATTATCAAGTCTACACTTGAGCAGTCTCCACACTACGTCCTAAATAGGCCAAGTTGGGCTAAATGTTCTACGATCCTCAGCTTCTCGGACTCCTAGGTCGGAAATAGTAACGCCTATCCACGACTTACTTGTGCGACATCAGTAATTTCAAAGGGGTCTCCACTAAGTAGATGGATCTGAAGCCAACTTGTTAAAGACTACCCCACACGAGTCAAACATGACTATACCATCCTTCTATCTTAATTTCACTCAAGTTCGGGTTATAACTTATCTCACCATACAGAGATCACCAAACACAACAGAGAGTATCACACATACAATATATACAAACAAACAAACATAAATAATAAATAAATATAACACACACAAAAGTAGGCTAAACCCACTGAGGACTACTCCCCAGCAGAGTCGCCACTTTATTTATGTAGTGGTAAATTCATGACCATTGAGCTATTGGTTAACTCAACGTCAATAAAACCAGAGTCGCCACTGCGCTTTTATTGTTTCCAAAGTAAATGGGAACAAGTACAAACAAAACCCAAAGATAATAAGTTTTCTAATCAAAACTAATAAAATATCAGAGATTATAGGTAAGGGGGTTGATTACATAGAGGGAAGGTATTATCATCCAAAGTGTCCTAGGGAGCCTTTTTATGTGTTTAAGTGTTTTTAGTTGAAACGATGTTTGCTAAAAAAAGAATGAGGGGATGAGAAAATAATTCATTTATTTACATTTTTGTGTTTGACAAGACCTTCGGTCTTATGCCTATGTACCAACATAAAAATGAGGGATCAAAACCTCGTAGTTCATGGTAAAAATTTCAAAGATAGATGGATTGATTTTAACAAAAGCTTAAATATCTTTTGTTATCAATGGGAGAATACTCAACCAAACATCCACCGATAATGAGGGCTTTACAATATTTAATAAGGAGGGTTCCAACTTGGATTCAATCAACAAGTATGCCACTAACCCCTAATAAATGGAAAGTCTTACAATCAATATATTATGGAATGGGAGAATTATATCTCAACCAAATATAACTCAAATCTAAATGCTTTCTTTTGAAAAGGGTTAAAGGAAAAAGCACAAAGTGTCCAAAAGGATTATATGAGGTTGTTAGTTCTTTTTGTCTTTTTGAAAATAAGGTCAATATGATTAAGTTTATTCACAAGTTTGATTAAGAAAATATTTTGAAAATCAATGGCATAAGGCCAAAGTTTCTACTCATTAAAACAAGTCTAAGTTGAAAACACAAACAAAGAAGGTTTTGAAATGAGGGAGATATTTTTAAATTAAAGAAGGAGACGAGTAGATGAAAGGATTATCCTAGACAAGATTTATAAGTTTACGGTTGAAAATATCTAACCAATGGGAAGCATCCACAAGACAATAATGTCAGATAGAAACCCATTTCCTTTGGACTATTAAGCAAGCAACAAGCATAATCATCCAAGTAATTAGTGAGAAGACCAAATGGTATCAAATAAAGATAACTAAACATCCAAGCAAGCACTCCAAAAGCAAGCAGTCTTCAATGTCTTTAGATGTATCAGATGAAATATCCCTTCAAACATACTCAAAGAGAAACATCAGATGATATCAATAAGATCAAAATAACAAATTAGACAAGAGAGAATGAGTATAACAGATAAATTAAAGGAGTCTCTCGAGGCTTGTATCAGATGAATGGCATTGGCCAAGAAAAGGTCTCAAATAATGGCATTGGCCAAGAAAAGGTCTCAAATAATGGCATTGGCCAAGTTCTTCCATAGCTCAGGTATGTTGCCTACTCTAAGTCCAAAGTTCAAACCAAGTCTCAGATAGAGGTCCAACAGTCCACCAATATTTTTTTTAGGGTTTTTGTTATTATTAAGTATTTTAAGGTCCTAATACCACAAACAAAACAAAGTCACAAACACAAAGTATATCACAAGCACAAATACCATGGCTCAAGTAAGCAAAGTGAAAATGACTGAAACATAAACAACTTGTATGAAGGTAAATGACAACGAATGATAAAGTGCAAGAATCTAAATTTCATTAAAGTAAATGGCATTAAAAAATAAAGTCAATACAAAGAAATGTTAGTGAATGTTAGTGGAATAAGAAATTATTCAAGTTATTTTTTGGAGAACACTCAACCATCAACTCACAAGCTTGAAGATATGAACCTAGACATTATTCATGAGAAGGGTTCTGACTTGGATAAAATCAACAAGTATGCCACTAGCTCTCACAAATGGAAAAGAGGTTAAATCTTCACACAATACCATGAGGAATGGGAGACTTACAATCTCACTTACAAAAATGTCATTGCTTTTGGGACAAATGTAACGCTATGTTAAGCAATCGTAATTGGACTTATGTAGAAGTCGGAACTATTTGAGGTCGGGCAATAATAATATTGGTGTTAATGCATACTAAAGACAAGGTATAAAGAACCAAGCTCCTAAAGCATACAACACACAAAAATAATAAGGGATGGACTTATCTCAATCAAGCTCATGTCGATTCATCTGACACAAGGTCATTGATGAATCAACTAGCATTTGATATTTGAGAAATCATTGGCCATGGATGGATTGGGAAAGAAGATGAGATGAAGATGAGAAGATGAAGTAGAAGAGATCCCAAATTGATCAAGGTATGAACCTCACTTGATCAATACCATCCATTCATCTTGAGGGATGGAGTTCAAACTTCATCAACCCCCTAAATCCAATGGTATTGATCAAATTAAATTCCAATTAAATTAAGATCAAGGCCAAACAGAAGTTGAGTCAATACCAAGTCGATGAAATGGCTCAACAAAATATTAAAGCAAATAAACAATTTAAATTAAATTTTTAAATGAAGAAAAATAATTTTTAAAAGGGGAAAAACCTCAAATCCCTTCAAATCACCAAAGAAATGGCCAAGGAATTATCATAGGTCAAATAACGTCAAAAGACCATTGACTAATATTTTTGGCATTTTTTGAAATTCAGAAGTATTTAAAATCAATTAAAAACAAGTCAAAAATCACAAAATTCACTAAAAATATCAAACTTAATCCAAAAATTAATTTTAATTAAGAAATAGGAAGAGGAAATTATTTATGAAATGTTGGTAAAAGTTTGATATTTTTTGGATTAAAATTGAATTTATAGTGAATTAAATGAGAAAATGGTATTTAAAAAATTAAATCAGAAAATTAATTAAATAAAAAAAACGAGGTCCATCGGATCTCTCTCATTAATTGAGGTGGTAGATCTGATGGCCAACATGTGCTATTCACTATAGTCATCAGTCAACACGCTTGCACCAATGGTAATAAGGATCAAAGGCTGAGATTATAACATGGTCACATGATCAGACGGCTTGGACAATGACAACGCACCACCGCAGCCCTAGCTTTGGTCGTCTTCTCCCGTCATGTCACCGGACTGGTCAGGATCAAAGTGTCACCAAAATTAATGGATTATACACTATTTTGAAGAGAAAATCATGAGGATCTCGAATATGACCTCCAATTTCTCCAACCCTCACCCTATAAGAAGATATGTGGAGTTGAAATTTGAGGTTCCATAACTAAGTTTCTTCGATTCAATCTCAAAACAACTCAATCTCAATGCCTACATTGTTACGACTTCATCCAACCAAAAATCAAGCAAAAATGTTAAGAAATGAGTGAGAATTGAAGAAGGAAAGTTTGAGAAATTTCACCTTCGGGTGGTGACTCTCGAGCTAGATCTCAATGCAATTACACTTGGCCTTGCTTCTTCTTGCTTTCAGGGGATGATTAAGATGAAAAGGGATGTGAATCCTTGGAGTTCTAGTTCACAAACATAATTTGAACTAGAAACTCGATTTCAAAGAAATCCGCAAGGTATTCTTTCAATGGTGGCTATGGGGTTGTTGGACAGAGCTTGGGCAAGGTCCTCCTTCAATTCTGAGGTAATTGCAATGTATTTATAAGCTCATGAATTCATTTCCACACCATTTGAAACTTGAATCCAAAAATAGCAAGTTGTGTGCATGGGTGTGTAAGACCCCAATTTTGACCTTAAGATCCCTCATGCATTCTATCATAAACATTAGCATTGGGATCATATCTTGGCATCCTCCTTACCCCTCCTTCATTGGGTTTGTTTTGGGAGAGATCACAAAGCACTTTGTGATTGTATCATACTTGTATTATATCATTTCACCAACCAAAATACCAAAAATATGTCTTTGTATTTGCCTAACTCTTTTGTAGGTAGGGCATGATCTCATTGATTCATTGATCACATCTAGGGTTTAAGACCCTCATGAACAAAGAGTACAACCAAGAATTGATTCAATAATGGTTATGAACATCATATATTATTCCAAATGATCTCTACATGATATATTGATCAAGTTTTCTTCAAGAGTTTAAGGGTGATTTGCCTTGGAAACACTAGTTTGACTGGGTATCTTGAGTAACTTCCCCAACAAGCTATCTCACCAATTGATCAAATTTCTCAAGGGACACTTAAAAATTTCATCATATTATGCATATATGATCTACCATGAGCTAAGAAAGTCAAGAGAATTGGAAGTTAGCAAGTTGGTTGATGGTGGTTGGCCAGATGAATTCATCTGATCAAAACTGGGTCTCCCTAGACCCTATCTCCTACAATTTTCACCATATGAAAATGATTTCAAGAGTAAACTTACTATAAATGACATCCCAAACAACTTTCATGTTGATACCTAGAGCTATTTTTTCTTGGAAAATCATTTTCTATGTTGAAACATTATAGGTCATTTTGTCTAAACCCTAATTTGAAAGTCAACTTCCCAAGGTCATAACTTGATCAATTTTTATGAGATGAAAGATTTACAAGTTTCAAAATCAAATTCAAGATGTCTACTTCAACTTTGATGTTTTGAGTGAGAGCTAATTCAACTTTTATGAGCATGTGATATGAAGCTACGTTATAGGTCACTTTTGACGTATACCATTGATCAAGTGATTTTTCCAAACTTAAAAAATGCATAACTCTATCATTTCAAATCCAAATGACATGAAATTGGTGACCATTTTGAAGGTATTTGAGAGAGAAACAACTTTGATGAATACACTTTTCTCATTTGAAGCTCCCATAAAAAGTTAAGCAAGGTGGAATATTGAGACATATGGCTTGACACTTAGAAAATGTTTGATATGTCAAATTTTTCCAAACATCCACCTCAAATTTCTCCAAGTTCCAAGCTCCAAATGAAAAAGTGTTCAAAATCAAACTTGTTCCTCTTGATCTCACCTTTCAAAAGAGCTCAAATTCAATCATTTTGGACTTGAAATGCATAGGCTGCGCATGGCTTAAACAGGCTGATATCATTTGGTATGGATCCAACTTCAAGTAACAATGCACAAGTGCCTTGCAATCCAATCAATCTTCAAAGCATCTGAACTTCAATTTGGACCTTCAAACTATCATTTCATGGGCCTACGCATGCCCATGCACCATTCCATCATCATTTTTCCAATTTTGGAAAATGGAGAGAGTGTGCAAATATCACATGGATTCATCTATAAATACTGCTGCATTTGCTCAGAGTTAACACACACATTGCACCAGCTTTGAATCTCCATTGAAAACCCTTCACTCTCATAGGATAACCCTGATAAATTCATTTGAATTTGAGCTTGAATATCCACTGTTTTGGAATTCAATTTTCCAGGAGTCCATTACTTCTAAACCTTTCCATTCCTCTCCTGCAAGCAATTAGAGTGAGTCCAAGTGCAATTCACATCGAAATCCATCAAGTTCAGACCTCCATTGAAGGTAATTTACAGAAATTTTAAACTCTTCGATTCTCTCAATTTATTGCTCAATTCCATTGATTATTGAGTTGTCTGAAGTCCTACCAATATAGGCAAGAAGATTGAGTTGCTTTGAGGCCAAATCGAAGCAACTCAGATCATGTACCTCATTTTTCAATTCCATATATCTCTTAATATATTTGGAATTGGGGGAATTGGAGGTTAGATTCGAGCTCAGTGTTGTTTTCTCTTTAAGATCATGTCCTTATTTCTTTTTTTGGTGATGGTTTATGTTGACCAGTCCGGTGAGTGCCACCGGAGAAGATGACCGGAGCTCTGGCTCCGACGATGATATGGACAACCTCTGAGCCATAGGATCCTCCTCCATGTTTTAATCTTGATCGTCCCTTGTGAATACCATGTGTACATCGCTGTTGACTTGGACATATGTGGAACGCGCGTTTTGGATCATCAGATCTGCCACCTCAATTAATGAGGGATATCTGATGGTCCACGTAATTTAGCATTTTCTGAATTTTATTTTAATTGCATTTTCTTCAATAATTCATATTAAATTTAATATTGATCCAAAAAATATGGGACTTTCACAAAAAAAATTAAAATATTTTTCTCTTCCATATTCTGAATTAAAATTATTTTTTGGATCATTATTAATATTTTTCATTAATTAATTTATATTTCATTTGTTTTTAATTGCTTAAAAATATTTTTAAATGTCCAAAAATTATGAAATTTTTTCTCCAAGGTCCTTTGACCTTGTTTGACCTACGATAAATCTCATGGCCATTTCTTTGGTGTTTTGATGAGATTTTAGGAATTGGGCAAAACATATTTGAATTTAATGCATTATTTTACTATTTTTAATTGAATAAATGCCATTTAAATTGTGTTGATCATTTGTATTGACTTAATTGAGTTTGATTGTTTGTTGTTGGGCCTTGGTCAAGGTTGATTTGACTTTGTCAAGTTAATATCATTGGATTTAGGGGATTGATGGAATGTACATTCCATCTCCCAAAATGAATGAATGATATTAATTTGGTAAAAGTCCTCCTTTTACCAATTTGTGATCTCATTCATCCCCTTCCCCTTCATCTAATTCCCATTCTTCATTCATTCATTCATTCATTTTCATTTGGTCAATGACATCTCAAAGTCCTAATGCTAGTTGATTGAAAGATTAACATGAGTATGAATGAGATTATGCCACACCTTTTGCATATTTTTTGTATGTGGTATGTTTCATGAGCATAGTTCATAATACTATGTCTCCAACATGCATTAACACCAAAAGTCTATTGCCCGACCTCAAATAGTTGTGACTTCTACATAACTCCAATTACGATTGCTTAACATAGCGCTAAATTTGTGACATAAAAGGCATAAGAATTCTAGTTAGTGAGATTGTAAGTCTCCCCTCTTCCATGGTATTGTGTGGAAACTTGGCCTTCTTTCCTTCATTTGGAAGATGTTTTGGTTCAAGGATCCATGCTTATGGCAAGGGGGTTGAGTGTTCTCCAAAGAATGTCTTGAAATCAAAAGCCAAACAAAACTAACATATAACTTACTAACTATTCACTTTTAGTTTCAAGCTTTTACTTTAATGCAATTTAATTTTTGCACTTTATTTCATTTGTCATTATACATATCATTCTAATTGTTTATGTTAATGTAATTTTCACTTTGTCCACTTGGACCATATTGTGTGATATACTTTGTTTGTGTTGCTTTGTTTGTTTGTGTGGTCTTTGACCATTTAATGTACATAATGAAAACAAGAACCCTAAAAAACTTTTGAGTAGACTGTTGGTTTGATCTTGCTCAAAGGGACTTAGAATCTAGGCAACCTTCCTAAGCTAAAGGACTTGGCCAATGCCAACTTATTGAAGAACCAAGTGCTTGTAATTTAACTTCATCTGATACATCTTTCAAGATCTCTCTAGGTTTCATCTGCAACATGATTATTATGGAGTTGTTATTTTGAACCTGTGACTTGTGGAATTCATCTGTTACATAGGCTATTTTTGAAGAAGATCATGGAATGGATAAGCTTGGATAAGGCCATCTTTATTTGATGCCTTTTCTCTTCAAGATGATAATTGTGCATTTGTGTGTTACTTGAATCTAAAAGTCCAAGGGAATTCTGGGTTTCTATTGACATACTTGTCTATTGGATTGCTACCCATTTGGTCAGATCTTTTCAACTTTAAACTTTTAAACTTTGTGCATAGGATAGTCTTTCCATCTTCTCCCTATTTTTTTAATTTCAAAATCTCTCCCTCAATTTTCAAAATCTTCTTTGTGTGTGAACTACTTTTGTTCTAAACTTTGACCACTTTTGCAAAAGATAGAAACTTTGGCCTTATGTCATTGCATTTTCAAACTTCTTTTTCTAAATCAAACTTGTAAATAAACATAATTAGACTTGACTTAAACTTTCAAAAAGCCAAAAAGAACTAACTCATTCAAATCATTTTCAGGCCTTTGTGCCTTTCAAACTAAAATTTTATTAAAACCAACACACTCATTTTGAAATTTATAGCACGAACTACGAGGTTTTGATCTCTCATTTTTATGTTGGTACGTAGGCACAAGATCGAAGGTCTTGTCAAACACAAAAATATAATTAATGAATTCTTTTCTCATCCCCTCATTCTATTTGTTTGTAAACATCACTTTGTACAAAATACACATGCACACAAAAAGGGCTCCCTAGGAGTATCTAGGACACTTTGGGTGTTAACACCTTCCCTCTATGTAACCAACCCCCTTACCTGTGATCTCTGACTTTTGTTAGTTTTTATTTGAAAACTTCTTACTATTTGGGTTTTGTTTGTACTTTTTCCCTTTTCCCTTGGAAACAATAAAAACGCGGTGGCGACTCTTATTAATTGATCTCTAGCTTGTCAATAGCTTGATGATCATGAATTTCCCGCTACAAAAATTAAGTGGCGACTCTGCTGGGGAGTAGTCTCCAGTGGGTTTAGCCTACTTTTTGTGTGAATATATTTGTATATATGTGATGTTTATATATATATGTATGTGTGATATAATCTGCTTGTTGTGCTTGGTGATCTCTGAGTGGTGAGATAAGTTTTAACCCGAACTTGAGTGCAATTAAGATAGGAGGATGGTATAGTCATGTTCGACTTGTGTGGAGTAGTCCTTAGCAATTTGGCTTGAAATCCATCTGCTCAGTGGAGACTCCTTTGGATTTGGAAATGTCACACAAGTATTTGTGGTTAGGCATTACTATTTCTAATCGGGTCTGAGAAGCTGAGGACCTTAGAACACCTAACCCATCTTGGCCTATTTAGGACATAGTGCGGAAACTGTTCAAGTGTAGACTTGATAACAGTTGTTACGTGATACTACACTCAGACGAGTTTCTCTTGAGAATATTATAGGTCGATGAGTCAATCATCTTAACCTGTAATATCCGATAGATAGAATTAAGACTTTGGGAACTTTTTAGAACATGATCTATAGGTTTTTATCCTTAGTTCACTCCTTTGGGATGGTTCTTACCCAGACTCCATGCTCGTGACTTGCAACAAACCTTTGATTCTTGGTTGATCCAATCAAGTCTTGTCAATACCAATGGAACTTGGGTCTTTATAAGGTATAAACCATAATCCACCAAAATGGATGATTGATCTTGACAATGACTTGATTCATCCCTTGACCTTTGTTTTCCTTGTGTGTGATCCCTTATCTGTGATTGTTGCGTTCATGCATTCATGTGCATCATAACATTCATCACACAAAAATTTCAAGGAACTAAGGTATCATTTGCAAATATTTTTAGACCATGGATTATGGACGAAGGAACACTAAGAAGTACAATTTCAGATGTCCCGACTTGAAAGAGTTAAGGAAGCTAGCATCTTTTGTATTAGATCCGTTGGACTTCAAACAACGTCATGGGAAGCTTCTGTCCATCTTGTCTGCTGATGTGGTTGAAGGACTCTTGAGTGTGTTGGTGCAGTTCTATGATCCTCTCTACCGTTGTTTCACTTTCCCAAATTTTCAGCTTGTGCCTACCTTGGAGGAGTATTCTCATCTTTTGGGGATGCCTGTTTCTAGTAGAGTACCTTCTAGTGAATTGGAGGAGATTCCCCGACCTAGTATTATTGCTGAAGCTTTTCACTTGAAGAAGTCTGAGATATAGGCTCATTGGGTGAAGAAAGGAGGATTGTTTGGGTTGCCATCTGTTTTCTTCATCAAGGAAGCTACCACTTTTGCTCAAGCTGGTAGTGTGGATGCTTTTGAAGCTATCTTCATGTTGCTCATCTATGGATTAGCTTTGTTCCCTAACATTGACGCTTTTGTTGATGTTAATGTCATTAGACTTTTCTTGATTGGGAATCCTGTGCCTACTTTGTTGGGTGGTATGTATTTCTCTTTGCATCTAAGGAATTCTAAGGGTGGTGGAACGATTGTCTGTTGTATTCCTCTTCTGTACAAGTGGTTTATTTCACACTTGCCTCAGACGTCTGCTGTTGTGGAGAACAAACAATGTCTAAGATGGTCTCAAAGACTTATATCTCTCACTAATGATGATATAGTTTGGTATGATCCGTCTTTGAGCAGTTTGGAGATTATTGATAGTTGTGGTGAATTCTCTAATGTGCCTCTCATTGGTACACAAGGAGGAATTAACTACAATCCCGCTTTGGCTCGTCTTCAACTTGGGTTCCCTTTGAGAGACAAACCTAATAACACTTTGTTAGAAGGTATTTTCTATAAAGAGGGTAAAGATCCCCAACATTTGAAGCAAAAGATTGTGCATGATTGGCATAATGTGCATAGGAAAGGAAGATCCGAGCCTGGTCCATGCAATTGTGTAGCTTTGGAAGCTTACACTCTTTGGGTGAAGAAAAGAGCTATGGAGTTGAAGATGCCTTATCCTTATGAAATACCTAAGTCTATGGTTGTGGTTGAGCCATTAACTCTCCCTAACGAAGATATAGAGGAGTTGGAAGACGCGCTCGCCAAGATGAAGCAAGAGAATGATATATGGGAAGAGCATTTCCATGCTTTGAGCAAGAAGCATAAGGAGTTGCAGTTGGAGTCTAAGGACAAAGATGCACTGATTGAGCTACTTGAAGACCGAGTTACGAAGAGACAAAGAGAGCCAGAGGTTTCATATTCTAGCATGCCTCAGCCTTCAGTTACTTGGAAGAAGATTGTTGACCAGCTTGTCCTCGAGAAGACTCAGATGAAGGCTTCTTTTGAGACCGAGATCCGTCGCATTCGAAGGAAGTACGCGCCTTCAGTCAGATATTCTGACATTGTTGTTAGGGATCCTTAGGATGACTAGTCTCCTTTTCTCTTGTATCTTTTTATTTTGGTTTCTGAAATTGTACTCAGTGTAATCCTTCCAATTTATATAAATAAAAATAGATTTTTGGTCATATCAAATTGTTGCAATTGCCATTTAAATATTATATATTTGCAAATGATATAGTAAGTTCCTTGGAAATAAAAATAATCAAGCATTGCATTTCATGCATCATTTGCATAAACAGGTTTTTGCCAGGTGTCTGATTGGTGTTCTTCTATGCTTTAGCCAAGCTGCCTCACTGGTACAACACCAGAGCTAATCATCCAAGAATCATGGAACACCTTGAGCAAGAGAACAGAGAGCTGAAAGAGGAAATTGCCCGATTGACTGCCATGATGGAGTCAGTCCTTGCTACTCAAAGCCAAGCTTCTCCAACGCCTGCAACTCCTCCCGCGAGGACAGTTATTTCTGAAGTGGTCACCTCTACTGTGCCTGCTGCCACCACCCACTTCGCGCCAAACTTGCCTGCTGGATTCCCGTGGGGAATGCCTCCGAATTTTGTGCCAGAAGGCTTCGCTCCTACTTTTGCTTCCATGCCAGCATCTAGCCCGGACATGTCCGTGCCACCTCCAGTTATGCACACTTTGCCTCGCGTAGAGGACATCATCTATCACTCCGAGCCATCTGAGGGCCCAGATGTTTATGAGAAGATGGACGAGATGAAGGATCAATTTCTTGAGTTGCGCAAGGAATTGAAAACACTGAGAGGTAAAGATTTGTTTGGGAAGAGTGCTGCTGAATTGTGCTTGGTACCCAATGTTAAAATCCCAGTGAAATTCAAAGTTCCTGACTTTGAGAAATATAAGGGGAATTCGTTTCCACTCAGTCATCTTGTGATGTATGCTCGCAAGATGTCAACCTAGACAGATAATGACCAATTGCTGATTCATTACTTCCAGGATAACCTGATAGGTGCTGCACTCTGTTGGTATATGGGGTTAGATGGTGCAATCATCCTCACTTTCAATGACCTAGGTGAGGCTTTTGTGGAGAAATATAAGTACAACATGGATATGGCGTCGGATAGGGACCAGCTGAGGTCCACATCTCCGAAAGATAAGAAGGCACTCAAGGAGTACGCGCAGTGATGGAGGGAGTTGGCTGCCCAGATCACTCCTCCTTTAGAGGAGAAAGAGATGACGAAAATCTTCCTGAAAACCCTGAGTTTATTTTATTATGAACGTATGATCGCCAGTGCCCCCAGTGATTTTACCGAAATGGTAAATATGGGGATGAGATTTGAATAAGGGGTCCGTGAAGGACGATTGTTAAAAGATGAGGCGTCGACAAGCAAGAAGTATGGCAGTAGTTTCAGCAAGAGGAAGGATAGTGAGACAAATGCAATTTCCAATGGGAGGCAGAGGAGGCCTCAAGCAAGAAGAAATCCACCACCCCGTCAACATCATCATCATCAAGTGTCTTCCATTATTCCAGTATTTTCAAATCAACCAGCAACACCGATTCAACAACATCAATATCAAAATCAACATCAACAACAACAACCACAACAAAGAACGAACACCTACAACAACAACAATTCCAACAACAATCATCACCAGCAACAAAACTTCGAGAGGAAGAAGGTCTCTTTTGACCCGATTCCTATGTCGTATGCAGAACTGTACCCATCATTAGTCCTCAAAAACTTGATTCAACCGAGGAACCCACCGCAAATCCCAGAACCACTTCCTTGGTGGTATAAACCCGAGCTTCGTTGTGCTTTTCATAAGGGTGCACCTGGGCATGACATTGAAAACTGTTACCCGTTGAAGTATGAGGTGCAAAAGCTTATGAAGAATGGTATGGTGTCTTTTGAATACCGCGCTCCAAATGTAAAAGCTAACTTGTTTCCCGCTCATGGAAATTCTTCAGTTAATATGGTGGACGGTTGTTCTGGTGAGTACAAAGTTTTTGATGTACGTTTTATCTGTGGATCCTTTGTGCAAATACACAAGGACATCTGTATGGTGAGTGACTGTGAACATGATCACGATGGTTGTGATATTTGTAGTGTGAACCCAAGGGGGTGTGTTGTGGTGAAAAGGGACATCCAGCGTCTGATGGATGAAGGCATGATTCAAATTTGTCAATCACGTCATGTAGATGACGATGTTAATGTCATAGTACCTGTTTTCAAACAACCAGAGCGGTTAGTAATCCAGTATGATAGCAACAACAACAAGAACGTCAATAATAGATCATTTCGCTGTTAGTAATACGGTTAGCGGGCCCATTCCCGTATGCATCTGATAAGGCTGTACCGTACCAATACAATGCTACGATGATAGAGAATGGTCAAGAGGTACCATTACCTACGACCAGTTCAGTGGTGAGCATTGCAGATGTTACAAAGGTGACCCACAGTGGTCGAGTTTTTGGATCGGTGTTCCCGGAAAATAGAGAAGAAGTAGTTGTTGGTAAGAAGGCGGAGGTGCCTAGTGTAGATCGAGTTGGTTGTTCAAAGGATAAGTCTGGTGAATCCAACAACTTGAAAGCCAATTATGATGATGAGGTACTCCGATTGACCAAGAGGAGTGAATTTAATGTGGTTGAGCAACTGCTCCAGACTCCCTCGAAGATTTTCGTGTTGTCTCTACTTTTGAATTATGAAGCGCACAGAGAAGCACTCGAGAGAGTTCTTGAACAGGCATATGTGGAGCAGGATGTTATTGTGGATCAATTTGATCACATTGTAGCTAACATCACTTCATGCAATAATTTAAGCTTTTGCGACGAAGAACTCCTTGAGGAGGGAAGAAATCACAATCTGGCTTTGCATATTTCTATGAATTACAAGGAAGACACTTTGTCAAACATGCCCGTTGACACCGTTTCGTCACTCAATGTGCTTCCGAAGTTAACTTTGTCAAAGTTATCTTATCAAGAAGCTCCCATGAGATATAGTGGAGTAATCATCAAAGCCTTCGATGGCTCGCGCAAGACGGTTATTGGAGAAGTGGACCTTCCAGTCAAGATAGGTCCAAGTGATTTCCAGGTTATTTTCCAGGTAATGGATATCCACCCGCCCTACAGCTGTTTATTGGGAAGGCCATGGATTCATGAGGCAGGGGTTTTTACCTCCACTCTACACCAGAAGCTCAAATTTGTCAAGAATGGCAAGCTAGTGATTGTTGGAGGAGAGAAGGCGTTGTTGGTTAGCCATTTGTCATCTTTCTCCTATGTTGAAGCTGAGGATGAGGTTGGAACTCCATTCCAAGCCTTATCTATTGCTGCTGAAAAGAGAGTTGGGGCACCTATGTCCTCTCTGAAAGATGCGCAGAAGATTGTTGAAGAAGGTGTTGTTGATTCGTGGGGGCGCATGGTGGAGGTCTCCGACAATAGAGGAAGAACTGGTTTGGGGTTCCAGAAGGGCTCGTCAACCGTTAGATCTGAAGAGATGCAACTCAGTTTTCGTAGTGGAGGGTTCATTCATGGCAATGAACAACACTTAGTTGTTGTGCTAGAGGATAGCGAAGAGGAAGACTGCACCAACTTTGTGATGCATGGAAAGACATGCAACAATTGGACTGCTGTTGATATTCCTGTTATTTTGCATCGATCTAAGTAATTTATTTTATATTTTAAAATCCTTCTCCTATGCCTAAGGGAGAAGTGAACATTGTTTGGGCATTTTAAATTGATCATCAATAAAATTAATTCTATTCATCCACATCTTTGATGTTTATTTTTACTTTTTGCTTTATTCTGAAAATGGTAATCACAAAAAACATAAATAAACAATATAATTTTCCATTTGCATAATATTTGGTCACAAACTCACTTCTCTAAAATCAAAATATCAAATCATTATGCAGGTTGGTTCCTAACCCCATTGAATACAATGATCCTTCTCCTTCTCCAAATTTTGAATTCCCTGTGTTTGAAGCCGAGGAGGAAAGTGATGTAGAGGTGAGTGAGGAATTGTCGTGTCTTCTTGAGCAAGATGAAAAGATTATTCAGCCGTTTGAAGAGCAGATTGAGCTAGTCAACTTGGGTTCCGATGATGATGTGAAGGAAGTCAAGATTGGGTCTCGACTGTGTCCAGATGCTAAGAAGGGGTTGATTGATCTTCTTCGAGAGTATTCAGATGTGTTTGCTTGGTCCTATCAAGACATGCCTGGTTTAGATTCTGAGATTGTGGAGCATAGGTTGTCGTTGAAGCCAGAATGTCCGCCAGTCAAGCAGAAGTTGAGAAGAACGCATCCTGATATGGCTGTGAAAATCAAGGAAGAAGTTCAAAAGCAGATTGACGCTGGTTTCCTTGTGACCGCTGAGTATCCGCAATGGGTGGCCAATATTGTGCCTGTGCCTAAGACAGATGGAAAAGTCCGCATGTGTGTCGACTATAGAGATTTGAATAAAGCCAGTCTGAAGGATGATTTCCCTCTGCCACACATGGATATGTTGGTAGACAATACTGCTAAATTCAAAGTCTTTTCGTTTATGGATGGATTTTTCGGATATAATCAGATCAAGATGGCACCCGAAGATATGGAGAAGACCACATTCATTACACCCTGGGGAACATTCTGTTATAGAGTGATGCCTTTTGGTTTAAAGAATGCTGGTGCAACTTACCAGAGAGAAATGACTACTCTTTTTCATGATATGATGCATAAAGAGATTGAAGTATATGTCGATGACATGATTGCTAAATCAATTGATGAAGAGGAACATGTTGAGCATTTGTTGAAGCTATTCCAGCGTTTGAGGAAGTATAAACTCCGCTTGAATCCCAATAAGTGTATTTTTGGTGTTCGTTCTGGTAAGTTGTTGGGCTTTGTTGTCAGCGAGAAGGGTATTGAAGTTGATCCTGCCAAGGTCAAAGCAATACAAGAGATGCTTGCGCCCAAAACTGAGAAGCAAGTCAGAGGTTTTCTCGGCCGCTTGAATTATATTTCCAGATTCATTTCCCACATGACTGCCACATGTGCGCCTATATTCAAGCTTCTTCAGAAAGATCAGTCTTGTGATCGGACCGAAGATTTCCATAAATCATTTGATAGTATCAAGGAATATCTGCTTGAACCTCCTATTTTGTCTCCACCTGTTAAAGGAAGACCGTTGATCATGTATTTGACTGTGCTAGAAGATAGTATGGGTTGTGTTCTTGGTCAGCAAGATGAGACTGGGAAGAAAGAATTTGCAATTTACTACCTCAGTAAGAAGTTCACCGACTGTGAGACTCGGTATTCAATGCTTGAGAAGACTTGTTGCGCATTAGCTTGGGCTGCTAAGCGTCTGCGTCGGTATATGTTGAATCATCCCACTTGGTTGATATCTAAAATGGATCCAATCAAGTATATATTTGAGAAGCCTGCTTTAACTGGGAGAATTTCTCGTTGGCAGATGTTGTTATCAGAGTATGATATCGAATACTGATCTCAGAAAGCGATCAAAGGTAGTATCTTGGCTGACCATTTGGCTCACCAACCAATTGAAGATTATCAGTCAGTACAGTATGACTTTCCTGATGAAGAGATTTTGTACTTGAAAATGAAAGATTGTGATGAACCATTGCTAGAAGAAGGGCCAGAACCTGGTTCCCGTTGGGGCATGGTATTTGATGGAGCTGTTAATCAATATGGAAATGGCATTGGGGCAGTGATTATTACTCCTCAAGGCACACATCTACCATTTACAGCTAGATTGAATTTCAAGTGTACAAATAACATGGCAGAATATGAAGCTTGCATTATGGGGCTTGAGGAGGCCATGAATCTCAGAATCAAGTATTTGGATGTCTTCGGTGATTCCGCTTTGGTTGTGAATCAAATCAAAGGGGAATGGGAGACAAATCAACCCGGTTTAGTACCATATAGAGATTATGCAAGGAGGATTTCAACTTTCTTTACAAAGGTTGAATTTCATCATATCCCTCAAGATGAGAACCGAATGGCAGATGCTCTTGCAACATTGGCATCAATGATTATAGTGAAGTATTGGAATGAAGTTCCCAATTTATCTGTGATGCGTCTTGATAGGCCAGTTCATGTGTTTGCTGTTGAAGAGATCAAAGACGAGAAGTCGTGGTATTACGACATCAAATGTTTCCTCCAAAGTCAGATTTACCCGCCTGGGGCATCTTTGAAAGATAAGAATACTTTGAGAATATTAGCCGGTAATTTCTACTTGAATGGTGATATACTGTACAAGAGAAACTTCGACATGGTTTTGCTCAGACCGAAGTGCATGAAGGTTCCTTTGGTACTCATTCCAATGGACATGCAATGGCAAAGAAGATGTTGCGAGCAGGTTACTATTGGCTGACAATGGAATCTGACTGTTGCAAGTTTGTGAAGAAATGCCACAAGTGTCAAATTTATGCTGATAAGATTCATATTCCTCCGACACTATTGAATGTTATCTCTTCCCCATGGCCCTTCTCCATGTGGGGAATTGATATGATTGGGATGATTGAGCCCAAAGCTTCGAATGGACATCGTTTCATTTTAGTGGCAATTGACTACTTCACCAAGTGGGTTGAAGCGGCATCGTATGCAAAAGTAACCAAGCAAGTTGTTGTGAGGTTTATCAAGAATCAAATTATATGTCGTTATGGTGTGCCGAGTAAGATCATTACTGACAATGGATCGAACTTGAATAACAATATGGTGGAAGCTCTTTGCAAAGACTTCAAGATTTCACATCATGATTCTTCTCCCTACAGACCCAAGATGAATGGGGTTGTTGAAGCTACGAATAAGAACACCAAGAAAATCATTCAGAAGATGGTTTTCAGATATAAGGATTGGCATGAGATGCTCCCATTTGCTTTACATGGGTATCGTACATCCGTCCGCACTTCAACAGGGGCAACCCCTTTCTCTCTTGTGTATGGTATGGAAGCAGTACTCCCCGTAGAGGTTGAGATTCCTTCATTGTGTGTGCTCATGGAAGCCAAGTTGACTGAAGCTGAATGGTGTCAGACCAGGTTTGATCAGTTGAATTTGATAGAAGAGAAGAGATTAACTGTCATGTGTCACAGTCAGTTGTATCAGCAAAGAATGATGAAAGCTTTTGATAAGAAGGTCAAACATCGTGTGTTCAGAGAAGGTGACCTTGTGCTCAAGAAGATTTTATCGTTCAAACCAGATTCTAGACGAAAATGGACTCCCATTTATGAAGGCACATATGTTGTTAAGAGAGCCTTTTCAGGCGGCGCATTGATTCTTACAACTATGGATGGTGAAGAGTTCACTCGTCTTGTGAATGCAGATGCAGTCAAGAAATACTTCGCCTAAAAAAAGAAAAGAACAACTCGCTAAGTTGAAAACCCGAAAGGGCGACTTAGGCAAAAATGAGCGTCTCGGTGGATTGAAAACCCGAAAGGGCGATCCAGGCAAAAATTAGAGACATAAAACAGAAAGAATTTCCCGATAAGTTGAGTACCCCACCTTGGGGCAACTTATGCAAAAATTAGGGATTATGGCAAGTAACCGCATTCTGCTAATCTTCAGTGATTTTGAAAACTTGTTTGAGCACAAGGGTTGACATCAGTTCATCTCCAGCAACGGCCAAGAACATAGTGGATATCATGATTTGTTAGAAGGATTAAGGATCATTTGTATTCAATGTAACCTTTTCCATGTAAATTACCATTTTCAACTTTGTAAAATCTATAGAGTCTTGTCATTTACAGACTACCATCCTATTAAATAAAGTTGAGCCTTTATCCAAATTGTTTCCACTCTTATTTTACTTCAGCCAATAGTTTTAAGTTTTATTATGATCATTTTGAAATTAAATTTTTAAATCAAAATCAAGTTTTCTTTAAAATATAAAACCAAGAACTTTTCCAAAGCAAGTAACAGTAATATCAACAACATTTTGATGGATAGCAAGTCCTTAAGTGCGAAGCATCAGAGGTTCCGCCAACAGTAACTCTTCGGGTATCCCTAGACATCAGTGTTGATTCATTTCCTCAATAGAGTGTTGTTATCCCCAGCTAGCGGATTCAGTTCCCCGGTAGAGTGTTTGATCCCCCAGTGGAGCTTCTTTCTTCTTCCCCAGCTGACTTGGTTGATTCAGATACTCTATGGCGTATTGTTTTCCCTAGTGAAGTCGCCATAATGTTTGTACATCCCAGTGGAGTTTCTTTCTCCATCCCCAACAGAGTTTCGGCCCTCCCCAGTGGAGTTTGTATTTCCTCAACAGGTGGATCTTCATCAGAGATGTTTGATTTTCCCCAGTAGATCGTATTGGTGTCCCCACCAATTACTGTATCTTTGCTCCCAATCAGAGTTTCCTCCTGGTATCTGAGCAACTTTTATTGTTTCCTCTGTAGTGTTGTCTCCCATTTTTTATGGTGTTGACCTAAAATTCTCCACAAAGTTGATGTTGTTCTGTCCTCAGCAGATATTTTCTTTCCTCAGCCAGGGTTGAGCCCTTTGGGATGTTGATCTTTATATTCTCCAGCAGTTGTCTCCATATTCTGTGGATTGACCGAGGATTGTACCGGTGGTTCAATTTCTTTGCGACACCTTTGTATCCTTCGTGATCGTTTTGTTAGCATAATCATCATATATACATATATACATATATACATATGTACATATACATATACATTCATATAATTTCATGATTTGCATATTCTGCATTTTCATATTTGATTTGTTTGAGATTCTCATTCTCTGTTATGGCGGTATCTTATCCCCATACCAAATCTGGTGTCTGTCCTCTTTCAATTGTAGAGTGTCAGCCCTTGAGCAGAAAGACTTTAACCTTTCTCTCTTTCCCCACTGAGTTTGTTTCCTCGTGGATGATTGTTATTTCAGTTTCCTCTCCATTAGATTTTTTGGATAGAATTACTCCCCTTGAGTTATATCCTCAATGGGTTGAATCTTGATTGATCGTTTTCTTTCTAGCTCTTACCTAGATAGATATTTTGGTCCCCTAAGAGTCTATTACCCAGTAACTGGTAATATTCTTCTTAGTTTACAGTTGTTACTTTTTGCCCAATACCCGGCAAAAGTACCCTTTGTTCTCCTCAATAGAGTCCCCTAAAAGTATATCCTTGATATGCTCATCTTAACCGGTGACGAATATCTTTCTTTTCCCTCGCAGGAGTCTATCCTTGATATGTTCACTTTAACCAGTGACGAATTTTCTCTTCTTTGGTATTCTATCCAGTAACTGATAGATGTAATTCCTATTTTCCCCCCTTTCAGAGTATATCCTTGATATGTTCATCTTAATCGATGATGGATATCCTCCTGAACATCCCCAGGAAAGTCTATCCTTGATATGTTCACTTTAACCGGTGACGGATTTTCTTCCCTGTCGAGTTTATCCTTGATATGCTCATCCTAGCCGATGACGGATACTCTCACCCTTGGTTTTCTGCCCAATAACTGGTAGTTGTAAACCCTATTTTCTGCAGTTTTCCCCAGCAAGGCTATTCTTATCCAGTAACCGGTAATGAATACTCCCTCCTGGCAGTTCCTAGTGAGTCATCCTTGATATGTTCATCCTAACCGGTGACTGATGGTCTCCATGTCAGATCTTTATTATCTCCTTACCCAGTAACAGGTAGTAGATAATAAATTTATGCTCCTCTTGTGTTGAAAGTGTATTTCTCCCCAACTGAGTTGAGTGTGTTTTTCCTTAGTGAAATCGCTTTCCCCTGCACGAGTCAAGTACATCATTTTTATCCTGACTTATTCCTATTCCCTACAGATGTTATTATTTCCCCGGCTGAGTCTTTCCTTTTTGTGTGGAATCTCTCTAGTCCCCCGGCAATTTTGAGTTGTACCCTGGCCTACGCATAACTCCTTTTTATCCCCCCAGAGTCTCTGTCTCCCCCAGTGAGTTTTCCTTATGGAATGCATTATACTCCTGCGGACTTTCGATATCTCTGATTTCTTTTTCCTTTGTGGCAATTATTCCCCACAGAGCATTTAACTTTTGCATTCACGTCATATGCATCATGAGGTCTCTTAGGGACCAAAATTTGTTTCTTTATTGTTGTTATTTAAGCCCATTCTACTGAGTCGAGCCGAAGATTTTAACCTTCACCTCCTCAGTTAGAATGTCCTTAAATAGGGGCAGTTGTAAGACCCCAATTTTTACCCTAAGATCCCTCGTGCATTCTATCATAAACATTAGCATTGGGATCATATCTTGGCATCCTCCTTACCCCTCCTTCATTGGGTTTGTTTTAGGAGAGATCACCAAGAACTTTGTGATTGTATCATACTTGTATTATATCATTTCACTAACCAAAATACCAAAAATATGTCTTTGTATTTGCCTAACTCTTTTGTAGGTAGGGCATGATCTCATTGATTCATTGATCACATCTAGGGTTTAAGACCCTCATGAACAAAGATTACAACCAAGAATTGATTAAAGAATGGTTATGAACATCATATATGAGTCCCAATGATCTCTACATGATATATTGATCAAGTTTTCTTCAAGAGTTTGAGGGTGATTTGCCTTGGAAACCCTAGTTTGACTGGGTATCTTGAGTAACTTCCCCAAAAAGCTATCTCACCAATTGATCAAACTTCTCAAGGGACACTTCAAAATTTCATCATATTATGCATATATGATCTACCATGAGCTAATAAAGTCAAGAGAATTGGAAGTTAGCAAGTTGGTTGATGGTGGTTGGCCAGATGAATTCATCTGATCAAAACTGGGTCTCCCTAGACCCTATCTCCTACAATTTTCATCATATGAAAATTATTCCAAGAACAAACTTACTCTAAATGACATTTCAAACAACTTTCATTTTGAGACATAGAGCTAGTTTTGCTTGGAAAATCATTTTCTATGTTGAAACATTATAGGTCATTTTGTCTAAACCCTAATTTGAAAGTCAACTTCCCAAGGCCATAACTTGCTCAATTTTTATGATATGAAATATTTACAAGTTTCACAATCACATTCAATGTGTCTAATTGAACTTTGATGTTTGGAGTGGGAGCTAATTCAACTTTTTTGAGCATGTGATATGAAGCTACATTATAGGTCACTTTTGACCTATACCATTGATCAAGTGATTTTTCCAAACTTCAAAAATGCATAACTCTATCATTTAAAATTCAAATGACATGAAATTTGTGACCATTTTTAATATCTTTGAGATAGAAACAACTTTTATGAAGACACTTTTCTCATTTGAAGCTCCCATAAAAAGTTAAGCAAGGTGGAATATTGAGACATATGGCTTGACACTTAGAAAAAATTTGATATGTCAAATTTTTCCAAACTTCCACCTCAAATTTGTCCAAGTTCCAGGCTGCAAATGAAAAAGTGTTCAACATCAAACTTGTTCCTCTTGATCTCACCTTTCCAAAGAGCTCAAATTCATTCATTTTAGACTTGAAATGCATAGGTTGCGCATGGCTTAAACAGGCTGATATCATTTGGTATGGATCCAACTTCAAGTAACAATGCACAAGTGCCTTGCAATCCAATCAATCTTCAAAGCATCTGAACTTCAATTTGGACCTTCAAACTATCATTTCATGGGCCTATGCACGCCCATGCACCATTCCATCATCATTTTGCCAATTTTGGAAAATGGAGAGAGTGTGCAAATATCACATGGATTCATCTATAAATACAACCGCATTTGCTCAGAATTAACATACACATTACGCCAACTTCAAATCTCCATTGAAAACCCTTCACTCTCATAGGATAACTGTAATACCCCAAAAGTTACCCTTCATTTTTTCTTGGAAGCTTGGGAATATGTTTCACACCTCATTAGCATCATACTAGGTCATACTCATTGCATCTGCATTAGTGACATGGAGATCAGGTTTTGAGCGATCACTCCTTAACGGAAGGAGCCCACACAAAGCAAGATTGAGAATTGGACTTAATTTTCTAAGTATACAAGTCTCAAGGGTCTCAGGAGGGGTCCAAGTATCTTATTATGGTCCTCAGTTCATCAGTGAAGGATTCAAAGCTATCAGAGTGTTCATCTGGATTTAATCAGAAATTAGGGTTTCATGGCTACCTGCAACAGGAAATGTTTGGTTGGAAGTAGAGGATCTCATCCATGTCATGATTAGAGAGGAATCTTGGCCTAATAATATCCACAATTATCTTAGAAAGATCCATTGGCAATCAGTGCAATCAGTTCCTGATCATTTTGCCCTAAAACTAGGGTTTGGTATAAAATCAGTTTATTTATGATTCTTTGGGTGAAACTCTTTTCCATGGCCCTCCATATGTCCACAAGGGTCTACATACAAAAAATCAGCTCTTTATTTGAGCTAGAAGTGCTTCAATTGATCAATGGAATCAGGAATCAGACAGTTTGGGAAAAGTCAATTGTGGGGCCAGAAAAGTCAACTCCTAACATTTTGAGAGTGGAATATCAAAATCCATGCCTAGGGGATCCTACATGTGAAATTTGATCAAGGTTGGATCATGGATTCATCATTTAATCAGGAATTGGAAAAGTTACTTAATTTGGAAATGGTTGACTTTCCATTTTGGGCAAGTTTTCATGATCGTTGCACTCACTTTAAGCCCCTTTTGCATCAAGATAAAAGCTCCATTTGAAAATGTCTCCAACATTAAAGTTGTTCCTCTTGTTCCAATATTTCTATAGATATAAAGTTTTCTCCATTTGGATTAGAATTGAGAAAGTTATGGTTAGTCAAAGTGAGACATTTTTTTAAGACACTTGGAAAAATTTCTAAGTCCAAAATCTTCAAAATATATCAAGACTTCTTGGCCAGTTTTCTTGCACTTCAAGGCATTATTTGAAAATACTTTCTTCACAACAATTGTACCTTTCCATGTACTCTTTCACATCCTTTTGGAATCATCTCATTTTGATCCATGGTTTGAGAGATACATTCATTTAAAGTGGGCATCATGACTTGATTTTCTAGGCAGATTTTGGGCCTGGCTGGCCCAATCAGATTTTCTAAGCATGCTGCACAAACCAGTCACGTTTTTTTACCTCTTTTGGCCATGCGTTGGACATCCATTCACTTAAGTTTGGCCCAAAATAACAACATTTTACACCTCACTTCACACTTTTATTCTTATGGATAAATCACTTATTAAAAAGCCCATGAGAACACCTAATCCACCCTATTTAAGAAGCTGAAACCCTAACCCTAAAAGAGCATTGGAATTTTGTGGCAAGGAGGAAAAGCTTCATCATATATTAGATTCCATTCCACATCTATTTTCCATTAGGTAATCATCTCTTCCATGGTCATGTTTTGATATATCTATGCTTGCTTACCATGTTCATCACCATTGATCCTTCCGTTTTCGTATTTCTTTTTCTTATTTAAAATATTTTCTTCGTCCATAAAATTACCCAAAAATATTTTTCACTTTTCTTAATGTTTTATTTAATTTTACATAATTTTTATTTTCGTATTTTTTTAATATTAATATTTTATTTTAATTATTTATTCTAAATGGTCCATTTTAACACACCTTTTTTTATTGATTTTATTTTTATGACTTAAAATTATTGTTAGCATTTGATTTTTGAGATGAAGGTTGACCACTATCTCGTGGTCAACCTGACCTTTTCTTGGAATTTTATTTCACATTTTCAATTTATTTTGGATTTATTTTTGACCTAGTTTGGTTGGTTGACTTTTAATTTGACTTCTGTTTTATTTTAATTAATTCACATACCAATTTTCATTATTTTTAAAATCTTTTTGGGGGATGATGATTTCCTGACCCCGCCTTATTTAGCTTAATTTTTCATAATTTTATTGATTAATTTACTATTTATTATTGATTTATTTCTAACCTAGTCTTATTAATTGACTTTTGGTTTGACCTATGTTTTGTTTTAATTAATTCACGTACCAATTTTCATTATTTTTAAAATCTTTTTGGGGGATGATAATGTCCTGACCCTACCTTATTTAGTTTAATTTTTCATAATTTTCTTGATTAATTTTCTATTTATTTGTTATTTTTTAAGTTGACTTGAATTTTCAGTTGACTTCTTTATGATCGATGTTTGACTTAGGGATTGCTTATGGCAATTGAAGAGATCTTTTGATCCTCCCTTGTTCATCTCATATGCCATGTATTAGAGGCCTTTTAACTTGATTTTATTTGGTCCTTACCTCATTTCCTGATTAAATTATTCAGTGGACCCTTCGTGTGTATATTTTCATCTGTTTGATTCATCTGTTATCTTTTATACTTGTTTCTCTCATTCATGCTTTCTATTGCTTGATTATTTAACATGTTCATACTCCCATGCATTGTTTAAATGCTCCATTATTTGATTCTTTGGTTTGATTATATATTGTTTATTGATCCGATCTGATCGATAACTGTTGCCTACTTGTATGATGTATGAGGCATATATTCTTATTGTTTGTTTGCCATGAACAATCCCCATTCATAACAAATGTACCCCTCTCCCATAAAGTGTATAATATTTATTTCTTTATTTCTTTAGTCACCTGTTAATACAAGAATTAAAACGAACATCCGATAACCATTTCAAAATAAGATCAAAAGCTTGATCCAACGTCGAGTAATCATTTTTAAAACTTAACAAAACCAGCACGCATTCATCCATCCTCTTGTAAGTCGATTGCCTCAGGCATCGCCATCTACCTGTAAGTCGATTGCCTCCGGCATCGCCATCTACCCTTATCCGTAACTCCTCTCCGCGCTCCATCTGTCGACTCTTATTCCGTTTAGGTAGCCCCCATTAGGTAAAACCCTTTGTATGATAACATAGGTAGAATTTCCCTATTCTTTGCATGCTAACATTAGGTAGATGTTCCCCTTTGTAAATCCTAACACATAGGTCCATATTGCATGACAACTCTAGAGCAGAGCTTCCCCACTTTTAGACCTTTCGTGCGTCTCCGATCTTGCGGCATGTCAGTCTGTTCTATTGCAAAGAGGTAACTGCCTAAGACTCGATTCAGCGAGCTGCGACACCTACTGCTGGGACGTTGAACACACTGCCCACCTTCCTTTGACACAGCTTGTGTCCTCTTTTGTAAGTCCATGTTCAGATGGCAATCCTTAACCTTTAGTTAGTCGAACTACGACAACTCTGATTCTCATGTTCAGATGAGATACGTAGGCACGAGACGCGATGTCTCGCCGAGTTTGACTGACGACTAACAACTAATCATTGCTTGCTTTCTCCCTTGCTGCGATTCTTTTCTCTCGCCCTCATTGCGATCGAGACCGTCCCTTTTCCTTGCCCTAGTTGCAATCGAGATCCTTGTTCCTGTAGTTAGCCGAACTATATTTTGCTCTGATTCTCATTCCAGATGAGATACGTAGGCATAAGACGCGACGTCTTACCGAGCACACTTCTCTTTAACCCATAGGTAGCCGAGCTACGAAGACTCTGATTCTCATACTCAGATGAGATACGTAGGCAGTGGATGCGACATCCTTGCGAGTCATTTTCTTTTAACCTTCCTTTTAGTAAATAGTACTTTAGATATACCTACACCCTTTAGACTAGAACAACACTTATGAAAAGGGCTCCCTAGGAGTACCTAGGATGTTTTGGGTGCTTAAAACCTTCCCATTGCATAACCAACCCCTTACCCAGATCTCTGACATTTTTACTAGTTTTTTATACGATAAAACTTTTAGGTTTTTCTTCGCTTTCTAACCATTCCTTTGGATAAATAGAAGTGCGGTGGCGACTCGACTTGTATGGTTTACCTTGGATTTAGTCAATATCTCTAATGGTAATGAATACCCCGCTACAATAACCCTGATAAATTCATTTGAATTTGAGCTTGAATCTCCATTGTTTTGGAATTCAATTCTCCAGGAGTCCATTGCTTCTAAACCTTTCCATTCCTCTCCTACAAGCAATTAGAGTGAGTCCAAGTGCAATTCAGATCGAAATCCATCAAGTTCAGACCCCCATTGAAGGTAATTTGCAGAAATTTTAAACTCTTCGATTCTCTCAATTTATTGCTCAATTTCATTGATTCTTGAGTTGTCTGAAGTCCTACCAATGTAGGCAAGATGATTGAGTTGCTTTGAGGCCAAATCGAAGCAACTCAGATCATGTACCTCATTTTTCAATTCCACATATCTCTTAATATATTTGGAATTGGAGGAATTTGAGGTCAGATTCGAGCTCAGTGTTGTTTTCTCTTTAAGATCATGTCCTTATTTCTTTTTTTGGTGATGGTTTATGATGACCAGTCTGATGAGTGCCACCAGAGGAGATGACCGGAGCTCTGGCTCCGACGATGATCTGGACAACCTCTGAGCGATAGGATCCATCCTCCACGTTTTAATCTTGATCGTCCCTTGTGAATACCATGTGTATAACATTGTTGACTTGGACTTATGTGGAATGCGCGTTTTGGATCATCAGATTTGCCACCTCAATTAATGAGGGAGATCTGATGGTCCACGTAATTTAGCATTTTCTAAATTTTATTTTAATTTCATTTTCTTCAATAATTCATATTAAATTTAATATTGATCCAAAAAATATGGGACTTTCACCAAAAAAATTCAAATATTTTTCTCTTTCATATTCTGAATTAAAATTATTTTTTGGATCATTATTAATATTTTTCATGAATTAATTTATTTTTCATTTGTTTTTAATTGTTTAAAAATATTTTTTAAATGTCCAAAAATTATGAATTTTTTTCTCCAAGTTTCTTTGACCTTGTTTGACCTATGATAAATCTCATGGCCATTTCTTTGGTGTTTTGATGGGATTTTAGGAATTGGCCAAAACATATTTGAATTTAATGCATTATTTTATTATTTTTAATTGAATAAATGCTATTTAAATTGTGTTGATCATTTGTATTGACTTAATTGAGTTTGATTGTTTGTTGTTGGGCCTTGGTCAAGGTTGATTTGACTTTGTCAAGTTAATATCAATGGATTTAGGGGATTGATGGAATGTACATTCCATCTTCCAAAATGAATGAATGATATTAATTTGGTAAAAGTCCTCCTTTGACCAATTTGTGATCTTATGCGTCTCTTCCCATTCATCTAATTCCCCTTCTTCATTCATTCATTTTCATTTGGTCAATGACATCTCAAAGTCCTAATGCTAGTTGATTAAAAGATTAACATGAGTATGGATGAGATCAGGCCACACCTTTTGCATATTTTTTGTGTGTGGTATGTTTCATGAGCATAGTTCATAATACTATGTCTCCAACATGCATTAACACCAAAAGTCTATTGCCCGACCTCAAATAGTTGTGACTTCTACATAAGTCCAATTACGATAGCTTAACATAGCGCTAAATTTGTGACATAAAAGGCATAAGCATTCTAGTTAGTGAGATTGTAAGTCTCCCCTCTTCCATGGTATTGTGTGGAAACTTGGCCTTCTTTCCTTCCTTTGGAAGATGTTTTGGTTCAAGGATCCATGCTTGTGGCAATGGGGTTGAGTGTTCTCCAAAGAATGTCTTGAAATCAAAAGCAAAACAAAACTAACCTCTAACTTACTAACTATTGACTTTTAATTTCAAGCTTTTACTTTAGTGCAATTTACTTTTAGCACTTTATTTCATTTGTCATTATACATATCATTCTAATTGTTTATGTTAATGTAATTTTCACTTTGTCCAATTGGACCATATTTTGTGATATACTTTGTTTGTGTTGCTTTGTTTGTTTGTGTGGTCTTTGACCCTTTAATGTACACTATGAAAACAAGAACCCTAAAAAACGTTTGAGTGGACTGTTGGTTTGATCTTGCCCAAATGGACTTAGAATCTAGGAAACCTTCCTAAGCTAAAGGACTTGGCCAATGCCAACTTATTGAAGAACCAAGTGCTTGCAATTTGACTTCATCTGATACATCTTTCAAGATCTCTCTAGGTTTCATCTGCAACATGATTATTGTGGAGCTGTTATTTTGAACCTGTGACTTGTGGAATTCATATGTTACATAGGCTATTTTTGAAGAAGATCATGGAATGGATAAGCTTGGATAAGGCCATCTTTATTTGATGCCTTTTCTCTTCAAGATGATAATTGTGCATTTGTGTGTTGCTTGAATCTAAAAGTCCAAGGGAATTCTGGGTTTCTATTGACATACTTGTCTATTGGATTGCTACCCATTTGGTAAGATCTTTTCAACTTTAAACTTTTAAATTTTGTGCAAAGGATAGTCTCTTCATCTTCTCCCCATTTCTTTATTTTCAAAATCTCTCCCTCCATTTTCAAAATCTTCTTTGTGTGTGAACTACTTTTGTTCTAAACTTTGACCACTTTTGCAAAAGATAGAAACTTTGGCCTTATGCCATTGCATTTTCAAACTTCTTTTTCTAAATCAAACTTGTAAATAAACTTAACTAGACTTGACCTAAACTTTCAAAAAGTCAAAAAGAACTAACTCATTCAAATCATTTTCAGGCCTTTGTGCCTTTCAAACTTAAATTTTATTAAAACCAACACACTCATTTTGAAATTTATAGCACGAACTACGAGGTTTTGATCCCTCATTTTTATGTTGATGCATAGGCACAAGACCGAAGGTCTTATCAAACACAAAAATATAATTAATGAATTATTTTCTCATCCCCCATTCTATTTGTTTGTAAACATCATTTTGTACAAAATACACATGCACACAAAAAGGGCTCCCTAGGAGTACCTAGGACACTTTGGGTGCTAACACCTTCCCTCTGTGTAACCAACCCCCTTACCTGTTATCTCTGACTTTTGTTAGTTTTTATTTGAAAACTTCTTACTATTTGGGTTTTGTGTGTACTTTTTCCCTTTTCCCTTGGAAACAATAAAAGCGCGGTGGCGACTCTTGTTAATTGATCTCTAGCTTGTCAATAGCTTGATGATCATGAATTTCCCGCTACAGGGTGCATGGGCATGTTCTTAGGCCCAAATGATGATTTAGTAAGTCCAAATTTTTGCACAAAAGATGTTGAGATCATAGCATGAGGCCATTCAAAAGAGTTTGACATTTGATTTCAAAATTTGCCAGATTAGGCCATGCAAAGGTACCATGCGTAAGTCCTTAAATTTTGATCCAAATGGAATGATCTTGGACTCTTTGGAAATCTACCATCATGGAGAACAACTTTTATGTTTGGACTTTTTCGATTTGAAGCTTGGATCATAATGAATTATGTCCTTGAAGTTGGAGGAATCAGACATACTTGAAAATTTTCTAAGTTAAAAGTCAAATGACCCCTTTTTCCACCTTGAATAACTTTTGCTATGAGCTTCAAATGACTTTGTTTCCTTCTACAAAGGTTTATATATTTCAATTATATTCAATTTGGTAACAAATTTTACACCATTTGAAGCTTGCATGATAAAGTTATGGATTTTATAAGTTGAGGAAAATTGCTTATTCAATGATGATGACCCCAAATGGACCTATAATGTTTCCTCATGGCACATGCCCTTGCAAGTGGAATTTGACCTTTCTCAAAGATGAAAAGTTGAAGAAGACATATTGGAATTGATTATTAAACTTGGATTATCTTCATATCATAAAAATTGTAGAAGTTATGGTTCTTGGAAGTTGACCTTCTATCTAGGACACAAACAAAATGACCAATAACCTTTCACCATAAAAAATGACTTTCAAAGCCAAATTAGCTATTGATGCCAACATGAAATTTGTTGGTAATGTCATAAAGAGTAAAGTTTCTCTTGGAATCATTTTCATATGATAAAAATTGTAGGAGATAGGGTCTAGGGAACCCTAGATTTAACCAGTTGACTTTCTCTAGTCAACCTCCTTGAACCAACTTGCAAACTTGAAGTTATTTTGCTCTTTGGGACTCATTGTGGATCATATATGTTTATGATAAAGTAAAATGGAGTATCCCTTGATATCTTTGACCAAATGTTTGAAGAAACATGCTAAGGAAGGCACACAAGATACCCGAATGAATTAGGGCTTCCTTGACAAACAAGCTTCAAACTCTTGATGAATTCTTGATCAAAATGAAAAATAAAGAACATGGGGATCCATATATTATGCTTTGAACCAACGTGAACCTTTGTTAACTTGATCCCTTGCACTGAGGTCTCAAACCTTAGTTGTGAGCTTGATGAGGCACAAGTGGATATACACACTTGTCGCATCCGTGAAAAACAATCGGCGGTCAAACAAAACAAATAGAGCCGCCACTGTGCGTTATTTATCCCAAAAGAGGGAAAGGAAACGCTCGAAGTAAACCTGGAAAAGACATGGTCTCGCGACCAAAGAGAGATGGGATCGGGAGTCGGTTATGCGAAGGGAAGGTATTAGCACCCCTACGCATCCGTCGTACTCGACGGGATCCACGCTCAAAAGAAAAGAAGAAAGGTTGCTAAACACTGCTCAAAAGAATGCACACACACACTGGAATAAGACACAGATGGAATAAGAGGGGAACGGGCTCGCTAGGATATCGCATCCTATGCCTACGTATCTCATCTGGAATGAGAATCAGAGCTACCGTAGTTCGGCTCACGCACGCCAAACAAAACCCACACAGGAAACCGACTGTCAATCGCTGGACTTATGTCAGACTCCACACAAACAGGCAAACATGGAAACCGAATGCCAATCGCTGGACTTACATCAGACTCCGAACCAACAAACACACACAGGAAACCAACTGCCAATCGCTGGACTTACGTCAGACTCCAAACGCACACATAAGAAACCGACTGCCAATCGCTGGACTCACGTCAGACTCCAAGAAAACAAGAGGTTAACCGGACGCTGAGTCGTCAAAAGCAACAAAAAGTTGAACAAACAAGCTAACAGGGAGTCTGGTACTCGAGCCTGCTAGCTGTCAAGCAAACACATACAAAAAGAAAAAGGGTGCCCGGAGAGATCTCGCACGATCTCCTGCCTACGTACCTCATCTGGTATGAGGATCAGGGCGACATAGTTCCCCTTAACAGGGAAAGAACTTCTAACCTAACCAGAGACTGGGAAATGACAAACTAGAAGGGAGCCTGACTCGAGCCTAATAGTTATCATGTAATCCACAGTGGTCCTAAGTTGAGGTTTCTATCTAACTTGCACAGGGAGCAAGCTATCCTAAACAGCACAGTCAAACAACACAAGCACAATAAACAATCACACACACTATATGCAATCAATTAGGCTCATACAAGGTTAGGCTGTGAAACACAAGCCAACTGGAATCGAGTGTAGTTAGCTCTTAACCCTAACATTGAGAGTTAGGGTGAAGCAGATGAAATGGGAAGTGAGGGTAAGACCTCACAGCTCTTATCCCTGGCCTGGGAGAGCTTGACTCAAAATAGAAGATGTGGGAGTTCAGAATGTAGGAACTCTTCTCCACAGATGACTGACACAACATGATCTTGGGTTAATATCCACAATGCATCAACACAAGGTGTGAGCAAAGTGGATGACACACTGAATAGCATGAGATGGATTACACATCTCTTTTATCTGCCAATTGCCTCATAAGAGGACTTTTCCTGCTTGGCACAAAAATAAACATTCACAAGCATTGCCTCTTAAGGAGGGCTTCAGACAGGTGCCTGCCCACATAACAGGACAGGTCTTCCAGACTACATGAAGTCAAGAGAGTTATACCTCACTGGTTAAGCAACCAAGCAAAGCAAAGCAAGTTCAAAAGAACTCAAAGCAACTTAGGTACCTGAAAAAATCTAACCCAATCAGTATACAATTCAAACAATCAAACAGACAGTCAATCACACAATCAGACAGATAAGGCATTATGCAACACTGTGCAAGGTACAAGCCAATGGGCATAACACAAATGACTTGGCATCAACCTACAACACAACTCAAGGTTAGTCAACATTTAGAGCAAACATCAATGCTCAAGTGAGGAAGCATCATCAACTATGGACTTGGATGTGTAAACCTGAAATCAAAGCTCAACTGTGAGTCACAACCCACTAGGTCAATGCCTAGGGTCAAAGATGGAGAAAAAATACAAAACAGAACATGAAATTTAACATGAATCAACTTCAGTCAATCAAGAACACAATCCAAAAGGTCCCATATCAATATCATTAACCAAATTCATTTCATGAACCAAACATGGCAAGGTATGCAAGTTGTGACCACATTGTGACATCAGAATGAATAAATGCACATTAAATAAAAAATGATTCAAATAATTTTGGAAAAATTCATGAGTAAACAGGACATACAACATGATCATCACACAAAAAATTAGGAGCATTGGACAACATTAGGCATGGTAATCACATTGCATAAGTCAAGGCAAGCATAACAAGCACATGTATGACACAAAATGTCACACCAACTTAGCATAGGCCTAAAACAGAGATGGATTATGGTAAAAACCTCAAACCAAAGCCAAAACAACATTCAACATGTCTAGAAATAGTGTGCAAAATTTCACATTCATTGGATAAGTATCCAGCATTTCACAATCAAATGAAGTTCAAGGCAATTTGGAAGCTCAAATGTGATCATCCAGAAGGAAAAATCTCAATTAAATCAGAAATGATCCCAAAAATTCCACCAAAAATCATGAGCAATCACAACATCCATAACATGCATCATACAAAAAATTAAGGCAATTGGAGATGATTTGGCATGGAAAACTCATCAATCAAGTTGAACATCACAAGGTGTGACACAAATTGTCACACCTAACTTAGCATGATCATAAAACAGAAATGGTGAATGATAAAAATACCAACTCAACACCAAAATGTCAAGCAATGAGTCTAGTTATAGCATGCAAAATTTCATGAGTATTAGACAAGAATCAAGCATTTCACAAATGATATAGCAAGGCAATGTCAAGAATGGACATGTATTCAATCTCCTTAGGCAAAATAATTTCCAGGCCATGCACAATTTATGAAAAAAAGATCAAAGAATACTAGACAGAAAATGCAACACAGTGCAAAAAACCACATAATTTTTGGATCAATTTTCAATTTGTTGTGATTTTCTAAAGATGATGAAAAATTAAAAAAGGAGTATGAAGCATAGCATGGACATATGTGGAATAAAGAAAACAATGCAAATGGAACATGCTCTGGCCAGGGATCGAACCATGTGCACTTTCAAATGACCTAGCGCGCCAAGCAAAACGACTGCGTTTCACCAGGTCAAACCCTAAGCGTGCGCTTCAAATATTCAAAAAATCTGCAGGAAACGCTATGCGTTCCGCAGGTAAATGCCATGCGTTTCGTGGCAAATTTCGCAGGAAATTCCACAAGTAAACTGGAAACTGAAGAACATGATGAACACGATGAGGTTCTTCATCCAGATTTCTAGAATTTCTCAAAACATTCCAGAAATCCACAAACAATACACCAAACGATTTGTCATGCATCATACATCAAAGATCAATAATCATTTCATGGAAAAACAACATCAAATGCATGGATCGAAGGAAATAAAAAAACCACATCCAAACTTGAATCACATGGATCTTTGCATACAGTGCATCATTTTAGCTCATTCAAAGCTCAGATTACTCAGCATACAATGAACTACAAGAATATCACAACAATTTTGAGAATTAAAGAGGTCGAAAAAGTGACCTCTTGATGAACAACAACTGGATTCACGTGCTTCTAGGCTTGGCAATGCTTCAATCCTGATCCAATATACTTCTTGTAGTGAATGATGATGAAATGGATGCTTGAAGGTACACGAAGCTTGCTCAATCTTCACTTGCCATGGAAGCTTCAACTCTTGAACATGAACAAAACAGCCACGATTTCTCTTGAATCTTGATCCAAATATGCTCAACAATACCTCAGGATGATGAATGAATCAAGGAAGAATGCTTGTGTTTGCAAAATTTTGGAGAAAAAAGTGAGAGAGAATTTTGAGAATTTTGGAAAACCTAGATCTAGAATTGGTCATTGTGATGAAACAGTTAGGATTAAGGTTATATAGTCCATGCTAAACATGATTAAGAAAGGATTAGGGCAAATGCTAATGAGATTAGGGGCTTTGTGGTGTTTATGAAAAAAATCAAATTTATGCTCCATGCATCCTCATGCACGTGAACAGTGCATGTTCTTGGTTAAAAATGACTTAAAAACCTTCCATGCACATGTTGGAAATGATTTGGTATGCTCATGTTACACCAAAATGAATTTAAGAAATTTTCCACCAAAATCTTCATGATTGAACCAATGCCATGCAAATGAGATTTCATGCCAAATGATGCCATGCTTGGAAAATACATGTTATAAGGATCAATGTGCAAAAAGAGCCACTCAAATTGGACTTTTGGTTTGAAAGTTATGCTCATTTGAAGTTCAATGCATTCTTTGTCAAGTTTTGATCATATCTCCTTAACCACACATGAGAAATTGATGATCTTGGACATTTCGGAAATGGGAGGGAAAGATCTACAACTTTCATGTTCAACACAATTTCATTTGAAGCTTTCTTGATGATGTAATCTTGAGTTGAAAACCTTTCCATTTTTGGCAAATTCAAATTATAGGTCACTTTCTATTTTTGGCAAGTTTTGACCTGACTTTATTTTCTTCAATGTTGATGTTCGAAATGTCAAATGAGACTTGTTTGAACATGAATGAAGTATCTCTAATCACTTCCCACCTCCAAATCCCACAGTTGACTTTGCAGTTGACTTTTGTGATTGATAGATGACTTGGCCATGCACAGATGATTTTGAACCTCAACCACTTGATGAAATGGCTCCAACATGAAACTCTAGCTTATACAAGCTCAAAAAAATCATATGATGATCTCCACCTCATTAAAGACCTCATCTCCTTGAAAATCCCTGATTGGCATAATGCAACTGATTAGGGTTGACCAGAGGTCAAAACCCTAATCCCAAGGGACATGATCAGGCACAATGAACCATGATGATGATGGTGTACCATTTCAACCAAGACAATGCCCAACCTCCTTGAGGAACCAAAAACATAATTGAAGCACAAACCTCAGATGATTAGTGATCAATTTATGAGACCCTCAGGCTTGAATCTTTTAACCTCTCTATCTTCTGAGAAAGACCTAGGAGGATGACTTGCTCATTATTCCACATGATATGCAAAGATGTAATGCCTAATGTCCTACATAATAAAATGCAATATGCTAAGCTAGTCCCAAGAGAGGAGGGCAAATTTTGAGGTGTTACAGCTGCCCCTATTCAATCCACTGTGAACCTGTCGATATGAACAGCCTCGACTTTCAGATGATCAGGGTGAAGAGTGATTGAATACCAAGAACAGACGAACAATTTGCACTCTGATGGGAAATAATTAACAAGGCCTGTCAGAATCGGCAAAGAAGCAATTCTCAAAAGAAGAATCCGTCTGATACGGAGAGAGTCGGCCTGAATACCGAAACAGCATGTTGACTTGGCTACCAAAATAAATGGTAACACAGGGATAACCACGGCCTGAAGGCCGCATCCGCTGGGGATTATTATCATATTTTTCTTCCTCTTGAACCCCGAAACTCTCTGATTGATTTCCTGTTTTTCATTTTCTTGAACCCCGGACAAATATTTTTCTTTCGCGCGAATGATCCCGGATCACCGCAGTTGAACCCCGACATCTTCATAGTAGTCTTGTTTGCCAAACAATGAACCCCGTTCTCCAATTGAACCCCAGTCGCCCGACGATAACTCGCGCCATTGTGAACCCCGCTCTCTGGAAAACACCCTGTGTCTCCCTTTCTCCATTTGAACCCCGTTCTCAAGAAAATGCCGCAACACTTCCCTTTCTCCATTTGGACCCCGCTCTCTAGAAAATGCTCAGCATCTCCTTCTCTCCATTTGAACCCCGTTCTCCGTTTTCTTGTGGTAATTCCGCTGGCAACGTCGGAAATAACACCAAAACACCACTCTGATGGCGACATATCAGAGGGTACGCCTTCACAACAGGAAGGTAACATGTGCATCTCTTCCTCAGAAGACACCCATAACGACTTCTGTTGGCCTTAGCCAAAGTCTAAGGTGACACATGATCAGAAGATAATCCTGAGGACCTCATCCCGGATATAATCTTCAACTCCAATCTCCGTTTGAACCCCGTTCTCCAGAAAATGCCGCAACACTTCCTTTTCTCCATTCTTCGATTTTCGCGCTGATCGCGTAACGTTCTTTGATCTTCATTTCCATCTCCGCCCGACGGAAAAGTTTCCACGAATATCGTACTATTGGGGAACATTGTTGCTCCAACGTTATGATGCCGAACTCCTCAGAGTAACATCTTCCAACTTCTATCTCGCACGACAGAAATCTCCTCCAGTATCGCACTACTGGGGAATATGGTTGACCCAACGCCACGATGCTAAACTCCTCGGAGTAACATCTTCACCATCCGACGAAACCGATTCTCAGGCGGTAACCACGACTTGAGTAACCGATGCTTGCAATGCTGATGCTGATCTTTCAACTAGCGAAACCACTTCTCAAACGGTAACCACGGCTTGAGTAGCATCTTCACCCACTGGCGAAGCCAAATCTCAAACGGTAACCACGGCTTGAGACTAGCTTATGCTTGCAATGCTGATGCATGATGATTTTTTAGCGTAATGCTCCATAATTATGGAAATGCTACGCAATTTATTATGCAATATGCTATGATCTCTTAAATGATGCATGCATAAAAAGCATCCCCTCAAGGTACTCTTCTGGGGAGCTCGAGGCACTCTGTTGAGGAACCCACTAACACTCTAACCTCCACCCTGCTGGGGAATAGCACTGCTGCTGGGAAAGGATCACCCTCATCGGGGATGACCTCCACTGAACCCGATCCACTTGGGGACTTCGCTGGGTAGAAACCACCACCGCACTCTGCGGGGAAAACAACAGTCTTTGACATGCTGGGGAACTAACAAGCTCCGCCATGCTAGGGGAAACAACTACCCACAGACACCTCCGCTGGGAAATAGCAACCTTCAGGCCTGGCTGCTGAGGAAACATCGATCTCAAACCTGTTGGGGAGATAACCATCCCGACCCTGCTAGGGAAGACTCAGACCTTGAATCTGCTGGGGAGGTAACCATCCCGCCTCTGCTTGGGGAAACAAGGAAATTCTGACACAGAACACCTGTCGACTCGTCAAACCCTGGTATTCAACATCCAAATCCAGTGTCAGCTTTCCACTTTTGAGAGCTCCCAGGCTCGTCTGGACTTTCTGATTCATCACCTTGTATTCTCGCCCCCTCCGTACTCGACGGCGATCGAACCCCTTGGATTTATACCAACTTTCCAGTCCCCAGACTTTGAAGAGTCTTCTTGATTAATATTCAGGATCGTCGTCATCCCTCGCCGTCTTTTCACCATTCTTCAATTCATTGTCCCTGATTGGACTCCACGGGGATCTTTTGTCAAAAGGCTTCACATCACAACCTGCAAGTGAGTGAAAATATCTAACAGCACCCGCAAAAGAGATCGTTAGATAAAAACGTGCCCCAGGCATACCAAGATTTCAACACCTGAGTCACTCAACTTTCCGAATAAGATTTCAGGCCTTCAATCTTATAAACATGCATTGGAAGGGACATGTATGTCTAAAAATGCAAAGATTCTTTATCACAAACAATTGGATGTTTTTGCAATCAAAGCGGTAATGAAAGCAAAAACAAAATTATTTGACTGAATATGCATTTTATTGATTGAAAAATGTGGCTCAAGACTGAGCAATACACAGGAAGCAATTCCTGAAAAGAGGTAATTGCGCACAAAAGGAAAAATCTATCCTAATGGCAATGAGAAACCGTGATCTCATCGAGTTCCAACTCGGTTACACCCCATATGTCCTCAAACTCTCCGTGCTTTCTGCCTTCTGAACAAGACGTTTCCGACCGATCCCTGCCAGGGATTATCCATGTGCCTTAACCAAAGCGCAAACGATCATGCCAGACGCAGTTGTTCGTTTCAATCCCTCTTTTTCCTGGACCGCCCTTTCGGGTTTTCAGTCCACCGAGATACCCTTTTTTGCCCAAGCCGCCTTTTCAGGTTTTCGGCTTGCCGGGTGTACATTTTTCTCTTTTTATATCCCTAATTTTTGCCCGAACCTTTTTCTCTTTTTTCTTTGGTTCGCCGGGATGCCCATTTTTGCCTGGACTATTTTATTCTTTTCGTCCATCGGGTCTCTTATACGAAGTATTTTTTAACTGCGTCCGCATTCACAGGGGATGGAAAATCCTCGCCATCCATGGTCATTAACAACAAGGCTCCGCCAGAGAAAACCTTCTTGACCACGAACGGACCTTCATAATTGGGTGTCCACTTGCCCCTACGATCGTTCTGAGGAGGAAGGATCCTTTTCAGCACTAGATCCCCCACATGATACACCCAAGGTCGCACCTTTCGGTCGAAAGCACGCTTCATCCGCTGCTGGTACAACTGCCCATGACAGATGGCCGCCAGCCTCCTTTCCTCAATCAGGCTCAACTCTTCATACCGAGTCCTTACCCATTCAGCCTCTTGCAACTTCACGTCCATCAGGACTCTCAAAGAGGGAATTTGAACCTCAACCGATAACACCGCTTCCATCCCATATACCAAAGAGAAAGGCGTTGCCCCAGTAGAAGTACACACTGAGGTTCGATACCCATGCAACGCAAATGGCAACATCTCATGTCAATCCTTATAGGTCACAACCATCTTCTGCACAATCTTCTTTATATTCTTATTGGCTGCCTCAACCGCCCCATTCATCTTCGGACGATAAGGAGAAGAATTGTGATGCTCTATCTTGAATTCCCGGCACAATTCAGCCATCATCTTGTTATTCAAATTAGAACCATTATCAGTAATGATTCTCTCGGGAACCCCATATCTGCAAATGATGTCTCTCTTCAAGAATCTGGCGACGACCTGCTTCGTCACATTTGCATAAGAGGCTGCTTCCACCCACTTGGTCAATATGGGGTTCAATCTTCCCAATCATATCAATGCCCCACATAGCGAACGGCCACGGAGACGACATCAAACTCAACGGATTTGGAGGCACGTGCACCTTGTCAGCATAAATCTGGCATTTATGACACTTCCGTACGAAATTGAAACATTGGGCCTCCATTGTCATCCAATAATAACCTGCCCTCAGTAGCTTCTTCACCATTGCATTCCCACTGGCATGGGTACCGAACGACCCTTCATGAACCTCCTTCATCAACTGGCTTGCTTCTTTGTCATCAACACATTTGAGCAAGACCCAATCGAAATTTCTCTTGTACAAAACCCCATCCTTATTCAGATAGAACACCATAGCCAACCTCCGCAGAGTCTTTCGGTCCTTCTTGGATGCTCCCTCAGGATACTCTTGGGTCTCCAGATAGCGCTTGATATCGTAATACCACGGCTTCTCATCGTCAGGCGCTGTGTCAACAGCAAACACATAAGCCGGTCTATCCAGACGTCCCACCTCCATACTGGGGAACTGATTCCACCATTGTACCTTGATCAAGGCAGCTAGAGTAGCCAAAGCATCCGCTAAAGGGTTCTCTTCTCTGGGCACATGATGCATTTTCACCTTGGTGAAAAACGTCAACAATCTCCTCGTATAATCCCGGTATGGAATTAAATGAGATTGATGCGTATACCATTTTCCGTTAACCTGATTCACAACCAAAGCTGAATCTCCATATATAACAAGGTTCTTGATTCTCAAATCAATCGCCTCTTCAATCCCCAAGATACAAGCTTCGTATTCAGCCACGTTATTGGTACATTCAAATGTTAACGGGGCAGCAAAAGGAATATGGGATCCTTTCAGCGTAACCAAAACAGCACCAACACCACTACCATTCACGTTAACGGCCCCATCAAACATCAGAATCCATTCGGATTCAGGGTCAGGCCCCTCCTCCGGGATCGGTTCCTCGCAATCTTTCGATTTGAGAAACATGATGTCCTCATCAGGGAATTCAAACTTCATTGGTTGATAATCCTCAATAGGTTGTTGGGCGAGGTAATCAGACAATACACTCCCCTTGATTGCTTTCTAAGAGGTATACTGTATATCATATTCAGTCAAAATCATTTGCCACCTCGCAACCCGTCCGGTCAATGTTGGCTTCTCAAAAATATACTTGATTGGATCCATCTTGGAAATCAATAAAGTGGTATGAACCAGCATATACTGCCTCAGTCGGCGAGCAGCCCAGACCAAAGCACAACAAGTTTTCTCGAGCAGTGAATATCTTGTTTCACAGTCGGTAAACTTTTTGCTAAGGTAGTATATGGCATGCTCTTTTTGACCAGACTCGTCATGCTGCCCCAATACACACCCCATAGACCCCTCGAGGACCGTCAAGTACAGAATTAACGGTCGTCCCTCCACAGGAGGCATCAGAATCGGAGGCTCCTGCAAATATTCTTTTATCTTTTCAAATGCCGCTTGGCAATCATTATTCCACCTGACCGTTTGATCTTTTCTTAACAACTTGAATATTGGCTCACACGTGGCTGTTAGATGAGATATGAACCGCGAGATGTAGTTCAATCTACCTAAGAAACCACGAACCTCCTTCTCCGTTCTCGGTTCAGGCATTTCTCTTATTTCTTTTACTTTAGCAGGATCAACCTCGATTCCTTTTTCACTTACAATGAACCCCAGCAGTTTACCGGACCGCACTCCGAAAGTGCACTTATTCGGATTCAACCTCAGTCTGAACTGTCTCAACCGGTCAAACAACTTGGCCAGATCTACCAGATTCCCCTCTTCTGTTTAGGACTTTGCTATCATGTCATCAACATAGCATTCAATTTCATGATGAATCATATCATGAAACAAAGTCACCATAGCCCTCTGATAAGTAGCACCGGCATTCTTGAGACCAAATGGCATCACCTTATAACAAAAAGTGCCCCACGGTGTGATGAACGTTGTTTTCTCCATATCATCTGGCGACATTTTGATTTGATTATAGCCAGAAAAGCCATCCATGAAGGAAAACACCGAGAATTGAGCTGTATTATCTACCAACACATCAATGTGAGGTAATGGGAAATCATCCTTCGGGCTAGCTCTATTCAAATCCCGGTAGTCCACACACATTCTCACCTTCCCATCTTTCTTCGGGACTGGCACAATATTTGCGACCCAAGGTGGATAATTAGTGACAGCTAGGAAACCAGCATCCCACTATTTCTGCACTTCCTCTTTAATTTTCATGGCCATCTCAGGTCGAGTTCTGCACAACTTCTGCTTCACTGGAGGACAATCTGCTCTCAACGGTAGCTTGTGCACAACGATATCGGTATCCAACCCTGGCATATCTTGATAAGACCAGGCAAAGATGTCGACATACTCTTTCAACAAGGCTACCATTCTGCTCTTGACACTTCCCTCCAAAGCGGCCCCGATTCTCACTTCTTTTCTGACCTCGTCGGTACCCAGATTCACAATCTCAACTTGCTCCTCGTGCGACTGAATCACCTTCTCCTCTTGTTTCAATAACCTGGCTAATTCCTCCGGCAATTCACAATCTTCTTCGCCTTCTTCTTCGGCATGATAGATCGGATTGTCGAAGTCATATGAGGGTGTAACAGGATTGTTATCAATGAGATCCGGAGAATGATCGCATCTGCATGAATGTTGATTCATGCATTGCTTTAGAACCGGAGCGAAACAAATTGAAAAGGAAAATGAAAACATTGCCATTTTTATTTTTGTTTTTAAACTGCAAAAATAAATGAAAAATAGGGAACACCGCTTTTAATTGAAAAACACCCTTTTATTTATGATGCAAGAAATTGCAAAATGAAACACATGAGGTGGCCCTTACAATGAACCATTACGTTTCGGGCAAAACGTAAGGCTTCCATGCAAATAAGATTGAAAAACAGAAAAATATTACTCTTCAAATAGAGTGACAGTGATGATCTTTTCAGCCTTCCAGTTCTGGACTTCCATCCCTGGTACACACAGCTTTATCCACTGATCCATCTCACAGTCACTGTCAACTTCTTCACTCACCATACAGATGTGATCTGGATCCAGCATTCCAGCACTGGTGAATGTGAATGACGGACGACGTCCTCTACCTTGTCCAAACGAGCCTCGGCCCGGCTGATAACCCACTCCAAATCTATCCTTCTTGGCGGTGATGTCCATCATCTTCCCCCAACCAGGAGCTTCACCACTCTTCACCACCTCAGCAGCCTGCTTGTATGAAGAAATGGACGGCTTCTCCTCTTCTTTGGCAAAAAGAGCATTCTCTACCTTGACGGTTTCGAATGCTTGACTCGGCGTTTCCCATATCTCACCGTCCATTTCCACATACTTGAACGATGATAGGTGGCTGACGAAGATATCCTCCTCTCCACAGACTGTGACGACCTGCCCGTCCCAAATATACTTCAATTTCTGGTGCAAAGTTGAAGTCACTGCCCCAACAGCATGAATCCATGGGCGACCCAACAAGCAACTGTATGCCGGCTGAATATCCATGACATAAAATACCGACTTGAACACCTCAGGTCAAATCTTCACCGGGAGCTCCACTTCCCCGAACACAGCCCGCTTCGAACCGTCAAAAGCTCTTACTATCAGGTCAGTGGGCGTCAAAATCAACCCTTCATAGTTCAGCTTTGCCAAGGCTTTCTTTGGCAACACATTCAAAGATGATCCAGTATCAACCAACACGTGCGAGAGCACGGCTCCTTTACACTCCATAGCAATGTGTAAAGCCCGATTATGATTCCTCCCATCCACAGTTAGATCCAAATCGGTGAAACCCAGCCCATGATTGGCATTGACATTAGACACCACCGTCTCTAACTGATTGATCGTGATCTCTTGGGGAACATAGGCTCTCTTCAGGATTTTCAATAAAGCCTCTCTATGCCCCTCGGAGCTTAGCAACAACGACAAGATTGAAATCTTGGATGGAGTCTGCTGCAAATGGTCAACAAGCTTGTACTCTGACTTCTTGATGATCCTAAGAAATTCTTCGGCTTCATCATCAAGTACTTTTTCCGACCCACCAGGCGCCGGTGTCACCACAGGAGTACCTTCATTTACCACTTGTTTCCCTCTTGCCCTGGCTAAAGCCTCGACCTTATCTTTCTTTTCTTTTTCTCCTTCCCCACTCCTCAAAGCATCAGGGGCAAACAACCTTCCACTGCGAGTAAAACCAATAGGTTCGGCATTATCCACCTTTGAAACGGTGGTTTCATCCACAGTCTGATCCTCCAATTTCTCCCCATTACAGTAGACCTCTCCGCCATAATGCCACGGCACGGCGTCATCTTTGTCATAAGGAATTGGCCCAGGTACCGTGATGGTAACTGGAGCCGCATCTGTCAGCGTTGACAAATCGACCGGGTCAAAGTAGATGGTTATGGTGGAGACATCTTCCTTCCCCAGATCCACTTTCTCAAACCTGAGGCTTCCCTCATCCATCAACCTCTAGACAGCCTCCCTCAACAATACACACCCATCAGGAACAATAATGCACGCAGCACAACAGTTATCACAGCCCGGGAAGACCCCCTTCTTCAACAATAACCTCTTGACCTCAGTCAACGGAGTCCTCAACTAATCTATACTCATCATCCCGATTCTTCCCTCTTCAGAAACTGCATTCACCCCCATTTGACCATGCGCTGGCATGGGATTAGCATTCACATTTGGAGATGGTGCAAAGTTGATGGCCTTAGAATCCACCAAGTCCTGGACCACATGCTTAAAAGCTTTGCAATTTTCTATGTTGTGTCCAGGGGCACCTGAGTGAAACTCACATTTGGCGTTCTCATCAAAACTGGGAGGCCTCAGATCAGGTCTCAACGGAGCCAACGTTCTTAGCTGAACCAACCCCAAGTCCTTCAGCTTCTTCAACAGGAATGAATACGTCACAGGTGGTCTATCAAATTGACGATCATTCATTCGTCCTCGCACCTGATACCCAGCCCTCTACGGTCTCTGTTGAAATGGCTGTCGTTGTTGTTGCGGTTGTTGCTGTTGTTGTTGTGCAGGCTGATTATCAGCAGGAATGATTACCGCAGCAGTGTGCTAGTAGTAACGATCCCTACTCTGTCCTCTTTGGGTATACATTGCACTGGTATCACCCTCCTTCTTCCTATGACCATTTCCAAAGGGTTCTTCGATCCATATGACGAAGCATTACACTGTATCTTCCCCAGCTTCAACCAACTTTCAATTCTTTCTCCGACCACCACAATATCAGCAAAGTTGGTAACCGGGCAACCAACCATTCTTTCTGCAAATGTCCCCTGAAGGGTACCCATAAACAGATCTGACATTTCTCGGTCTACCAACGGAGGTTGGACTCTGGCAGCCAGCTCCCTCCACCTCTGGGCATATTCCTTAAACCCCTCATTAGGCTTCTGAGACATACCCTGCAATTGGGTACGGCTAGGAGCCATATCAGCGTTGAACTGGTACTGTTTAAAGAATGCATCGCCAAGATCCTGCCAGCTTTTGATGTCAGAAGATTTCAACTTGGTGTACCACTCCAAGGACCCTTCAGACAGACTGTCCTGGAAGAAGTACATCCAAAGCTTTTGGTCCATGGTATAAGCAGAAATCTTACGGACGAAGGCCTGAAGATGAGTTTCCGGGAAAGAACTCCCATTATACTTGTCAAGCGCAGGCGCTTTGAACTTTTGTGGGATCACAATCCCCTCAACCAGCCCCATATTTGACATATTAACAAACCCCAGAGTAGCATGGCTTTCCAAGGCCCTTATCTTATCCGCCAGCACCTGAATTTCTTTATTTGGCGGTTGGACACCGTATTGGCCAAATTGTTCATTTATCATGGAGAATTGATCTGCTTCTCTGTCTTCCTCTCTATCCTCTTCAGCCCCAAAGAAAGGAGGAAACAGACTGTCCTTCAGATTATTGCCCATCGGACCTGGTCTACCGCTCGTGGCAGCACCAAAACCCCCAGCATTATTAGTCACTACACCAACAGTTTTCCTCTTCCCGAGATCTCCTCCATCCCTAGAACCACCAAGGCCATGGTTAGAGACACCTTCTAGATTAACACCACTGTTAGCAGCTGAAGCCCGCTCGAGCTTCTCCACTTTATCAGCAAGCGCTTTTTGCCCCACGGCAAACCCTTGCATGACGTTGATTAGTTTATTCATTTTCTCCTTCAGCTCGAGAAAATCTGTGTTGGGTAGATCCATCAGCCTTGGTGTGTTGCGTCTGGTAAAATATCTGTGCGGACGGGTTGTGTGCAAGGGAATGACTCTACGCGCACGAACAATGATTCCTGAAACAATCAAGCACGTTAGAGACCGTCACCTGCAAAATAGAAGACAAGTTTTTATGATTATGCATGAATGCAATGTCTATCCATATGAGGAACACTCTGTCTTTCGATCCTGGTTTCATCGAGACAGATAATAATTCGGCAGCAATATTCTGACATTCATCAAATGAATTCACCATACAGATCAGAGATATACGATTTAGCAAAGATACCACCCAACCATGTGTGTGCCATGTGAGCATAAAGGAAAGCAAATAAAGCTTGAAGATTGATCACTGAATGAAAACAACCATTGTATACCAAAAGGGCACCATATGTGCGAGAGTCATACATCAGGCTGATACAAGTCAAATACAACTCTCCAGAATCAGAAAGAAAATACAAGCAAGTGAATTCCGTCAACAGGCCTGACGGTAATCCACACAAATAAGAAATGTCTACACTGAAGAAGGTCCCACAGGCGGCTCTGCATCATCAACCATCTTGGTAAACTTCATCGCGAACCTAAGCTCAGTGTTCTCCTGCTGCAATCTCCCTATCTCCTTCTGGTGAATCTTCATCTGTCTGAAGTAATGATCCCTCTTAGCAAGATAGTGATCTCTCTCAGTAATAATCTTCGCTTTCTCAGCTTCCCATTCTGTAGCAATGATTTTGGCTCTGGCATCTCTCTGATCCCTCACAAGGATTTGTCTCCTCTTCTCATCTTCAATAACCCTCAAGGCCCTAACTAGTTTCTCCTTGATAAGGTCATGCTCCTTTGTAGACGACTCCAATGCTTGGTTGATCTTGCCGTAATAGGCAGTATCTATCTCAAAGCGCTTCACCTCCATGGCATGTCTCTTATCCTGGTCTTCTATTTTCCCTTTGATTTCCTGATTAGCCATCTGAATCCTAGCAACACTCATCTCCAACTCAGTCTTCTCTGCTTGCAGTTGATCTCTGGCTTTCTTCATCTCAAGGAACTCTTCCATGCTGACAGAAGAACGTGGCCCCTCAATCAATGGACACCAAGGATCACCTCCAGGAAATGGTAGATGGGTGAGCTCAATCCTCTTCCTAAGCCAATCATCAAATGGAGGAAAAGACCTGCTGTTAACCTTGCCAAAAGGAACCTTGCCCTTCCTCTGAATATTTCGCCATGCCCCAGACACTTGCCTCAACCGTGGCAGATTACCCTCAGCTGGGAAGTAGAAAGACTCCTGAATCTCACACTCGAGAGGAGGAACCTCCATAGCAAACCCCATTTGTCTCCTAAGAAGCGTCGGGTTGTAATTAATGCAACCCTGAACTCCTATAAGAGGCACATTGGGAAAGCTCCCACAACTATAAATGAAGTTTCGTCCAGCCATACCATTGTGAGTCCAAGCTATGTCCTTGGCCCGTAAACCCATCAGCTTGGTCGCCCAATTAACTGCATGGTCATGAAGAACAAAAGCAAAGGCACCTCTGGAAGGCAAATACCCCATGAACCACTTGTATAACAACTGAGCACAACATCTAATCAACCCCCCACGCCGCTTCTCGTTCCGATTATGGACCGAGTAATAAACATCTCCAACCAGGGTAGGAATGGGATTCCTCTGCATAAACACCCGAATGGCATTAATGTCCACAAAGTTCTTCTGATTAGGAAACAGGATGATCCCATAGATGCTCACAGCGATCAAAGCACAAACGGTCCTCCAATTACCCACAACAGCATGCTCCTTGGCTTTAGCCTCCAAGAAACTCAGATGAAAACCGGGTAACTTTCCTTTCTCCTTCAAACCCCCCTTGGTCACCTCTGGGCTCAAATAAAGAGCACGAGAGATCTCAGCAACATCAGGCTCCCCCTTAGTGGCATAGAAAGGAATCTGATCTCTGATCGGAATACCCAGGATGCTAGCATAGTCCTCCATCAAAGGTCCCAACAAGTAATCTGGGAAAACAAAGCACCTCAAGCCCGGGTCATAGAACTGGACAAAAGTGTGGATGGCACTCTTATCTGTATCAGTAAGCCTGAAAACCACCTTCAGAACACCACCATAATACTCACGGAACATCCCCACATGGTCAGGTGTAATCAATGCTATCATATCCCTCAACACATCAATCTCTGGATTGAAGAAACTGTAGACGACGTCATCTTTCAAGTCGGGCCTCATGTCTGGAACAAAGAAGTCTCTCAACCAGGATCTCAATCAAAAATGTCCCTGCATATGGATAAACATGAGTTAGATGCAGATAAATGCAAAATGTGAATGATGCTGATGCATGAATGCAATGCACTGTGCCATCCTCCAAGTCATCTGAACAACCCTTATACTGGATTCCGGTTTCTGAATTGATCTCAACCATCTGAGGTACTGAGCAACCATAAATCCAACTCAGGAATTCCGAAATAAACGGAACCGGAGAATACATCACCATCATCACCAGAAAGTCCTCTGAACAAATAACCACCAGATCCTCTGAACCAGCCCAGGGAATCCTGAAATAAACGGATCCCCACTGATAAATACCACGGACAGAACTCCGGCGTCTCAGAAATAAATCCATAAATCCGACTTAAAGATAGAACTCTGATCAATAACTGAACCATTAGTCACCATCAAAGTCACCATCAGAACATGCATCTGTAGGAATCAACCCTCCCCTCACAGGTGAATTCTAATCAAGTCATCCTAAGGCGGATAATGGTCTCGACAATCGGGCAAAGATACTCAACGGGTTTGCCCTTTTGGGTGTGCCGTTGCAACTCTCTTAAGATCGTCTAAACCAAAGATCCGGGAAAGCACGGTCACCGAAGTCAACAGCCCTAAAGAGATAACCCAACCAAAGTGGAATACCCCACTAAGGAAGAGCTCACTCAGAAGAACCTCGTCCGGCTCGTGGTATGTCACGTCGCAACAACATGCTGATCCAACATGTGAGGAAACGTGAGACCACACTAATCCTAGGTGTATACTCGGGCCTGGGTTTTAGCCCCACTCAGAACACCCACCCCAAATTAGAGAAACCACCTGTACAGGAGACAGCACAATGATAGTATGATGCATGCAAACATTTATGCAAATATATATACAACATAATAATCATAAATGCAATAAATAGAGCAATAAAAGCAACCAAAACTATCCTAGAGAACGCTAGGAGAGACTCGCTTAGGGAAGATGGACCAGCAAAAGGTCAACTTCCTTATGATCCCCAGTAGAGTCGCCAGCTGTCGCATCCGTGAAAAACAACCGGCGGGCAAAATAAAACAAACAGAGACGCCGCCGTGCGTTATTTATCCCAAAAGAGGGAAAGGAAACGCTCGAAGTAAACCTGGAAAAGACATGGTCTCGCGACCAAAGAGAGATGGGATCGGGAGTCGGTTATGCGAAGGGAAGGTATTAGCACCCCTACGCATCCGTCGTACTCGACGGGATCCACGCTCAAAAGAAAAGAAGAAAGGTTGCTAAACACTGCTCAAAAGAATGCACACACACACTGGAATAAGACACAGATGGAATAAGAGGGGAATGGGCTCGCTAGGATATCGCATCTTATGCCTACGTATCTCATCTGGAATGAGAATCAGAGCTACCGTAGTTCGGCTCACGCACGCCAAACAAAACCCACACAGGAAACCGACTGCCAATCGCTGGACTTATGTCAGACTCCACACAAACAGGCAAACATGGAAACCGAATGCCAATCGCTGGACTTACATCAGACTCCGAACCAACAAACACACACAGGAAACCAACTGCCAATCGCTGGACTTACGTCAGACTCCAAACGCACACATAAGAAACCGACTGCCAATCGCTGGACTTACGTTAGACTCCAAGAAAACAAGAGGTTAACCGGACGCTGAGTCGTCAAAAGCAACAAAAAGTTGAACAAACAAGCTAACAGGGAGTCTAGTACTCGAGCCTGCTAGCTGTCAAGCAAACACACACAAAAAGAAAAAGGGTGCCCGGAGAGATCTCGCACGATCTCCTGCCTACGTACCTCATCTGGTATGAGGATCAGGGTGGCGTAGTTCCCCTTAATAGGGAAAGAACTTCTAACCTAACCAGAGACTGGGAAATGACAAACTAGAAGGGAGCCTGACTCGAGCCTAATAGTTATCATGTAATCCACAGTGGTCCTAAGTTGAGGTTTCTATCTAACTTGCACAGGGAGCAAGCTATCCTAAACAGCACAGTCAAACAACACAAGCACAATAAACAATCACACACACTATATGCAATCAATTAGGCTCATACAAGGTTAGGCTGTGAAACACAAGCCAACTGGAATCGGGTGTAGTTAGCTCTTAACCCTAACATTGAGAGTTAGGGTGAAGCAGATGAAATGGGAAGTGAGGGTAAGACCTCACAGCTCTTATCCCTGGCCTGGGAGAGCTTGACTCAAAATAGAGGATGTGGGAGTTCAGAATGTAGGAACTCTTCTCCACAGATGACTGACACAACATGATCTTGGGTTAATATCCACAATGCATCAACACAAGGTGTGAGCAAAGTGGATGACACACTGAATAGCAGGAGATGGATTACACATCTCTTTTATCTGCCAATTGCCTCATAAGAGGACTTTTCCTGCTTGGCACAAAAATAAACATTCACAAGCATTGCCTCTTAAGGAGGGCTTCAGACAGGTGCCTGCCCACATAACAGGACAGGTCTTCCAGACTACATGAAGTCAAGAGAGTTATACCTCACTGGTTAAGCAACCAAGCAAAGCAAAGCAAGTTCAAAAGAACTCAAAGCAACTTAGGTACTTGAAAAAATCTAACCCAATCAGTATACAATTCAAACAATCAGACAGATAAGGCATTATGCAACACTGTGCAAGGTAGAAGCCAATGGGCATAACACAAATGACTTGGCATCAACCTATAACACAACTCAAGGTTAGTTAACATTTAGAGCAAACATCAATGCTCAAGTGAGGAAGCATCATCAACTATGGACTTGGATGTGTAAACCTGAAATCAAAGCTCAACTGTGAGTCACAAACCACTAGGTCAAGGCCTAGGGTCAAAGATGGAGAAAAAATCCAAAACAGAACATGAAATTTAACATGAATCAACTTCAGTCAATCAAGAACACAATCCAAAAGGTCCCATATCAATATCATTAACCAAATTCATTTCATGAACCAAACATGGCAAGGTATGCAAGTCGTGACCACATTGTGACATTAGAATGAATAAATGCACATTAAATCAAAAATGATTCAAATAATTTTGGCAAAGTTCATGAGTAAACAGGACATACAACATGATCATCACACAAAAAATTAGGAGCATTGGACAACATTAGGCATGGTAATCACATTGCATAAGTCAAGGCAAGCATAACAAGCACATGTATGACACAAAATGTCACACCAACTTAGCATAGGCCTAAAACAGAGATGGATTATGGTAAAAACCTCAAACCAAAGCCAAAACAACATTCAACATGTCTAGAAATAGTGTGCAAAATTTCACATTCATTGGATAAGTATCCAGCATTTCACAATCAAATGAAGTTCAAGGCAATTTGGAAGCTCAAATGTGATCATCCAGAAGGAAAAATCTCAATTAAATCATAAATGATCCCAAAAATTCCACCAAAAATCATGAGCAATCACAACATCCATAACATGCATCATACAAAAAATTAAGGCAATTGGAGATGATTTGGCATGGAAAACTCATCAATCAAGTTGAACATCACAAGGTGTGACACAAATTGTCACACCTAACTTAGCATGATCATAAAACAGAAATTGTGAATGATAAAAATACCAACTCAACACCAAAATGTCAAGCAATGAGTCTAGTTATAGCATGCAAAATTTCATGAGTATTGGATAAGAATCAAGCATTTCACAAATGATATAGCAAGGCAATGTCAAGAATGGACATGTATTCAATCTCCCTAGGCAAAATAATTTCCAGTCCATGCACAATTTATGAAAAAAAGATCAAAGAATACTAGACAGAAAATGCAACACAATGCAAAAAAACACATAATTTTTGGATCAATTTTCAATTTGTTGTGATTTTCTAAAGATGATGAAAAATTAAAAAAGGAGTATGAAGCATAGCATGGACATATGTGGAATAAAGAAAACAATGCAAATGGAACATGCTCTGGCCAGGGATCGAACCATGTGCACTTTCAAATGACCTAGCGCACCAAGCAAAACGACTGTGTTTCACCAGGTCAAACCCTAAGCGCGCGCTTCAAATATTCAAAAAATCCGCAGGAAACGCTATGCGTTCCGCAGGTAAATGCCATGCGTTTCGTGGCAAATTTCGCAGGAAATTCCACAAGTAAACTGGAAACTGAAGAACATGATGAACACGATGAAGTTCTTCATCCAGATTTCCAGAATTTCTCAAAACGTTCCAGAAATCCACAAACAATACACCAAACGATTTGTCATGCATCATACATCAAAGATCAATAATCATTTGATGGAAAAACAACATCAAATGCATGGATCGAAGGAAATAAAAAAACCACATCCAAACTTGAATCACATGGATCTTTGCGTACAGTGCATCATTTTAGCTCATTCAAAGCTCAGATTACTCAGCATACAACGAACTACAAGAATATCACAACAATTTTGAGAATTAAAGAGGTCGAAAAAATGACCTCTTGATGAACAGCAACTGGATTCACGTGCTTCTAGGCTTGGCAATGCTTCAATCCTGATCCAATATACTTCTTGTAGTGAATGATGATGAAATGGATGCTTGAAGGTACACGAAGCTTGCTCAATCTTCACTTGCCATGGAAGCTTCAACTCTTGAACATGAACAAAACAACCACGATTTCTCTTGAATCTTGATCCAAATATGCTCAACAATACCTCAGGATGATGAATGAATCAAAGAAGAATGCTTGTGTTTGCAGAATTTTGGAGAAAAAAGTGAGAGAGTATTTTGAGAATTTTGGAAAACCTAGATCTAGAATTGGTCATTGTGATGAAACAGTTAGGATTAAGGTTATATAGTCCATGCTAAACATGATTAAGAAAGGATTAGGGAAAATGCTAATGAGATTAGGGGCTTTGTGGTGTTTATGCAAAAAATCAAATTTATGCTCCATGCACCCTCATGCACGTGAACAGTGCATGTTCTTGGTTAAAAATGACTTAAAAACCTTCCATGCACATGTTGGAAATGATTTGGTATGCTCATGTTACACCAAAATGAATTTATGAAATTTTCCACCAAAATCTTCATGATTGAACCAATGCCATGCAAATGAGATTTCATGCCAAATGATGCCATGCTTGGAAAATACATGTTATAAGGATCAATGTGCAAAAAGAGCCACTCAAATTGGACTTTTGGTTTGAAAGTTATGCTCATTTGAAGTTCAATGCATTCTTTGTCAAGTTTTGATCATATCTCCTTAACCACACATGAGAAATTGACGATCTTGGACATTTCGAAAATGGGAGGGAAAGATCTACAACTTTCATGTTAAACAAATTTCATTTGAAGCTTTCTTGATGATATAATCTTGAGTTGAAAACCTTTCCATTTTTGGCAAATTCAAATTATAGGTCACTTTCTATTTTTGGCAAGTTTTGACCTGACTTTATTTTCTTCAATGTTGATGTTTGAAATTTCAAATGAGACTTGTTTGAACATGAATGAAGTATCTCTAATCACTTCCCACCTCCAAATTCCACAGTTGACTTTGTAGTTGACTTTTGTGATTGATAGATGACTTGGCCATGCACAGATGATTTTGAACCTCAACCACTTGATGAAATGGCTCCAACATGAAACTCTAGATTATACAAGCTCAACAAAATCATATGATGATCTCCACCTCATTAAAGACCTCATCTCCTTGAAAATCCCTGATTGGCATAATGCAACTGATTAGGGTTGACCAGAGGTCAAAACCCTAATCCCAAGGGACATGATCAGGCACAATGAACCATGATGATGATGGTGTACCATTTCAACCAAGACAATGCCCAACCTCCTTGAGGAACCAAAAACCTAATTGAAGCACAAACCTCAGATGATTAGTGATCAATTTATGAGACCCTCAGGCTTGAATCTTTTAACCTCTCTATCTTCTGAGAAAGACCTAGGAGGATGACTTGCTCATTATTCCACATGATATGCAAAGATGTAATGCCTAATGTCCTACATAATGAAATGCAATATGCTAAGCTAGTCCCAAGAGAGGAGGGCAAATTTTGAGGTGTTACAACACTATCTACAAAAGAAACAAAGCTACACATAGACATATTTTTAGTATTTAGTTAGTAAACAAAGAAAAGAGTATGATACAATCACAAATACTTGATGATCTCTCCCAATGCAAACCCAATGAATGATAGGTGAAGAGGATACTAAGATGTGATCACAATGCCAATGCAAAGCTATGATATGGCATGAGGGGTCTTAGGGGTCAAAATTGGGGTCTTACACCTGCTACTGTAACCGTCACCAATGTTGCTATGGTAACCACCTATGCCGCTGATGTTGTGACCACTGTTGACACCCCTATCGAGAATGTGGTACCAACTACTGTAAATCAGCCTATGTTCCCGTCTGCTTCCAATAGGCTCGCTGCTGCCTACCCATGGGGGATGCCCTCAAATTTTGCTTTAAAAGTCTCTAATGAAGGTGCTTTCATCCCTCATCAAGCTCTTACCTGTCGTAACGCGAAAAACAACCGGCGGAAAAAAGACACAGAGCCGCCACCGTGCGTTATTTATCCCAAAGGAGGGAAAGGAAACGCTCGAAGTAAACCTGAAAAAGGGGAAAGGAACGGTCTTACGACCAGAGACTGCAAGGTACGGGAGTCGGTTACGCAAGGGGAAGGTATTAGCACCCCTCACGTCCGCCGTACTCGACGGGATCCACGCTCAAAAGAATAGGATAAGGTTGCTGATAAAAACTGCTCAAAGAAATGCATGCACTGGAATAATAAACAGGTGAAAGAAGATGGAGGAAGTGGACTCAACAGGATATCGCATCCTGGGCCTACGTAGTTTGTCAGAAACAAACATCAGAGTTGACGTAGTTCAGGGAAAAGGGAGGCATGCTCGCTAGGACATCGCATCCTATGCCTACGTATCTCATCTGGAATGAGAATCAGAGTTGTCGTAGTTCGGCTAACGCACGCCGAAACAAAACACACAACAGAGACGCTGAGACGTCAAAAGAAACACACAAACGGAAACAGACTGGCAATAGTTGGTCTTACATCCGACTCCAAACAACAAACACAAAAAAGGAAACATAAGGCCAATCGATGGTCTTACATCCGACTCCAAACACACTCAAAAAGGTTATCAAATTGACAAGCTAATAGGGAGTCTGGTACTCGAGCCTAATAGATGTCACACAAACACCAAGAAGACGCTGAGACGTCAAAAGAACAAAAAGGTTGAACACACAGACTAAAAGGGAGTCTGGAACTCGGACCTAATAACTATCAAGCAAAACACACACAGAAAAAGAAAAGGGTGCCCGGAGAGATCTCGCATGATCTCCTGCGTACGTACTGTAACACCCCGATAAAAATAAGATAATTATTTAATTTAAGTTAATATTATATTTATTAATTTAATTAAATAATTGGAATTATTGGATTATTATTATTATTATTATTGGAATAATAATTATTGGAAAATATATATAAGTTGGAAATAAGAAAAAGAGTCCCATTTGGTAAAGAAAGGGTTTTACGTGAAAACAGAGAAGCGGCAGAGAAGTGGAGAAAGGGCAAAGAGGCAGAGCAAGAGGAAGAAGGTTGGAGAAGAGAAAGCTTGAAGCTTAAAGATTCGCCGGATTAACTCAGGTAAGGGGGGTTTATCGTCGTTTAATGGGTATTATGGGTTAACATGTAATGGGTAGTGATAAACCGTTGAATTGACCCTAATTGGGACGTCGAATGCTGAAAAATTGTGATGGATAAGTTGTGTTAAAACTGAAATTGAATCTGTAATTGGATGGGTAGTGATTTTCCGAAAACGTAGCTTTTTACGGAATCGGAATCGGAGGTCCGGAAGTCCTCCAACGGCGGAAAATGCGGAGAATTCTGCATTCTGCTTTGTGTTAGCGCAGGAACAGCTTTCTGTCTTGCGTTAACCGGTTAACCCAGGGTGTTAACCGGTTAACACTGTTGTGAATTATGAAATATTGCTGTTTTGCTTGCGTTAACCGGTTAACCCAGGGCGTTAACCGGTTAACACTGTTAAAATTGGCCAGGAAGCGTGTTCTGTCCTGCGTTAACCGGTTAACCCAGGGCATTAACCGGTTAACACTGTCAAGTTTTGCCAGGAAGCGTGTTTTGGTCTGCGTTAACCGGTTAACCCAGGGCGTTAACCGGTTAACACTGTTGAAAAGTGGGAAAATTGGTATTTAAATGTTGTGTACATATTTGATGGTTGGCCTATATCGGTGTGTGATATAGTAGGGATTATTTCCCGTTGTTTTGAGTAGTATAGGTATTAGTAGAGTGTGCTAATACTGTGATTGATTGATTGGCATGACATGATATGATTATGTGATAAATATGCTGATGATGTGTGAAAGTATGCATAATGTTGTGAATGTATATATTATGCATGTGTTGGTGAATGGACTGTTTTATGGCTTAGAGTGTGAGCATATGTCCATTGTGGATTATTGTTGATGAGTTTGCATTGCTAGGTGATTTAGCATGCATATTGTAGTCTTTATGGTGGTAGCTAATTCCCGTGGTGAGGAATTAGTGAGTTGGTGGTAGCTAATTCCCGTGGTGAGGAATTAGTGAGTGAGTCACTAGGTCTCAAATGAGTGAGACTAGTGGGCTTGGTAGCCGTATCTGGATTTGATCGGTGAGGTGAACTATATGTTCACGAATAGTCGGTACCGCATGCGTGGAGTCTCATTTCATAATGTATGTATGGCGTATAATATGAATGGATGTATTCCAATATTATACGTGTGTTTTGTGTTGGTGTTGAGTATGAATTGAGATTATACGTGTGCTTTATGTTGGTGTTGAGTATGATGTTTGAGTTGATGTGCCGTTACTGAATGTGTGTTATGATTAGGGTGATGAAATGTGTTAAATTACTTAACATTGCATGATATTTTATAATGCTTATTATATCGATTGAGGAACTCACCCTTACAACTATTTTTCAGGTAACGAGCAGTGATTGAGTAGGAGCTAGTACTTGAAGTCTAGTGTAGTTCCTTAGTGGGTCATGCTCTGGTAGATGTAACATCGGGATGGGATGTTTTAAATGCTTATTGTTGGTTGTGAACCAGTTTACATGTAATATGCTACATGTTTTGCATAATTGATTTAATCTCTATCCGCTGCGTATTGTGCAAATGCTTTATGTTTTGAATTAATAAAAGAGCATGACAGTTATCATGGTGAATGGTGTGAAGTAATTGTGTGACACCCTTAATTGCATATCTACTTTGATTGATATATGTTGTTATTTTAATTAAATATTTGGGGTAATTTAGAAGGGTGTTACATTAGTGGTATCAGAGCATAGTCGGTCGAGTCGAGTCGTAATTTCTCTGTTTCCCCTATACGGGATAGGTGTTGTGTAACCCTATCAGTACTTATTGTTTTAACTTGTTGGGTTTTCAGAATAGAGATGGCTGGAAGAGGTAGAGACGATGCTGCGATTGCTGAGGCTCTGGGTATGCTAGCTGGAGTACTTGGGGGAAATCCGAATGTTGTGGGGATGGGAGCTGCTCGTCAACTGAGTGAGTTCCAGAAGAACAATCCTCCAATGTTCAAGGGAGCATACGATCCAGATGGTGCTCAGAAGTGGTTGAAGGAGATCGAGAGGATCTTCCGAGTGACTGAGTGTGCCGTTAACCAGAAGGTCAGGTTCGGTACGCATATGCTGTCAGAAGAAGCAGATGATTGGTGGGTTGCTACCCGCACTGAGTTGGAATCTGCTGGGAATGCTGAGATCACTTGGGCTGTGTTCAGAGAGAGATTCCTGAGGAAGTACTTTCCAGAGGATGTCAGAGGAAAGAAAGAGATAGAGTTCTTAGAATTGAAGCAGGGCAATCGGTCTGTTACTGAGTATGCTGCTAAGTTCACAGAGCTGTCAAAGTATTATACTCCCTATGATGAGGCTACTGGGGAATTTTCGAAATGTGTGAAGTTTGAGAACGGGTTACGTCCCGAGATCAAGCAGGCTATTGGGTATCAGCGGATTAGAGTGTTTTCTGACCTGGTGGACTGTTGCAGGATTTTTGAACAGGATACCAAGGCTAGAGCAGAGAGCTATCAACAAAGGGTTGATAGGAAAGGCAAGAATCAGAATGATCGTGGGAAACCGTATGCAGCTGGCAAAGGTTCCCAGAGACAGAGTGGAATGAAGAGGCCTAGTGGGGGAGACTCTAGTGCCCCTGCTAAGTGTTACAGATGTGGTCAGGCTGGACATCGTGTCCATGGTGTACCAGTGCTGAGAGGAAGTGTTTCAAGTGTGGAAAAGGTGGTCATTTGGCTGCAGAGTGCCGGTCGAAGACTGTGACTTGTTTCAACTGTGGAGAGTTGGGTCATATTAGCCCACAGTGTCCTAAGCCGAAGAGAGAGAACCAGTCGGGAGGCAAGGTCTTTGCTTTATCGGGTTCTGAGACTTCTGCAGATGATCGTTTGATCCGAGGTACGTGTTATATTAATGGCTTTCCTCTTGTAGCTATTATTGACACAGGTGCGACTCATTCCTTTATATCTTTGGATTGTGCTGTGAAACTTAAGTTAGAGATATCTGAAATGCATGGAAGTATGGTGATTGATACTCCTGCGAAGGGTTCAGTGACTACTACTTCAGTTTGTTTAAATTGTCCTTTGAGTATTTTTGGTAGAGACTTTGGGATGGACCTAGTGTGTCTTCCACTTGTGTAGATTGATGTTATTCTGGGTATGAACTGGTTGGTGTTTAACCGAGTCTATATCAATTGTTTTGATAAGACTGTGATTTTTCCTGAGATTGAGGAAGGAAAGAGTTTGTTTCTATCAGCGAGGCAGGTGAATGAGGCAGTAGCAGATGGGGCAGAGTTGTTTATGCTGTTAGCGACTTTGGAGGCTAAAGATAAACTGGTGATTTGCGATCTAGCTGTGGTGTGTGATTTTCCTGATGTGTTTCCGGAAGAAGTGAATGAATTGCCGCCAGAGCGTGAAGTTGAGTTCTCGATTGATTTGGTACCTGGTACTAGGCCGGCGTCGATGGCTCCGTACCGTATGTCTGCTGTTGAGTTAACTGAATTGAAGAGTCAGTTGGAAGATCTGTTGGATAAGAAATTTATTTGTCCGAGTGTGTCACCGTGGGGTGCACCAGTGTTATTGGTTAAGAAGAAAGAAGGTACTATGAGGTTGTGTGTGGACTACAGGCAACTGAATAAAGTGACGATCAAGAATCGGTATCCTTTGCCGAGGATTGATGATTTGATGGATCAGTTGGTTGGTGCGAGTGTGTTCAGCAAAATAGATTTGAGATCGGGGTATCATCAGATACGTGTGAAAGCTGAGGATATTCAGAAGACTGCTTTCAGAACAAGGTATGGACATTATGAGTATTTTGTAATGCCTTTTGGTGTGACTAATGCGCCTGGAGTGTTTATGGAGTATATGAATAGGATTTTCCATCCGTACCTAGATCAGTTTGTTGTGGTGTTTATTGACGATATTTTGGTGTATTCGAAATCTGAAGAAGAGCATGCTGAGCATTTGAGAGTGGTTTTAGGAGTTCTACGAGAAAAGAATCTATTTGCTAAACTGTCCAAGTGTGAATTTTGGTTAGAAGAGGTTAGTTTTCTTGGTCATGTGATTTCAAGAGATGGTGTTGTTGTTGATCCTTCTAAGATAGAAGCGGTATCTAAGTGGGAAGCTCCGAAGTCAGTTTCTGAGATAAGGAGTTTTCTTGGTTTGGCTGGTTATTATAGGAAGTTCATCGAGGGATTTTCTAAGTTGGCGTTACCGTTGACGATGTTGACTAGAAAGGGGCTAGCGTTTGTTTGGGACTCAAAATGTGAAGAAGGTTTCCAAGAGTTAAAGAGAAGGTTAACTACTGCTCCTATTCTAATATTACCGAGTCCGTCAGAACCATTTGAAGTTTACTATGATGCTTCATTGTTGGGTTTGGGTGGTGTGTTGATGCAGAATAAGCAGGTTATAGCTTATGCTTCGAGACAACTGAGGGTTCATGAGAGGAACTATCCGACACACGATTTAGAGTTGGCAGCCGTGGTATTTGTTCTGAAGTTATGGAGGCATTACTTGTACGGGTCAAGATTTGAGGTTTTCAGTGACCATAAAAGTTTAAAGTATTTATTTGATCAGAAAGAGCTGAATATGAGACAGAGAAGATGGTTAGAGTTTCTGAAGGATTATGACTTTGGTTTGAATTACCATCCGGGTAAAGCAAACGTAGTGGCTGATGCATTGAGTCGGAAATCATTGCATATGTCTATGTTAATGGTTAGAGAATTGGATTTAATTGAGCAGTTTAGAGACTTGAGTTTGGTGTGTGAGAGTACTCACAATAGTGTTAAATTGGGAATGTTGAAGTTAACAAGTGGTATTCTGGATGAGATTAGAGAGGGTCAGAAATCCGATGTGCTTTTGGTTGATAAGTTGACTCTAGTGAATCAAGGTCAAGGTGATGAATTCAGAGTTGATGAGAATGGTGTTTTGAGATTTGGTAATCGGGTGTGTATTCCGGATGTTACCGAGCTTAAGAAGAGTATTCTTGAGGAAGGACATCGTAGTGGCCTGAGTATTCATCCTGGAGCTACGAAGATGTATCATGATTTGAAAAAGCTATTTTGGTGGCCGGGAATGAAAAGAGAAATTGCGAGTTTTGTTTATTCTTGTTTGACTTGTCAGAAGTCGAAGATTGAGCATCAGAAGCCGTCTGGGCTAATGCAACCGTTGGCTATTCCAGAGTGGAAGTGGGATAGTATCAGTACGGATTTTGTTTCTGGTTTACCGAGGACAATTAAGAATTTTGAAGCTATTTGGGTGATTGTTGACAGATTGACGAAATCGGCTCATTTCATTCCGATCAGAATGGATTATCCGTTAGAGAGATTAGCTGAGTTGTATATTGAGAAAATTGTAAGTTTGCATGGTATTCCATCGAGTATTGTTTCGGACAGAGATCCTAGATTTACATCGAAGTTCTGGGAAGGTTTGCAGAGGGCTTTGGGAACTAAGCTGAGATTGAGTTCTGCATATCATCCGCAGACTGATGGTCAGACTGAGAGGACGATTCAGTCACTAGAGGATCTTTTGAGAGCTTGTGTTTTGGAAAAGGGAGGTGCTTGGGATTGTTACTTACCTTTGATTGAGTTTACCTACAACAATAGTTTTCATTCGAGCATTGGTATGGCACCGTTTGAAGCTTTGTATGGTAGGAGATGTCGGACGCCTTTATGTTGGTATGAGTCCGGTGAGAGTGCTGTGGTTGGACCGGAGATTGTTCAACAGACTACGGAAAAGATTAAGATGATTCAGGAGAAGATGAGAATTGCTCAGAGTCGTCAGAAGAGTTATCACGACAAGAGGAGGAAGTCACTTGAGTTTCAAGAGGGAGATCATGTGTTTCTTCGTGTTACTCCGATAACTGGGGTTGGTCGAGCTTTGAAGTCGAAAAAGTTGACACCTCGATTTATTGGTCCTTATCAGATTTTGGAGAGGATAGGGGATGTAGCCTATCGTATCGCTTTACCGCTGTCACTTGCGAATTTGCATGAGGTTTTTCATGTGTCTCAGTTGAGGAGGTACATTCATGATCCGTCGCATGTAGTCCAAATAGATGATGTACAGGTGAGAGATAACCTGACTGTTGAAACATCACCTATGAGGATCGAGGATCGAGAGTTGAAGCAGTTGCGGGGTAAAGAGATTGCCTTGGTGAAGGTAGCTTGGGGAGGACCAGCAGGTGGCAATGTGACTTGGGAACTTGAGAGTCAGATGAAGGAGTCTTATCCGGAGTTATTCGCTTGAGGTATGTTTTCGAGGACGAAAACTCTTTTATTGGGGGAGAGTTGTAACACCCCGATAAAAATAAGATAATTATTTAATTTAAGTTAATATTATATTTATTAATTTAATTAAATAATTGGAATTATTGGATTATTATTATTATTATTATTGGAATAATAATTATTGGAAAATATATATAAGTTGGAAATAAGAAAAAGAGTCCCATTTGGTAAAGAAAGGGTTTTACGTGAAAACAGAGAAGCGGCAGAGAAGTGGAGAAAGGGCAAAGAGGCAGAGCAAGAGGAAGAAGGTTGGAGAAGAGAAAGCTTGAAGCTTAAAGATTCGCCGGATTAACTCAGGTAAGGGGGGTTTATCGTCGTTTAATGGGTATTATGGGTTAACATGTAATGGGTAGTGATAAACCGTTGAATTGACCCTAATTGGGACGTCGAATGCTGAAAAATTGTGATGGATAAGTTGTGTTAAAACTGAAATTGAATCTGTAATTGGATGGGTAGTGATTTTCCGAAAACGTAGCTTTTTACGGAATCGGAATCGGAGGTCCGGAAGTCCTCCAACGGCGGAAAATGCGGAGAATTCTGCATTCTGCTTTGTGTTAGCGCAGGAACAGCTTTCTGTCTTGCGTTAACCGGTTAACCCAGGGCGTTAACCGGTTAACACTGTTGTGAATTATGAAATATTGCTGTTTTGCTTGCGTTAACCGGTTAACCCAGGGCGTTAACCGGTTAACACTGTTAAAATTGGCCAGGAAGCGTGTTCTGTCCTGCGTTAACCGGTTAACCCAGGGCGTTAACCGGTTAACACTGTCAAGTTTTGCCAGGAAGCGTGTTTTGGTCTGCGTTAACCGGTTAACCCAGGGCGTTAACCGGTTAACACTGTTGAAAAGTGGGAAAATTGGTATTTAAATGTTGTGTACATATTTGATGGTTGGCCTATATCGGTGTGTGATATAGTAGGGATTATTTCCCGTTGTTTTGAGTAGTATAGGTATTAGTAGAGTGTGCTAATACTGTGATTGATTGATTGGCATGACATGATATGATTATGTGATAAATATGTTGATGATGTGTGAAAATATGCATAATGTTGTGAATGTATATATTATGCATGTGTTGGTGAATGGACTGTTTTATGGCTTAGAGTGTGAGCATATGTCCATTGTGGATTATTGTTGATGAGTTTGCATTGCTAGGTGATTTAGCATGCATATTGTAGTCTTTATGGTGGTAGCTAATTCCCGTGGTGAGGAATTAGTGAGTTGGTGGTAGCTAATTCCCGTGGTGAGGAATTAGTGAGTGAGTCACTAGGTCTCAAATGAGTGAGACTAGTGGGCTTGGTAGCCGTATCTGGATTTGATCGGTGAGGTGAACTATATGTTCACGAATAGTCGGTACCGCATGGATGGAGTCTCATTGCATAATGTATGTATGGCGTATAATATGAATGGATGTATTCCAATATTATACGTGTGTTTTGTGTTGGTGTTGAGTATGAATTGAGATTATACGTGTGCTTTATGTTGGTGTTGAGTATGATGTTTGAGTTGATGTGCCGTTACTGAATGTGTGTTATGATTAGGGTGATGAAATGTGTTAAATTACTTAACATTGCATGATATTTTATAATGCTTATTATATCGATTGAGGAACTCACCCTTACAACTATTTTTCAGGTAACGAGCAGTGATTGAGTAGGAGCTAGTACTTGAAGTCTAGTGTAGTTCCTTAGTGGGTCATGCTCTGGTAGATGTAACATCGGGATGGGATGTTTTAAATGCTTATTGTTGGTTGTGAACCAGTTTACATGTAATATGCTACATGTTTTGCATAATTGATTTAATCTCTATCCGCTGCGTATTGTGCAAATGCTTTATGTTTTGAATTAATAAAAGAGCATGACAGTTATCATGGTGAATGGTGTGAAGTAATTGTGTGACACCCTTAATTGCATATCTACTCTGATTGATATATGTTGTTATTTTAATTAAATATTTGGGGTAATTTAGAAGGGTGTTACACGTACCTCATCTGGTATGAGGATCAGGGCAACGTAGTTCCCCTTTAATACCACTGTTTTGGACACATGGACATATGTTGTAACATTTGGTGTCACATTCTTGACCTTGTACTTGTGCATTTTCATTCACACACCATTTGTTTGCTTCTGGACCTAATTTTTGGTATGATGCTTGTCCATAACATGTTGTATTCATATAAAAAATTTCATGATCATTGGATGTGTTTCTGTTTTAATGTGGGTTTTCTATCTTTGAAGTCCAATTTTGATCACATTGCTTGCCTTTGCCTTATCTTGTTCATGTGATGGTTTTTCTTATTGATTTGGCTTTGGTCCTTTTGAAGCTTTCTTCTTGTTTGATTGAATGTGCTTCATGTGAATTGTTGACTTCTGTTTTGACTATTTGACTTGCCTTTGACCCTAGTCTTTGTACTAGTGGTTTGTACTTACCAATTGTGTTTGTGTTTCAGGTATTTAGCATTAATGATTGGTGTGGCCTCATTATTTGAGATGCCATTTGTGTAACACCCCAAAATTTTCCCTCCTCATTCATGCATTCATTTAGCATTTCATATTGCATTTCATCATGTCAATCAGAATTAGATCCGAAAAAAAAAATTACAAAAAAATAAATAAATAAAAATAATAATAAAAAAATAAATAAAATATAATAAAAAAATTTGGACTTGGGTCTCTCTCATTTGAGCCCACAAAACCATGAAATTCAGTCTATAAATACCAAGGCTTCACTTGAGAAAAAGGAAGAGAAGCAAAATACTCTGAGGTTTCCTTGAAATAAAACCCTTGACAAAACCTGGAGAGAAACCTGACAGAGAACTCAGAGTAACCCCCAGGCAGCTCTGAAAAATTCAATCTGACTCACACACTTTAATTGCCTTGCAAACCCAGCCGTGCCATTTGATTTCAACCGGTCTCTCCCATCAGGTTTGCCTCATTCCCATGATTTTATGCTCTTAATTTGGATCATCTGAATGTATGAGGTATGATGGATGAATTTCATTATGTTTTTGCCCACGGGTTTAATTATGCATGAATGGGTGAAACCTATGCCTTGAATGTTTAATCACATGATTTCTGAAATGTATGCCACAAGGTTTGAGGTTTCTGAAACCATACTGTTATTCATGAAAAAAATGCTTATCGTGTTTCACTAACCCTTTTGTTGAGTTTTTGTGAGGGCTCACAACCTCTTGCAGAGATGGTTTGCGTGGTTTTCCCACTTTATTTGTGGGATACCCCCTGGAGGTTCATTCCGATTACCTGTACTGACTCACTTTTCTTTGATGGCATTAGCTTGGGAGGTCCCTGGGTTTCTTACTCCTTTAATTGCTGTTACTTCGGATCTTCATCCGTGTGGTACTTTTACCTCTTTTCCGCATTTTATCGCTTTCTTAGCTGGAAGACCTCGATAGGTGGCATTTGTTTTCTTTTGTTTATTTACTTCTGAGCCCCTTGTTGGCACATTTACTTTATACATGTTTGTTTTGTATGTGTTCATATCCCTGCAGGTAGCGCGGTTCCTTCATCAAGGACTGCCTTTTTGCCCTTGAGCATCCCAAACCCTAAAACCCAAAGCAACACGTAACTCCTTCTACTACAGGCGAGTAAGTCTCCAAAGGTCGAGCATCCGGTAGATTGCGTAGTGACGTCGTTCGTCCAAAACCCAATCCACAACCCCGTAGTTAGCCGAACTACGGCTTGCTCTGATTCTCATTCCAGATGAGATACGTAGGCATAAGACGCGATGTCTTAGCGAGCACACATCCCCCAACCCATAGGTCAGCCGAGCTACGAAGACTCTAATTCTCATATTCAGATGAGATACGTATGCAGTGGATGCGACATCCGCGCAAGTCATTTTCATTTAGCCCTTTTTTTTTGGTAAACAGCACAAGATAAACTCACACCCTTTAGACGAAAACTACAAAAGTGGATCCCGTAGAGTACTACGGATGCGTAGGGGTGCTAATACCTTCCCTTCGCATAACCGACTCCCGAACCCAAGATTTGGTTGCGAGACCCCGTCTTGTCCTTTCCTTTTTCAGGTTTACTTCGAGCGTTTCCTTTCCCTCCTTTGGGATGAATAACGCATGGTGGCGACTCTTCTGTCTTTTTCTTTCGCCGGTTGTTTTTTTTGCGCACTGTATTTTTCAGGTTGCGATAGCTGGCGACTCTGCTGGGGACATATAGAAGTTGACCTCTTGTTGGTCCATCTTCCCTAAGCGAGTCCCTCCTAGCTTGTGTGATTTCTTGTTTATTGGGTGTTCATGCTTTTGTACATTTATTTGCTTACCTGCTTGCATGCATCTGTTGTATCTATTGGATCTGTTTGTTTGTTTGTTGGGATGGGATGTTCTATGAGAGATAAGCCCATTACCCAGGCTTGAGTGTACACACAGGTTTTAGAGTGGATGATCATGAGGCTTGCGTGGCATGTTGCTACGTTAAGTCGTTCGTGAAGAACCACACCCATACGAGGTTTCTTTTGGATATATTATGTCCTACGGATGTTCCGTAACGACATGGTGTTCCTTTAGAAATCGTCGACTCTGGTGACCATTTCCCGAGAACTCAGTCGAGGCCTCTCCTCCGAGACGTGATTATGTTAGCTCTGGTGGGCAAATTCTCGCTGCTCAATCCGAGGACCCCGAGACTGGGAACTTGCTTTAGGATGTCCTGTTGAGGGGAGTCAGTGGAGGTCTTTTATCCCGTAATAATGCCAAACCTTCAGTGGTAAACGTATTATTCGCGACTGAAGGGCTGAAGCTGACGAACTTATGTTCTTAGAACCTACCAGTGAGGGGTGGGCTAAATTCAGGAAACCTTAACCTCCAACCAACCCGGTTTTCTGGAGCAGAGTTTTGGTCTTATATTATATTCCTCAGTGAATTTCTCTCCAGGAAGTGCAACCTGACAGATGTTCAAGCGGATCCATCAATTCTGATTGACATGCCTTTGCATTGCATAACATCATCTGCATATTTGTATCCAACATCTCATGCTTATTCATTTGCAGGGTATTCCCTTTCAAAACGGGGGTGCCTTAAAACTGAACAAGCAGTGCATCGCATACCATGCATATTAACCCTTGTCTGTTTTGCAGGTGTCACCGCAGTGTCTAATGTTTGTTCCCTGTATCAGGCAGTTATTGGTCCCAAGCGAGTTCGCAGATACCCGACAAAGGAAAACCGTCCACGACTAGCGATGGACCAAGTACAGAAAGAGCTGGCTGATATGCGTGAAAGGATGGATCAGTTCATGACATTGATGACTGGTATGGCAGAAGGCCAGGAAAAGCTGAGGGAATTGGTTGAGCAACCGAGACCCGATCCGGAGGTGGAGATACCAAATGCTGAGGGAAACCCTGGTAACCCTGGGAACGCTGATAACCCTGTGAACACTGGTAACGCGGGTAACGCAAATGCTGATGGAAACCCGGGTAATGTTGGCAACACAGGGAATGTTGGAAATGGTATTGGCGGAAGGTACAATGTGAATCAAGGAATTCGGATTAACGGGCACCCCGTTACTGAAGATTATCAGTATGATCAATTTTCTTTGCACGACGAGGCCCTCGAGACCACTCGCCGTATGGATGAGCTTGTTGAGAAGCTCAAATCTTTGGAGTCTCAAAATTCCTTAGGCTTTGATGTCACATATCTTGGTCTGGTTCAGGGAGTAAGGATTCCTCACAAGTTCAAACCCTCTACTTTTGAGAAATACAACGGGGCTTCTTGCCCACGCACTCATCTCCAATCTTATTTGGGAAGGTTGGGAGCTCACACGGAAGATGAAAAGCTGTGGATGTACTATTTTGAAGACAGTCTAACTGGAGCTTCTCGTGAATGGTATTCTCATTTGTCTCGTACTACCATCAAGAGCTGGAAAGACTTGGCAGAGGCTTTTGTCAAGCAATATCAATACAACTTGGACATGGCTCCAAATTGGACCTTGTTGCAAGGTATGTCCCAGACTGCCAAGGAGACCTTTAGAGAATATGCTCAGCGTTGGAGACAGATTGTTGCGTCCGTCCAACCCCCTATGTCTGAAAGGGAGATGGCGGACATGTTCATGAACACTCTTCAAGGCAATTATATTGAGAGATTGGCTGCTTGCCCGTCAATCAGCTTTGCAGAGATAGTAATTGCTGGAGAAAGAATCGAGAGTCTGTTGAAGATGGGCCGAATTCAAGACAATAGTGTTTCCAACCCATCAGGTCCCAAGAGACCGTTTGCTGGTAACGGTCAGCGAAGAAAAGAAGGCGAGGCAAGCGTTGTGTATGCCGGCAAAGGCAGGAGTAAAGGACGCCCTAATTATTATCAAGATCAAGTGGCCGCAGTCACTATTCCAACACCTGTTCCTCAACCGCAATATCATCCGCAACAACAACCCAGGTACAACAATCAACAACAAGGAGGTAATCCGGGTCAGTAGAGACACTATCAACAATGTCCAAGGCAGACGGACCGGGTCATCAAACCAATCCCAATGCCTTATTCAGTATTACTTCCCAAGCTGATTGACATGAATCTGGTTACGTTGAGAACTCTGGCCCCACCAATCGATCCCAATAATTTGCCTAGAGGTTATGATGTCAACGCCAGATGTGCTTTTCACTCCAACGCACTTGGCCATACTACAGATAATTGCAAGGCTCTCCAGTTAAAGGTACAAGATTTGAGAGATGCCCAGGCTATCAATTTTGCTCCGGTGCCTAATGTTATCCAGAACCCGATCCCGGCTCACGGCGGGCAGAGGATTAATGTTGTTGATAGTGGGGAAACTTTGAATTTGGTTTCTGATGTGACTAAGGTGAAGACTTCGCTATCGGTGGTTAAAGACCGACTTCTGAAAGGACAGATTTTCCCGGGCTGTGGGGAAGAATGCAGAAATTGTCAAGCTGCCGAAAACGGATGTGACAGTTTGAGAAGGGGTATTCAATAACTGATAGATGAAGGTTGTCTTCAGTTCGATCAGGCCCGTCCGGTGAAGAATGATGTATCGACGGTGACGTTTTATTTCACTCCTGAAGAAATATATGTTCCCGAGAGACTCGCTCTGACAACAATATATTTCCCAGAAAGTACAGAGCCAGCAGCGGTGAACATCGAAAGTTCAGCACCAGTTGCAATTTACTCTAACAGCCCTCAACCGACTTTGGTTGGTCCAATCACCATCACGGTACCAGGACCTGTTCCGTATGAGAAAGACAGTGCTATCCCGTGGCACTATGGGGCTGATATCTACTGCCAGGGGCAGAAAGTTAACAAAGAAGACATTGACATTGGTAGCTCCGCTGTAGACAATGTTGGAGGAGTTGGTGGCTTCACTCGCAGTGGACGCCTATTTGCACCATCAACATTACGCGCGAATACTGAAGCCGAGGCAACTGCCAAGGCTAAAGGGAAACAGGTATCCACCAAAGAGGTTACTACTGAGGAAGATCCTCCTAAGACCGCATTCGAGAAGGAAGTGGATGAGTTTATGAGGATTATCAAGAAAAGTGACTACAAGGTAGTTGACCAGCTAAATTAGACACCCTCAAAGATCTCCATTCTCTCACTATTGTTGTGCTCTGAGGCGCACAGAGCAACCTTGTTGAAAGTACTGAATATGGCCTATGTTCCACCGGAGATAACTGTTAACCAGCTGGAGTCGGTAGTTTCCAATGTAAACGCTAGCCGGGGGCTAGGTTTCACCGATAATGACCTAACACCTGAGGGCAGGAATCACAACAAAGCCTTGCATATCACAATGGAGTGCAAAGGGGTGATGCTTTCCCATGTTTTGGTTGATACAGGCTCTTCTCTGAATGTTCTTCCAAAGAAAGCCTTAATGAAGTTGGATTGCGATGGCATCATCCTGAGGCCAAGTAACTTAGTTGTGAGGGCTTTTGATGGCTCTAAGAGAGCTGTTTTTGGCGAAGTTGAGTTGCCAGTTAAGATTGGACCGCAGGTGTTCAAGAGCACCTTTTATGTGATGGATATCCAGCCTGCCTACAGCTGTCTGCTAGGTCGGCCTTGGATTCATGCTGCCGGTGCTGTTACTTCTACCCTCCACCAGAAGCTCAAATATGAACTAGAAGGTTAGATCGTCACTGTATGTGGTGAAGAGGATATTTTTGTTAGCCACCTGTCTACATTTAAGTATGTAGAGATGGATGGCGAGATGCATGAGATGCTGTGTCAGGGCTTCGAAACTACAAACATCAATGAGGTCGCGCCCGAAGCTGTCTTTTCACCTGAGTTTGAGAAGGTCGGGACTTCTATCTCTTCATACAAGCAAGCTGTCAAAGTGGTTAAAGCTGGTAATGCCCAAGGTTGGGGCAAATTTGTGGAGCCAGTCATCAAAGAAGACAAGTTTGGATTGGGGTATGCTCCGGGATCTTAGAAGAATGAAACTGGTACTCTCTCCAGCGGGGGTTTGGTTTCCCCCCACATCGTCAATGCTGCAGATGAAGACAAGGCTGACAGCGACTGTGACTTAGATAGCTGGATTCGCCCGTGTGTCCCGGGAGAAAAGCTCGACAATTGGTCGTCTGAAAAAACCGTCCGGGTTACTCTGCTGAAAGAGTGATTTTTATTGTTTTCCTTTATTACATGCATAATAAAGTCTTACACTTTGCCCAAGGTGTAACGGCTCATTTGTAGGGCCATCCATTTAGTTACGTTTCGCAATTATTTTTATCATCAATAAAGGACGGCTTTTGCAAACAATTTTGTGTTCTCTTTCTTTCAGTTTTTTTACTTTTACAAAAAAAAAATGGCAATGTTTCTTTTTTCGTTTTTCCTTTCTTTTAAAAAAAAAATCTCTCATTCTAAGGTAAAGCATGATCCTCCATCATGTAGAGCCGACCACTCGGATCTCACTGCTAACGACACTGTTATGGCCAAGTATGACTTCGACAATCCTATCTATCAAGTCGAAGAAGGGGCTGAGGAAGATTGTGAATTGCCTGAAGGGTTAGCCAGATTGTTGAAACAGGAGGACCGAGCTATTACACCTTATCAGGAGGTGGTTGAGACCATCAACGTTGGTACCGAAGACGACAAGAAAGAGATCAAGATCGGGGCCAGTCTACAGGCCGAGAGGAAAGACCGTTGATCATGTACTTGACTGTGTTAGAAAGGTCAATGGGTTGTGTGCTCGGTCAGCATGACGAGTCAGGTCGAAAAGAGCATGCAATATACTACCTTAGCAAAAGTTTACCGACTGTGAACAAAGATACTCATTGCTCGAGAAAACTTGTCGCGCTTTGGCATGGGCTGCTCGCCGACTAAGACAGTATATGTTGACTCACACGACTCTATTGATATCAAAAATGGATCCAGTCAAGTATATTTTTGAAAAGCCATCACTTACCGGAAAGGTTACTAGGTGACAAATGATACTGACAGAGTATGACATCCAATACACTTCACAAAAAGCCATCAAGGGAAGTGTCTTGTCAGACTATCTTGCAGAGCAACTGATTGATGATTACCAACCTATGAGGTTTGACTTTCCTGATGAGGACATCATGTTTCTCAAATCGAAAGATTGAGAGGAACCACTCCCGGAGGAGGGGCCTGACCCTGAATCCAAATGGGTTATGATGTTTGATGGGGCGGTCCACGTCAATGGTCGCGGAGTTGGTATAGTGTTGATCACACCGGAAGGGGGTTCATATGCCATTTGGTGCCAGAATAACTTTTCCCTGCACCAACAATGAAGCCGAATACGAAGCTTGTATCCTAAGACTTGAGGAAGCCGTCAATATACAGATTAAAACCCTGGATGTATACGGGGATTCAGCTTTGGTCATCAATCAAACCAACGGGAAATGGTATACACCTCAGCCTCATCTGGTTCCTTACAGAGACTACACGAGAAGATTGTTAATTTTCTTTTGAAGAAAACCAATTTGCTGATGCTTTGTTTACCTTGTCTTCGATGATTAAGGTGCTATGCTGGAACTACGTACCCAGAATTGACGTATCCCGGTCAGAGACGAATGAAGAAAGCATTTGGTCAGAAAGTGCGCCCTCGGGGGTATCAAGTTGGTGAATTGGTACTCAAAATATTTCTTCCTCCCAACACAGATCACAGGGGCAAATGGACACCGAACTATGAGGGTCCGTACGTGGTTAAAAGGATTTTCTATGGCGGAGTTTTGATGCTAACAACCATGGATGGCGAAGGATTCCCGTCCCCTATTAACTCAGACGCAGTTAAAAAAAAAATACTTCGCATAAAATAGACCCGCTGGACGATAAAAAGAATAGTCCAGGCAAAAAAAGGGCATCCCGACGAACCAAAAAAGAGAATAAAGAGGTTCGGGCAAAAATTAGGGATATAAAAAAAGAGTACACCCGGTGAGTCGAAAACCCAAAAGGGCGGCTCAGGCAAAAATGGGTATCCCGGTGGATTGAAAACCCGAAAAGGGGGCGATCCGGGCAAAAGTTAGGGAATAAGCGAATGACTGTGATCTGAGTTCATCAGTGTTATATCACCGTTTCATTCAATCCGGCAATCTTCGAAGGTTAAAGATCGACTAATCATCCACTTCAGAAAGCAAGATGAGCAGAGCGTCTTGAGGACATACGAGTCATAGCAGAGTCGAAACTCAGTGGGACCCCGTATCCCCGTTGTCATTAGGATAGTTCTCTTTTTGTAGCGATCACCTCTTTTCAGGGATCAGCTTCCTGATACCCTCGCCTATTCTTGGCACAAATTTCCTCCCCATTAAGAGTCGAATAATTCAGTTAAAGAGCCTCTTTATTTTTCATTTATCAGTTTGTTTGCAAAAATGTCCGAATTTTTGATAAAACATATTGCATATGAACATAATGGTGGCTTTTGCAGATGATTTGGACAGGAAAACATTTAAAATTGCTTTGAATGTGCTTAATCCCGAACGGTGAATTCAAACCGAGTAATTCCCCCGAGGCATACGTGTATTTTTGGTTGCAGGTCACAGGAACCGGATGCCAAGTCATGAATCCTCATCCCCAAGCAGTTGACAAAGTCTCTCCTCAGCAGAGCATGTTCCCCAACAGAGTTGACAGTATCCAGATTGTCTATCCCCAGTGGAGTTGACAGTGTCAGACTGTATCTTCCTAGCAACAGCGGAGTGGTTGCATAACCAACAGATGAGAGGGTGGCGTTCCCAGTGTTCATCTCATTCCCCAGCAGATTATTTTTAACAGATTTGTTAATCCCCAGCTTGAGGGCGATTAGCAAGTTCATATCCCCAGCAAAGGCCGTTTCCTACGACATTTCCCCAAGAAGTGTTTTCCCCACAGACTCTCCTCACAGAGCCTCGCCGAACAAAGTTTCCATAGTTGATACTCCCCCCGCAAGGTCAACTTTTCAAGCAGCCAATTTATTTTTGGTGGCTCATTGGTCCCGGCAGACGGATCATTCCCCACAGAGCATTCAAGGATTGATACAGCGATATGTTCCCTACCGGAGTTTGCTTCCCCAAGCAGATTTTTTTTACACCATGCATAACATTTGCATTTGCATGCATATCATATCAAGCATACACATAAGCTGATAAACAGGTTCTTCCAAGCAGACTGAAGAATTACTTTACAACCAAGGTCATGAGATCCAGCCAGAGGATCAAGCGTGAGTGATCCAGCCTGAGGGTCGTTTTGAAGATTCAGCCTGAGAATCGTTTTCCAGTGATCCAGCCTGAGGGTCATTTTGAAGATTCAACCTGAGAATCGTTTTCCAGTGATCCAGCCTGAGGGTCATTTTGAAGATTCAGCCTGAGAATCGTTTTCCAGTGATCCAGCCTGAGGGTCATTTTGAAGATTCAGCCTGAGAATCGTTTTCTAGTGATCCAGCCTGAGGGTCATTTTGAAGATTCAGCCTGAGAATCGTGTTCCAGTGATCCGGCCTGAGGTTCATTTTGAAGATTCAGCCTGAGAATCATGTTCCAGTGATCCAGCCTGAGGGTCCATTTCGAAGATTCAGCCTGAGAATCGTGTTCCCGTGATCCAGCCTGAGGGTCGTTTCGAAGATTCAGCCTGAGAATCGTGTTCCAGTAAGCCAGCCTAAGGCTCAATTTGAAGATTCCCCAGTGAAGTCGCCTACAAGCTTTATTTCCCCAGTAAGCCCAAGTCTAATTGAGGAGTCGTTACAACATGTTCTAGCCCGAAGAATATGTACGAAGCCCAAAAGTGGAATATTCTCGAAGCTGCATATCTAATATGAAGGTTGGGTGTAGATTTCAAAAGAGGGTCAACCAGCGCATGCCTCAGATGCGGGATCCTAATGACGGGAATTTATCATCAAAACAATCCAGATCTAGCCAGAAGATCGAAGTAAATTCAGCCAGAGAATCGAAACAAAGAAGATCTAGCCAGAAGATCGAAAATCACAACAATTCAGATCTAACCAGAAGATCGAAGTAGATTCAGCCAGAGAATCAAAGGAAATAGATTCAGCCAGCGAATTGAAACGGAGGAGATCTAGCCAGAAGATCGAAGAAGATCTAGCCAGAAGATCGAAATCGTATCCAGCCCGAGGATCAAAATTAATATCCAACCAGAGGACTAAATTGAGTATAGGTTCAGCCAGAGGATCGAAACTCCAGATTAAGCCAGAGGATCGGAAGAAAAATAAACAGCACGGTGTATTTCCGCGTTTTTGTGGTGTTCTCGGAGCGCAAATTTTCGGTCTGTCTTTGGTATTCAATCACAGCTCACCCCGTTTGTCTGATAAGCTGTTCGCTTTCATCCTACTCGGTTTAGCTGATGATTGAATAGGGGCAGCTGTAACACACCCCAAAATTTGCCCTCCTCATTCATGCATTCATTTAGCATTTCATATTGCATTTCATCATGTCAATCAGAATTAGATCCGAAAAAAAAAATTACAAAAAAATAAATAAATAAAAATAATAATAAAAAAATAAATAAAATATAATAAAAAAATTTGGACTTGGGTCTCTCTCATTTGAGCCCACAAAACCATGAAATTCAGTCTATAAATACCAAGGCTTCACTTGAGAAAAAGGAAGAGAAGCAAAATACTCTGAGGTTTCCTTGAAACAAAACCCTTGACAAAACCTGGAGAGAAACCTGACAGAGAACTCAGAGTAACCCCCAGGCAGCTCTGAAAAATTCAATCTGACTCACACACTTTCATTGCCTTGCAAACCTAGCCGTTCCATTTGATTTCAACCGGTCTCTCCCATCAGGTTTGCCTCATTCCCATGATTTTATGCTCTTAATTTGGATCATCTAAATGTATGAGGTATGATGGATGAATTTCATTATGTTTTTGCCCACGGGTTTAATTATGCATGAATGGGTGAAACCTATGCCTTGAATGTTTAATCACATGATTTCTGAAATGTATGCCACAGGGTTTGAGGTTTCTGAAACCATACTGTTATTCATGAAAAAAATGCTTATCGTGTTTCACTAACCCTTTTGTTGAGTTTTTGTGAGGGCTCACAGACTCTTGCAGAGATGGTTTGCGTGGTTTTCCCACTTTATTTGTGGGATACCCCCTGGAGGTTCATTCCGATTACCTGTACTGACTCACTTTTCTTTGATGGCATTAGCTTGGGAGGTCCCTGGGTTTCTTACTCCTTTAATTGTTGTTACTTCGGATCTTCATTTGTGTGGTACTTTTACCTCTTTTCCGCATTTTATCGCTTTCTTAGCTAGAAGACCTCGATAGGAGGCATTTGTTTTCTTTTGTTTATTTACTTCTGAGCCCCTTGTTGGCACATTTACTTTATACATGTTTGTTTTGTAAGTGTTCGTATCCCTGCAGGTAGCGCGGTTCCTTCATCAAGGACTGCCTTTTTGCCCTTGAGCATTCCAAACCCTAAAACCCAAAGCAACACGTTAACTCCTTCTACTACAGGCGAGTAAGTCTCCAAAGGTCGAGCATCCGGTAGATTGTGTAGTGACGTCGTTCGTCCAAAACCCAATCCACAACCCCGTAGTTAGCCGAACTACGGCTTGCTCTGATTCTCATTCCAGATGAGATACGTAGGCATAAGACGGATGTCTTAGCGAGTACACATCCCCCAACCCATAGGTCAGCCGAGCTACGAAGACTCTGATTCTCATATTCAGATAAGATACGTATGCAGTGGATGCGACATCCGCGCGAGTCATTTTCATTTAGCCCTTTTTTTTTGGTAAACAGCACAAGATAAACTCACACCCTTTAGACGAAAACTACAAAAGTGGATCCCGTAGAGTACTACGGATGCGTAGGGGTGCTAATACCTTCCCTTCGTATAACCGACTACCAAACCCAAGATTTGGTTGCGAGACCCCGTCTTGTCCTTTCCTTTTTCAGGTTTACTTCGAGCATTTCCTTTCCCTCCTTTGGGATGAATAACGCACAGTGGCGACTCTTCTGTCTTTTTCTTTCGCCGGTTTTTTTTTGCGCACTGTATTTTTCAGGTTGCGACAATTTGCTTTGATCACTAACTCTTGTTGTCTTGTAGGTCAATGGATGTGAGGAACTCACTTGAGTGCTTGCATTTGTAACTTGAATTGTGAACAGTTGCATTGGTTCCACTGTGTGTTGTTTGTTGGTTTTTTCTGTCTGAGATATTGATTGTTTGGCTTTTGTACAGGTACATTAGCCGCTTGCTAGCTAGCTTTTGCTTTGCTTTGGAGTGTGGTTGGTACACCACTGAGGTAGTTTAGCCTTCTAACTCCATGTAGTCTGGAAGCCCTGTCGCTTTTTTGGCAGGCGTTTGGCTGAAGTCCTCCTTAAGAGGCAATGTGTGTGTTTGTTTACATTTGTGTTGTTACTTGTTAAGTCCTCCTAAGTGAAGAGGAAATTGACAGATAGAAGGGACTAGTAGCCAGTCCCATGTTAGTCGTTGAGTCTTTCATTATGCTCGCACTACGTTTTGATGCTCTTGAACCTAACCCAAGATCTTGTACATAGTCAGTCAAGTGGAATAGGGTCCCTCATTCTGGACCCCCACGCTTTCATTGATTCAAGCTCACCCAGGCCAGGGTTAAGAGCCATGACGTCTCATCCTCATTACCTTTCATATGCTCATCCTGACGGTCAATGTCAGTGATTAAGAGCTTCAGGACACCCCTACAGTTTTGGCTTGTTTGTCGAGGTTGATATGACCCCTTGACTAAAGCCCAACCATTTTGTCTGAGCCTCTTGTTTGCATATAGAGTGTGATGATTGCTTTTGATGTTTATCTGCTTTCCACTTCTCATCTCCTTTTCTATAGGAGTCGTATGATCAACTTTCGAGGAAGTTGAACGTACATAGAGATAGACTTGAGTTGACTCACTTCCTGTGTGAGTCAAACTCTTGTTAGGGGCCTTAACCTAGGGACTTTTGTTTGCATGACAACTATTAGGCTCGAGTCAGTCTCCCTTTTAGTTTGTTATTCCCCGGTCTCTGGTTAGGAGAGAGTTTCTCCCCTGTTAAGGGGAACTACGTCGCCCTGATCCTCATACCAGATGAGGTACGTAGGCAGGAGATCGTGCGAGATCTCTCTGGGCACCCTTTTCTTTTTTGCGTGTGTTTTGCTTGACAGCTATTAGGCTCGAGTTCCTGACTCCCTATTAGCTTGTTTGTTCAACCTTTGTGTTTCATTTGACGTCTCAGCGTCTCTTTTGTGTGTGACAGCTATTAGGCTCGAGTACCAGACTCCCTATTAGCTTGTCAATTTGATAACCTTTTTGAGTGTGTTTTGAGTCGGATGTAAGACCATCGATTGGCCTTCTGTTTCCTTGTTTGTGTTTGTTGTTTGGAGTCGGATGTAAGACCAGCTATTGGCAGTCTGTTTCCGTTTGTGTGTTTCTTTTGACGTCTCAGCGTCTCTGTTGTGTGTTTTGTTTCGGCGTGCGTTAGCCGAACTACGACAGCTCTGATTCTCATTCCAGATGAGATACGTAGGCATAGGATGCGATGTCCTAGAGAGCATGCCTCCCTTTTCCCCGAACTACGTCGACTCTGATGTTTGTTTCTGACAAACTACGTAGGCCCAGGATGCGATATCCTGCTGAGTCCACTTCCTCCATCTTCTTTCACCTATTTATTATTCCAGTGCAATCATTTCTTTGAGCAGTTTTTATCAGCAACCTTATCCTATTCTTTTGAGCGTGGATCCCGTCGAGTACGGCGGACGTGAGGGGTGCTAATACCTTCCCCTTGCGTAACCGACTCCCGTACCTTGCAGTCTCTGGTCGTAAGACCGTTCCTTTTCCCTTTTTCAGGTTTACTTTGAGCGTTTCCTTTCCCTCCTTTGGGATAAATAACGCACGGTGGCGGCTCTGTGTCTTTTTTCCGCCGGTTGTTTTTCGCGTTGCGACAGCTGGCGACTCTGTTGTGGACTAAGTTGACCTTTTGCTGGTCCATCTTCCCTAAGCGAGTCAATCCTAGCGCTCTCTAGGATAGTTTTGGTTGCTTCTACTGCTTTATTTATTGCATTTATGATTATTATAATGTGATTGTAGATATTTGCATATATGTTTGCATGCATCATATTATCATTGTGTTGGATTCTGTACAGGTTGGTTCCTCTGATTTGGGGTGGGTGTTCTGAGTGGGGCTGAAACCCAAAGCCCGAGTATACACCTAGGATTAGTGTGGTCTCATGTCTCTGCTTATGTTGGATCAACATGATGTTGAGGCGTGACATACCACAGCCGGACGAGGTTCTTCTGAGAGAACTCTTCCTTGTGGAGTTTCCACTATGGTTGGGTTATCTCTTTTGAGTTGTTGACTTCGGTGACCGCTCTTTCCCGGATCTTTGGTTTAGATGATTTTTATGAGAGCTGGAACGGCACACCCGAAAGGGCAAACCCGTTGAGTATCTTGTCCGATTGTCGAGACCATTGTCCGCCTTAGGATGACCTTATTAGAATTCACCTGTGAGGGGAGGGTTGATTCCTACAGATGCATGTTCTGATGGTGACTTTGATGGTGACTAATGGTTCAGTTCTTGATCTGGGTCCTATTTATAAGTCGGATTTATGGATTTATTTATGACACGCCGGAGTTCTGTCTGTGGTATTTATCAGCGGGTTCCGTTTATTTCGGATCCCCGGGTTGAATTTGGGGTTACTTGTTCAGAGGATCTTGTTACTATTTGTTCAGTGATTTTCCTGGGATGATGGTGATATATCCTCCGGTTCCATTTATTTCGGAACCCCCCGAGTTGGATTTATGGTTACTCAGTCCCTCAGTTGGTTGTGATCGGTTCTGAGACCGGAGTCCAGTACAGTTGATGTTCAGAGGACTTGGAGGATGGCACCATGAATTGCATACATGCATCTGCATCATTCTCATTTTGCATTTATCTGCATCTAACTCATGTTTATCCATATGTAGGGTACATTCTTGATCGAGATTCTGGTTGAGAGACATCCTGATGTCAGAATGTTATTGTCAAATTATTATCTGTCTCGATGAAACCAGGATCGAAAGACAGAGTGTTCCTCATATGGATAGACATTGCATTCATGCATGAATCATAATAACTTGTCTTCTATTTTGCAGGTGTCAGTTTCTAACGTGTTTGGTTGTTTCAGGAGTCATTGCTCGCGCACGTAGAATCATTCCTTTGCACGTAGCACGTCCGCACAGATAGCCTACCAGGCGCAACAAATCCAAACTGATGGATACATCCAACGCAGATATTCTCGAGCTGAAAGAGAAGATGGGAGAGCTGATCAATGTTATGCAAGGGTTCGCTTTGGGGAAGAAGGCACTTGTGGAGAAGGTGGAGAAGCTTGAGCGGGCTTCTGCTGCCAACAGTGGTAATAATCTAGAGGGTGTCTCCAATAACGTTCTCGGTGGTTCTAGGGATGGTGGTGATCCCAGAAAGAAGGCAACTACTGCTGGTGTAGTCCTTAACAACGGTGGTGGGTTTGGTTTTGCTGCAGGCGGTGGGCCAGGTCCTGTAGTCAATAATCTGAAGGATACTCAGTTTCCTCCTTTCTTTGGGGCTAAGGAGGATAAAGAAGAGGACCAGTTCTCGGTGCTGAATGAACAGTTTGGTCAGTACAGTGTCCCACCGCCAAATAAGGAAATTCAGGTGCTGGCAGAGAAGATCAGGGCTCTGGAAAGCCATGCTACTCCTGGGGCTATCAACATGACAAACATGGGGCTAGTTGAGGGGATTGGGATCCCGCAAAAGTTTAAAGTGCCCACGTTTGACAAATATAATGGGAGTTCTTGCCCGGAAACTCATCTCCAGGCCTTTGTCCGAAAAATATCTGCCTATACAATGGATCAAAAGCTATGGATGTACTTCTTCCAGGACAGCTTGTCTGGCGGGTCTCTAGAATGGTATACCAAGCTGAGATCATCGGATATCAAAAGCTGGCAAGATTTGGGGGATGCCTTCTTTAAACAGTACCAATTCAATGCTGACATGGCTCCTAGTCGTACCCAGCTGCAGGGTATGTCTTAGAAGCCAAATGAAGGGTTTAAAGAATATGCACAGAGGTGAAGGGAGTTGGCTTCCAGAGTTCAACCTCCGTTGGTGGATCGCGAAATGTCTGATTTGTTCATGGGTACCCTACAAGGGACTTTCGCTGAGAGAATGGTGGGTTGTCCTGTCACGGGTTTTACAGACATCGTGGTGGCTGGAGAAAGAATTGAAAGCTGGCTGAAGATGGGGAAGATACAGGGAAATGCTTCGTCTTCTGGGTCAAAGAAGCCCTTTGGCAATGGTCAGCGTAAGAAGGAGGGTGATACAAGTGCTGTGTATACCTAGAGGAGACATGGTAGGGATGGTTACTACCAGCACACTGCTGTAGTAACAATTCCTGCTGATAATCAACCTGCACAACAACATCAACATCAACAACAGCAACAGCAACGACAGCCATTTCAACAAAGAACACAACGGGTCGGGTATTAGGTGAGAGGACGAATGACTGATCGTCAGTTTGATAGGCCGCCTGTGACATATTCATTTTTGTTGAAAAAGTTGAAAGATCTGGGGTTGGTTCAGTTGAGAACATTGGCTTCGTTGAGACCGGATCAGAGGCCTGCTAATTATGATGAGAACGCCAAGTGCGAGTTCCATTTTGGTGCCCCTGGACACAATGTTGAGAATTGTAAAGCCTTCAAGCATGTGGTTCAGGATCTGGTAGACTCCAAGGCCATCAATTTCGCACCATCTCCAAATGTTAATGCTAATCCCATGCTGGCGCATGGTCAGATGGGGTGAATGCAATTTCTGAGGATGGGAGGATAATTGGGCTGATGAATGTAGATCAGTTGAGGACTCCATTGGCTGAGGTCAAGAGACAATTGCTGAAGAATGGGGTTTTTCCGGGTTGTGATAGTTGTTGTGCTGCGTGCACCGTTGCCCCCAATGGGTGTGTTTTATTGAGGGAGGCTGTCCAAAGAATGATGGATGAGGGAAGCCTCAGATTTGAGAAGGTTGATTTGGAGAAGGAGGATGTCTCCACCATAACCATCTATTTTGATCCGATCGATTTGTCAGCACTGGCAGATGCAGCTCCAGTTACCATCACGGTACCTGGGCCTATTCCATATGAAAACAACGATGTTGTGCCGTGGGATTATGGTGGAGAGGTATATTGTAATTGGGAGAAACAGGAAGATCAGGCTGCAGGTGAAACCACCGTTTCAAAGGTGGATAATGCCGGACCCAGTGGTTTCACTCGCAATGGAAGGTTGTTTGCACCCGACACATTAAGGAGTGGGGAGGCGGAAAAAGAAAAGAAAGATAAGGCCGAGGCTTTAGCCAGGGAAAGAGGGAAGCAGGTGGTGAGTGAGGGTACTTCTGTAGCGACACTGACGCCTGTTGGGTCGGAAAAAGAACTTGATGATGAAGCTGAGGAATTTCTGAGGATCATCAAGAAGTCTGAGTATAAGCTTGTTGACCATTTGCAGCAGACTCCGTCTAAGATTTCAATCCTATCATTGTTGTTAAGCTCTGAAGGGCATAGAGAGGCCTTGTTGAAAATATTGAAGAGAGCCTATGTCCCGCAAGAGATAACGATCAATCAGCTAGAGACAGTGGTGTCTAATGTCAATGCCAGCCATGGGCTGGGTTTCACTGATTTGGATCTTACGGTGGATGGGCGTAATCACAATAGGGCGTTACACATTGCAATGGAGTGTAAAGGAGTAGTGCTCTCGCACGTTTTGGTGGATACCAGCTCGTCACTCAATGTGTTGCCAAAGAAGGCCCTGGCAAAGCTGGATTGTGAAGGGTTGATTTTGAGGCCGACGGACCTGGTGGTTAGAGCATTTGATGGCTCTAAGAGGGTTGTGTTTGGGGAAGTGGAGCTCCCTGTGAAGATCGGGTCCGAGGTGTTTAAGTATGTGTTTTATGTCATGGATATTCAGCCGGCATACAGTTGCTTGTTGGGTCGACCATGGATACACGCTGCTGGGGCAGTGACTTCGACTTTGCACCAGAAATTGAAGTATATCTGGGACGGGCAGGTCGTCACAGTTTATGGAGAGGAGGACATCTTTGTAAGCCACCTGTCATCGTTCAAATATGTTGAAATGGACGGTGAAATATGGGAAACACCAAGCCAGGAGTTCGAAACCGTTAAGGTGGAGAATGCCATTTTTGTCAAGGAAGAGAAAAAGCCGTCCATTTCTTCGTATAAACAGGCCGCTGAGGTGGTGAAGAGCGGAGAAGCCCCAGGTTGGGGAAGGATGATAGACATCGCCGCCAAGGAAGACAGGTTTGGGGTTGGTTATCAGCCGGGCCGAGGCTCGTCTGGTCAGAATAGAGGCCGTCGTCAGCCATTCACGTTCACCAGTGCTGGAATGTTGGATCCAGATCACATTGAAGGAGAATTGCGGTCCAAAACGCAGCGGAAATTAAAATTTCTCCTTTAGAGATCCTTACGAATGGTCATGATCAGTGATAGAATATTTACCTCTTGTGACGGTTGAAACCTTTGGTGCAGATCTCTTGTGACGATCAAAACCTTTGATGCAAATCCACAAAGCGATCACGAACGTTGAACGATGACAACGTCTCTACTCAGTCCACACGAACGGGTTCCTTCAATCTCAGTGCTAGCTGGTACGAATGAAGTCTTTGAGTGAGAGAGAGAGAGAGTGAGAGAAAACGAAAATAATGCAACCGCAAATTTTTGCTTCTGCACAAGGGTTCTATTTATATAACCACTTGTGTGGGCTTCAAGCTAAAAGCCCACTTAAGTGTATTTTGGCCCATATCTTACAATATGCCCAAAATCACTTAAGCTCATGGTACCTTACCATATTTCGTATTCTACTCAAGTACATCGTACCTTACGATGCTCTATAACTCACTTAAGGGCATCGTACCTTACGGTATTCCTTAGTTACTCTATCTCTCATCAATCCGTCCTTTGTGTGTGACCCTGTAGGTTTTCGTGACGTTGGCAATTATATTAAATCACGCATTTAACATAATAAACAGTGAGCGGTATCTAGCAACACATCACTGCTACCCAAGACACGAAAATGTCATGTGATCTGACAATTCCTTCTGTGATAATAATTATGTGTATAATTATCCTTTTGCCCTTATGTCTATATTGAACACAAGGCATAGACCGTGTCATCCTTGTCCAGTTCAATATTGGGCCCATAGACATTTATCCTGTTATGCAGGATGGGCAAATTCCATCTAGGTCACTCATGTCCCTCAGCATGCTTTGTGGAGTACCCATCAACTGTCTTTATGGTTATCCAGTTACGGACAACGTTGGATCAGCAATAAAGCACTCGACTCTACATCTAGGATCCATAGTGGTTTCAGGTCGAAGAGTGGAATACACTATTATCACCATGAGAATAACTTATGACACCTTGCATAACTTTCTATATAGTATTCTCATAGCGGGTCAATCCGGTATAAATATTACTCCTAATATTCATACCTATGTTTAAGACTTGATAACTCTTTATCCATGATCCATGAGATGTGATCATCAGTCTACAAACATAATAGTCTTAATGCTTTAATATTATCCCACTTCACACTAAAGCTCGACTACGGATACTTTAGGAATAGTGTCCTTATGTTTAATGTGTTCTCATGATTAAGTCACACTTAATACATTAAACGGACTATCTATTCCAGGGACTTTATTAATCAACCATAATAAAGAGAATGCCTTTTATTATTCGATACAAGTACCAAAATGTATTGGCCTCTAGGGCTTACACCAACACACATCTGTGCGGTGGGTGAAGAGATCGACAGTGATTGCGAGCTGGATTCGTGGATAAAACCTTGCGTACCAGGGATGGAGATCCAGAACTGGAAGGCCGAAAAGATCATCATTGTCACTCTACGTGAAGAGTAATATTTCTTTTTTTCAATTCTGTCTGCATGAAAACCATACGTTTTGCCCGAAACATAATGGTTCATTGTAAGGGCCACCTCATGTGTTTCATTTTACAATATTTGCATCATTAATAAAAGGATGTTTTTCATTAAAAGCGGTGTTCCCTGTTTTTCATTTATTTTTGCAGTTTAATAAAATTAAATAAAAATGGCAATGTTTGTTTTCATTTTCCTTTTAATTTGCTTCGTTCCGGCTCTAAAGCAATGCATGAATCAACATTCATGCAGATGCGATCATTCTCCGGATCTCATTGATAACAATCTTGTTACACCCTCGTATGACTTCGACAATCCGATCTATCATGCCGAAGAGGAAGGCGAAGAAGATTGTGAATTTCCAGAGGAATTAGCCAGGTTGTTGAAACAAGAGGAGAAGGTGATTCAGCCGCATGAAGAGCAAGTTGAGGTTGTCAATCTAGGTACCGAGGAGGTTAGAAAGGAAGTAAAAGTCGGGACCGCTTTGGAGGTGAGTGTCAAGAGCAGAAAGGTAGCATTGTTGAAAGAGTATGTTGATATCTTCGCGTGGTCTTATCAAGATATGCCAGGGTTGGATACCGATATCGTTGTGCACAAGTTACCATTGAGAGCAGACTGTCCTCTAGTGAAACAGAAGTTGCGCAGGATTCGACCTGAGATGGCCATGAAAATCAAAGAGGAAGTACAGAAGCAGTTGGATGCTGGTTTCCTCGCTGTCACTAATTATCCGCCTTGGTTCGCGAATATTGTGCCGGTCCCGAAGAAGGATGGAAAGGTGAGAATGTGTGTGGACTACCGGGATTTGAATAGAGCTAGCCCGAAAGATGATTTCCCACTACCTCACATCGATGTGTTGGTAGATAATACAACTCAATTCTCGGTGTTTTCCTTCATGGATGGATTTTCTGGCTATAATCAAATCAAAATGTCGCCAGATGATATGGAGAAAACAACGTTCATCACACCATGGGGCACTTTTTGTTATAAGGTGATGCCATTCGGTCTCAAGAACGCCGGTGCCACGTATCAGAGAGCTATGGTGACTTTGTTTCATGATATGATTCATCATGAAATTGAATGCTATGTTGATGACATGATAGCAAAGTCCCAAACAGAAGAGGGGCATCTGGTAGATCTGGCCAAATTGTTTGACCGATTGAGACAATTCAGACTGAGGTTGAATCCGAATAAGTGCACTTTCAGAGTGCGTTCCGGTAAGTTGCTGGGATTTATTGTGAGTGAAAGAGGAATCGAGGTTGATCCTGCTAAAGTAAAAGCAATACGAGAAATGCCTGAACCGAGAACAGAGAAAGAGGTTTATGGTTTCTTAGGTAGATTGAACTACATTTCACGGTTCATATCTCATCTAACAGCCACGTGTGAACCCATATTCAAGTTGTTGAGAAAAGATCAAACGGTCAGGTGGAATAATGATTGCCAAGCGGCATTTGAAAAGATAAAAGAATATTTGCAGGAGCCTCCGATTCTGATGCCTCCTGTGGAGGGACGACCATTAATTTTGTACTTGACAGTCCTCGAGGGGTCTATGGGGTGTGTACTGGGGCAGCATGACGAGTCTGGTCGAAAAGAGCATGCAATTTACTACCTTAGCAAAAAGTTTACCGACTGTGAAACAAGATATTCACTGCTCGAGAAAACTTATTGTGCTTTGGTATGGGCTGCTCGCCGACTGAGACAGTATATGCTGGTTCATACCACTTTGTTGATTTCCAAGATGGATCCAATCAAGTATATTTTTTAGAAGCCAGCATTGACCGGACGGGTTGCAAGATGGCAGATGATTTTGACTGAGTATGATATCCAGTATACTTCTCAGAAGGCGATCAAGGGGAGTGTATTGTTTGATTACCTTGCCCAACAACCATTGAGGATTATCAACCAATAAAGTTTGAGTTCCCTGATGAGGACATCATGTTTCTCAAATCGAAAGATTGTGGGGAACCGATCCCAGAGGAGGGGCCTGACCCTGAATCCGAATGGATTCTGATGTTTGATGGGGCCGTTAACGTGAATGGTAGTGGAGTTGGTGTTGTTTGGTTACGCCGAAGGGATCTCACATTCCTTTTGCTACCCGGCTAACATTTGAATGCACCAACAATGTGGCTGAATACGAAGCTTGTATCTTGGGGATTGAAGAGGCGATTGATTTGCGGATCAAGAACCTTGTTATCTATGGAGATTCAGCTTTGGTCGTGAACCAGGTTAACGGGAAATGGTATACGCATCAATCTCATTTAATTCCATACCGGGACTATACGAGGAGATTGTTGACGTTCTTCACCAAGGTGAAATTGCATCATGTACCGAGAGAGGAAAATCCTTTGGCGGATGCTTTGGCTACTCTGGCTGCCTTGATTAAGGTGCGGTGGTGGAATCAGTTCCCTAGTGTTGAGGTGGGACGTCTGGATAGACCGGCTTATGTGTTTGCTGTTGACACAGCGCCCGATGATGAGAAGCCGTGGTATTTTGATATCAAGCGCTATCTGGAAACCCAAGAATATCCTGAGGGAGCATCCAAGAAGGACCGAAAGACTCTGAGGAGGTTGGCCATGGTGTTCTATCTGAACAAGGGTGGGGTTTTGTACAAGCGGAATTTCGATTGGGTTTTGCTTAGATGTGTCGACGACAGAGAAGCAAGCCAATTGATGAAAGAGGTTCACGAGGGGTCGTTTGGTACCCATGCCAGTGGGAATGCAATGGTGAAAAAGTTGTTAAGGGCTGGATATTATTGGATGACAATGGAGGCCCAATGTTTCAACTTCGTGCGAAAATGTCATAAATGCCAGATTTATGCTGATAAGGTGCATGTGCCTCCAAACCCGTTGAGTTTGATGTCGTCTCCGTGGCCGTTTGCTATGTGGGGCATTGATATGATTGGGAAGATTGAGCCTACGGCTTCGAATGGGCATCGGTTCATATTAGTGGCTATCGACTACTTCACCAAGTGGGTGGAAGCAGCCTCTTATGCAAATGTGACGAAGCAGGTCGTGGCCAGATTCCTGAAAAGAGACATCATTTGCAGATATGGGGTTCCCGAAAGAATCATTACTGATAATGGTTCTAATCTGAACAATAAGATGATGGCAGAACTGTGCCGGGAGTTCAAAATCGAGCATCACAATTCTTCTCCTTATCGTCCGAAGATGAATGGGGCGGTCGAGGCAGCTAATAAGAATATTAAGAAGATTGTGCAGAAGATGGTCGTGACCTATAAGGATTGGCACGAGATGTTGTCATTTGCATTGTATGGGTATCGAACCTCGGTGCGTACGTCTACTGGGGCAACGCCTTTCTCGCTTGTGTATGGGATGGAAGCCGTGTTACCGGTTGAGGTTCAGATTTCTTCGTTGAGAGTCCTGATGGATGTAAAGTTGAAAGAGGCGGAATGGGTAAGGACTCGGTACGAAGAGTTCAGCCTGATTGAGGAAAAGAGGCTGGCGGCCATTTGTCATGGGCAGTTGTACCAACAACGGATGAAGCGTGCCTTTGACCGGGAGGTACGACCTCGTGTGTATCACGTAGGAGATATGGTGTTGAAAAGGATCCTTCCTCCTCAAAACGATCGTAGGGGCAAATGGACACCCAATTATGAAGGTCCATTCGTGGTCAAGAAGGTTTTCTCTGGCGGAGCCTCGTTGTTGACGACCATGGATGGCGAGGATTTTCCATCCCCGGTGAATGCGGACGCAGTTAAAAAATACTTCGTATAAGAGACCTGCTGGACGAAAAGAATAAAATAGTCCATGCAAAAATGGGCATCCCGGCAAACCAGAAAAAAAAATGAAAAAGGTTCGGGCAAAAATTAGGGATAAAAAGATAAAAAATGTACAGCCGGCAAGTCGAAAACCCCACAAGGGCGGCTTGGGCAAAAAAGGGTATCCCGGTGGACTGAAAACCCGAAAGGGCGGTCCAGGCAAAAGAGGGATTGAAACGAACAACTGCGTCTAGCATGATCGTTTGTGTTTTGGTTAAGACACGTGGATAATCCCCGACAGGGATCGGTCGGAAGCGTCTTGTTCAGAAGGCAGAAAGCACGGAGAGTCTTAAGGACATATGGGTTGTAACCGGATTGGAACTCGATGAGATCATGGTTTCTCATTGCCATTAAGATAGATTTTTTCCTTTTGTGCGCAATTACCTCTTTTCAGGGATTGCTTCCTGTGTGTTGCTCGGTTTTGAGCCACCTTTTTTCAATCAATAAAATGCATATTCAGTCAAATAATTTTGTTTTTTGTTTTCATTACCGCTTTGATTGCAAAAACATCTGTTTATTTTGATAAAGAATCTTTGCATTTTGAGACATAGGGGTCCCTTCCAATGCATGTTTATAAGATTGAAAACCTGAAATCTTATTCGGAAGGTTGAGTGACTCAGGTGTTGAAATTTTGGCACGCCTGGGGCACATTTTTATCTAACGATCTCTTTTGCAGGTGTTGTTAGATATTTTCACTCACTTGCAGGTTGTGATGTGAAGCCTTTTGACAAAAGATCCCCATGGAGTCCAATCAGGGACGAGAAATAGAAGAACGGTGAAAAGACGGCGAGAGAATTGCGACAATCCTGGAAGGTTAATCAAGAAGACTCTTCAAAGTCTAAAGAAGTGGAAAGTTAATATTTTGGTTAGATGGTGAGTGCCAGTGTTCGACGAGTCGACCGGTGTTCCGTGCCAGGTATTCCGTATTTTCCCTAGCAGGGTCGGGATTGTTATCTCCCCAGCGGGTTCGAGATCGGTGTTTCCTTGGCAGCCAGGTCTGAAGGTTGCTATTTCCCCTAGCAGTGTCGGGATTGTTATATCCCTAGCAAGTCGGAAGGTTGCCGTTTCCCCAGCGGAGGTGTACGTTGGTAGGAGTTTCCCCAGCGAAGTCCCCAAGCGGATCAAGTTCAGTGGAGTTCATCCCTGGTGAGGGTTGTCCTTTCCCCAGCAGCAGTGTTATTCCCCAGCAGGGTGGAGATTGGAGTGGTATCAAGCTCCTCAGCAGAGTGCCTCGAGCTCCCCAGTAGAGTCCCCTAAGGGGGATACTTTTTATGCATTCATCATTTAGAGAAGCATAGCATATTGCATAGCTCATTGCGTAGCATTTCCATGGTTATGGAGCATTACGCTGAAAAAATTCAAACTCATGCATCAGCATTGCAAGCATAAACTAGTCTCAAGCCGTGGGTACCGTTTGAGAATTGGTTTAGCTGGTTGGTGGAGATGTTACTCAAGCTGTGGTTACTGTTTGAGGATTGGTTCTGCCAGTTAGAAGAAGTTACTCTGAGGAGTTTGGCATCATGACGTTGGAGCAACAATGTTCCCCAGTATTATGATATTGGAGGAAAATTTTCCATCGGGCGGAGATGGAAATGAAGATCAGAGAGCGTTACGCGATCAGTGCGAAGATTGAGGTTCAAATGGAGAAAAGAAAGTGCTGGGCATTTTTTGGAGAACGGGGTTCAACTGGAATTGAAGATGGTATCCGGGATGAGGTCCTCTGGATTGTCTTATGATCATGTGTCACCTTAGACTTTGGCGAGGCCAGGAGAAGTCGTTACGGGTGTCTTCGGAGGAAGAAATGCACATGTTACCTTCCTTTCGAGAAGGTGTATCCTCTGATATGTCACCATCAGAGTGGTGGTTGGTGTTATTTCCGGCATTGACAGTGGAATTATCACAAGAGAATGGAGAACGGGGTTCAAATGGAGAAAGGGAGACACGGGGTGTTTTCTGGAGAACGGGGTTCACAACGACGATCGCGAGTTATCGTCAGGCGACGGGGATTCAAATGGAGAACGAGGTTCATTGTTTGGCAGCAAGAGTGACGTGGAGTTTTCAGGGTCCAAATGCGGTGATCAGGGATCATCCGCGCAGAAGAAGTTTTGGGGTTTAGGAAAAAGCAAAAAAATCATCAATCAAAAGTTGTGGGGTTCAAGAAAAGCAAAAAAAAATATATAATAATAATCCCCAGCGGATGCGGCATTCGGGCCATGGTTCCTGTGTTACCATTTATTTTGGTATCCAGATCAATATTCCTTTTCGGTATTCAGGCCGACTCTCACTGTACCAGACGGATGTTTCTTTTAAGATCATTTCTTTGCCGATTCTGACAGGCATGGTTAATTATCCCCAGCAGAGTCGCCAACTGTCGCAACGCGAAAAACAACCGGCGGAAAAAAGACACAGAGCCGCCACCGTGCGTTATTTATCCCAAAGGAGGGAAAGGAAACGCTCGAAGTAAACCTGAAAAAGGGAAAGGAATGGTCTTACGACCAGAGATTGCAAGGTACAGGAGTCGGTTACGCAAGGGGAAGGTATTAGCACCCCTCACGTCCGCCGTACTCGACGGGATCCACGCTCAAAAGAATAGAAAAAGGTTGCTAAATAACTGCTCAAAGAATGCACACACACTGGAATAATAAAACAGGTGAAAGAATATGGAGGAAGCGGACTCGGCAGGATGTCGCATCTAAGGCCTACGTAGTTTGTCAGAAACAAACATCAGAGTCGACGTAGTTCGGGGAAATGGGAGGCATGCTCGCTAGGACATCGCATCCTATGCCTACGTATCTCATCTGGAATGAGAATCAGAGCTGTCGTAGTTCAGCTAAGGCACGCCGAAACAAAACACAACACAAAGACGCTGAGACGTCAAAAGAAACTCAACAAGGAAACGGAATGCCAATAGCTGGGCTTACATCCGACTCCAAACAAACAAACAGGAAACAAAATGCCAATAGATAAGCTTACATCCGACTCCACACAAGCAACAATCGCTAACCAGCGAACACCAAAGGTTCTCCAACTGACAAACTAAAAGGGAGTCTGGAACTCGAGCCTAATAGCTGTCACACAAACACCAAGAAGACGCTGAGACGTCAAAAGAACAAAAAGGTTGAACACACAGACTAAAAGGGAGTCTGGAACTCGGACCTAATAGCTGTCAAGCAAAACACACACAGAAAAAGAAAAGGGTGCCCGGAGAGATCTCGCACGATATCCTGCCTACGTACCTCATCTGGTATGAGGATCATGGCGACGTAGTTACCATTTAATACCACTATTTTGGACACATGGACATATGTTGTAACATTTGGTGTCACATTCTTGACCTTGTACTTGTGCATTTTCATTCACACACCATTTGTTTGCTTTTGGACCTAATTTTTGGTATGATGCTTGTCCATATAATGTTGTATTCACATAAAAAAATTCATGATCATTGGATGTGTTTCTGTTTTAATGTGGGTTTTCTATCTTTGAAGTCCAATTTTGATCACATTGCTTGCCTTTGCCTTATCTTGTTCATGTGATGGTTTTGCTTATTGATTTGGCTTTGGTCCTTTTGAAGCTTTCTTCTTGTTTGATTGAATGTGCTTCATGTGAATTGTTGACTTCTGTTTTGACTATTTGACTTGCCTTTGACCCTAGTCTTTGTACTAGTGGTTTGTACTTACCAATTGTGTTTGTGTTTCAGGTATTTAGCATTAATGATTGGTGTGGCCTCATCAGTTGAGATGCCATTTGCTTTGATCATTAACTCTTGTTGTCTTGTAGGTCAATGGATGTGAGGAACTCACTTGAGTGCTTGCATTTGTAACTTGAATTGTGAACAGTTGCATTGGTTCCACTGTGTGTTGTCTGTTGGTTTTTTCTGTCTGAGATATTGACTGTTTGGCTTTTGTACAGGTACATTAGCCGCTTGCTAGCTAGCTTTTGCTTTGCTTTGGAGTATGGTTGGTACACCACTGAGGTAGTTTAGCCTTCTAACTCCATGTAGTCTGGAAGCCCTGTCGCTTTTTTGGCAGGCCTTTGGCTGAAGTCCTCCTTAAGAGGCAATGTCTGTGTTTGTTTACATTTGTGCTGTTACTTGTTAAGTCCTCCTAAGTGAAGAGGCAATTGACAGATAGAAGGGACTAGTAGCCAGTCCCCTGTTAGTCGTTGAGTCGTTCATTATGCTCGTACTACGTGTTGATGCTCTTGAACCTAACCCAAGATCTTGTACATAGTCAGTCAAGTGGAATAGGGTCCCTCATTCTGGACCCCCACGCTTTCATTGATTCAAGCTCACCCAGGCCAGGGTTAAGAGCCATGAGGTCTCATCCTCATTACCTTTCATCTGCTCATCCTGACGGTCAATGTCAGTGATTAACAGCTTCAGGACACCCCTACAGTTTTGGCTTGTTTGTCGAGGTTGATATGACCCCTTGACTAAAGCCCAACCATTTTGTCTGAGCCTCTTGTTTGCATATAGAGTGTGATGATTGCTTTTGATGTTTATCTGCTTTCCACTTCTCATCTCCTTTTCTGTAGGAGTCGTATGATCAACTTTCGAGGAAGTTGAACGTACGTAGAGATAGACTTGAGTTGACTCACTTCCTGTGTGAGTCAAACTCTTGTTAGAGACCTTAACCTAGGGACTTTTGTTTGCATGACAACTATTAGGCTCGAGTCAGTCTCCCTTTTAGTTTGTTATTCCCCGGTCTCTGGTTAGGAGAGAGTTTCTCCCCTGTTAAGGGGAACTACGTCGCCCTGATCCTTATACCAGATGAGGTACGTAGGCAGGAGATCGTGCGAGATCTCTCTGGGCACCCTTTTTCTTTTTTGCGTGTGTTTTGCTTGACAGCTATTAGGCTCGAGTTCCTGACTCCCTATTAGCTTGTTTGTTCAACCTTTGTGTTTCTTTTGACGTCTCAGCGTCTCTTTTGTGTGTGACAGCTATTAGGCTCGAGTACCAGACTTCCTATTAGCTTGTCAATTTGATAACCTTTTTGAGTGTGTTTTGAGTCGGATGTAAGACCATCGATTGGCCTTCTGTTTCCTTGTTTGTGTTTGTTGTTTGGAGTCGGATGTAAGACCAGCTATTGGCAGTCTGTTTCCGTTTGTGTGTTTCTTTTGACGTCTCAGCGTCTCTGTTGTGTGTTTTGTTTCGGCGTGCGTTAGCCGAACTACGACAGCTCTGATTCTCATTCCAGATGAGATACGTAGGCATAGGATGCGATGTCCTAGAGAGCATGCCTCCCTTTTCCCCGAACTACGTCGACTCTGATGTTTGTTTCTGACAAACTACGTAGGCCCGGGATGTGATATCCTTCCGAGTCCGCTTCCTCCATCTTCTTTCACCTGTTTTATTATTCCAGTGTGTGTGCATTCTTTGAGCAGTTATTTAGCAACCTTTTTCTATTCTTTTGAGCGTGGATCCCGTCGAGTACGGCGGACGTGAGGGGTGCTAATACCTTCCCCTTGCGTAACCGACTCCCGTACCTTGCAATCTCTGGTCGTAAGACCATTCCTTTCCCTTTTTCAGGTTTATTTCGAGCGTTTCCTTTCCCTCCTTTGGGATAAATAACGCACGGTGGCGGCTCTGTGTCTTTTTTCCGCCGGTTGTTTTTCGCGTTGCGACATTACCGCCCTTACTATTGTTGGGAATTCTGCTTTCCTGTGGGGTATGCTTATGGTCCAATCTGTAAGACCCCAATTTTGTCCCTAAGATCCCTCATGACATCATATCATATCATATCATTGCCTCAAGGATCATTGTGCACCTTGCCTTCCTCCTTGTGGGTGGGTCATCTTTTGAGAGTGGTTCTTGATCACCAAGCATGTTTTGCATTTGTATATCATTTCTTTTCATTTGTTTACTAACCCAAAGTACAAAAATATGTCATCTAACCTTGTTACTTGCAGATGAAGCAACATTAGGTCAAACCAGTCAAAGGCATTCATTGAGCCATAGATGGTGGCCATTCTGAAGAATTTGGGCACCATGATCATTCATCAAGAGTTTATATGAGTTGCGACATCATTTTGAATCAAGATCTCAAGTGGTAGAGGCTTGGATTTCCTCAAAGCATTGTTCAGTCAACCAAAACCCTAGCAAAGTCAACTGTGGTCAACTGTGCATAAAATCAGAGATTTGATGGTGGGAGATGGTTAGAAAGGTCTCATTCATGTCCATACAAGTCTCATATAACATGTCAAACATCATCATTGAAGGATTTGAGGTCAGATGAAAAGTTGCCAAAAATAGTAAGTGACCTGTAATTTCAAACTGCCAAAAATGGAAAGGTCTTTTCCTCAAGATTACATGTCCAAGAAAGCTTCAAATCAAATTTTGTCCAACATGAAAGTTGAAGATCTTGCTCTCACCTTTCCAAAAAGTCCAAGAACATCCATTTCTCATTTGTGGTTGGCAAGTTATGATCAAATCATTGGCAAGGAATTTTGAACTTCAACAAGGCATAACTTTTGCATCAAAAGGCCAATCCATGTGGTTCTTGTTGGAGCAATTTTCTCTTGATGTGCACTATCATAATCATGCATCACATTCCATCAAATTTCATCACAAAAATATTTCATTTTTTCACTTGAATTAATTTGAATTTTGGAGGGAAAAAAGTGAATTTGAAAATTATGCATTTTATTCATTTCCAATCAATTCCATTTGCCTCCAAACAATATTTGAAGTTTATTCAAAGTAAAATTCGTGCACTATTCATGCCATGCACATGCATAAGGGTGGTTTTGGCAATTTGCTCCAACATGTGGTTTTCACTAATTTTCCATTACCAATTGATTAATCATGATTAAACTTGGTTAATTAGAGGTATATAAGTGAAATCATAATAGAAAAACCCTAACCACAATTCATTTTTTGAGATCTAAAATTTTTCATCTCAAAATTCTCTCAACTTTTTCAATTTTTTCTCTCATTTTCTTCAAGTAATTGGCATTCTTCTTGCTCTGTTCATCATCAAGCATCATTGTTGAGCAACATTCAATCAAGATTCAACTGAAATTCGTGCAAATCAAAGCTCCACAAAGCAAGAACATCAACAATGGTGAAGTCTTGAAACTGTGGAATCGTGCATAGCTGAGCTTCGATCTTCCTTCTAAACATCTCCATAAGCATTGTAGAAGATCCTCCAAGCATTACAAGACCTATTTCCAGCTGAATCCGCTTCTGTTGCTCCAAGAGGTCACACACTAGTTCTCATAATCTTGCTTTTTCTCGTATTAATATTATAGATCTTTGATTCCTGAATTGAATAAGCTTTGAATCATGTTAAACCATGCCAAAATGAGAGAGAACGGTTGATTTGAAATTCGATGATTGATTTTTACTTTGATCGATTCATGCTTCATCTAGTGTTTTTGGACGTGTTAGTTGTGGATTCTTGTTGCCTAATGTTAGATCTTTGAGATGCAATGCGCAATTTACGTTTCTGGAACATTCCATTTTTTCTGGAAAAATCGTGCATGAAGATCATGAAGATCTTCATGTGTTCTTGACCGCTGGAGATTTCCTGCGGATTTACTTGCAGCCTTCATCGCGCTAGCTGCGTTTTTACCTGCGGATCCACATGCGTTACCTGCGGATTCACGTGCTACAGCATGCATGCATGCGCTAGGGTTCCGGTCTAAACGACCGCGTTTTGCTCATGGCGCGCTTTCCATTTTGAATTCCCACGCGGTTCGATCCCGCTCCAAGGCAATTCCATTTGTGGCCTTTTGCATTTTTTCCACTTATACTTCACATGTTCATATGCTTCCCTTCATATTTTTTTAATTTCTTTCTTCATTCAAAAAAATCATAACTCTCAAAATAATAATCCAATTCACATGAGGTTTTTTATACCATGATCCTTGCAATGTCTACTATTTTTTGGATATTTTTCCAGAATTTGTGCTCGGTTAGATTTAAAAATTGCCTAGGGTTTGTTCATGTATGTCATTCCTTGCACCTTGCTTGCTCTTTTGTTTATGAAATCATGATGCTTGATCCAATGAACCTGAAAATTTGCATGCATAAACTAGACTCATTCCTGGTCATTTTGGTATGTGGTTTGCTATTTTTGCATTTTTGGATTGTGAGATATGAGCTGATCATTGTAGGTGTGACAATGTGTGTCACACCATTTCTTGTCCAACTTGCTGATTTTATTTACCATACCATTCATTTGCCAAGTGCACTGAATTTTTGCATGATGACCCTTCCGGATGTCTAGTTTGAGCATGATTTTTTGTAGAATTTTTGGATCCATTTCCGATTTGTTTGAGATTTTCTCTTCTGGTTTGTCATGTTTGGACTTTTGTTGAGTGTTCAACTTTCATGATTTGTGAAATTCTCATGCATTATCATATGGACTTGAAATTTTGTACATTGATTCTTAACATGTTGAAGTTCATTTTGGTTTTGGTTTGGATCATTTATCTTATGTCATTTCTGTTTTAGGATTGCATGAACTTGATGTACCATTTGAGGTCTTGTTTGAGCTTGTTTTTGTATACCTTGACTTGTTGATTTTAATTGACATGCTTCCACTTATCCAAATGCCATGTTTTTTGGTATGTTGCTCATTTGATATGTTCTATTTAAGCATGATTTTTCTTGGAATTTATTGAGCCATTTTTGATTTGATTTGAGTTGGTTCATTCTGTTTACATCATTGAGTTCTCAACTTGCCTAGTTTGACATGAGTTGTTTGTGAAATGGATTTTGTGCATATTTTTGATATGAGACCAATTGGACTTTGTTCTTATTTGATTAATCTTGATTCTTACCAATTTTCATATTCTGTTTTGGTCTATTTCTCCTCCTTTGACCCTAGGCTTTGTCCTAGTGGTCTACTTCTCATGTTTGAGTTTGATTTTCAGGTTGAAGAAGCAATTGCTTTAAGGAGGTTAATTCAAGTTGATTGAGTTTGGTTTATTTGATTGATATGGACTAACTTGATTTGTTTTGTAGGATGCTTTAGCTCACTTGAGTTGAGCTTGTGCTTTGCACAATATAGCCTTGATTATTTGATTGTACATTGTCTGTTGACTGTTGGTTCATTTGTTTGACTTTTGTGACTTGAGTACTGATTGAATTGGATTGATTTCAGGTACGTTAGTTGCTATTGTTCCTTTGTGAACTTTCTTTTGCTTTGCTTGATAGCTTAAGCACTGAGGTATAATATCTCTTCTTCATGTAGTCTGGAAGACCTGGCTTGTTACTTAGCCAGGCACCTGTCTGAAGTCCTCCTTAAGAGGCAATGCTTGTGATTGTTTATCTTTGTCCCCAAGCAGGAAAAGTCCTTTTGATAAGGCAATTGGTAGACAAAAGAGATGTGTAATCCATCTCCTACTATTCTGTGTGTCACTCACCTTGCTCACACCACATGTGTTAATGCATAGTGAGTAAAAGCCCAAGATCTATAGAGTCATTAACTTGTGGAGAGAGTTCCAACTTTCTGAACTCCCACACCTTCTGATATTCAATGCTCTCTCTGACCATGGATAAGAGCAATGAGGCACACCCCCCATATCCTTTCATCTGCTTCACCTTAACTCTCAATGTTAAGGTTAAGAGCACCACTTACCCCATTCCAGTTGACTTTTAAAGTCTAACCTTTGATTGAGCCTAATTGCTTGGTTATAGTGTGTGCTAAATGACTTTGTTTGATTCATATGTACATGTTTGCTTGCATACCTTTGTGTATTTATCATCATTAATTGTTCATTATTGCATGATCATCATTTCATATCTTTGTGGTTTGTTTGAGTTTTCCCATTGAGGAATCAACTATAAGTCCATTCATTGGCCATTGATCCTATGATTTGGAAGGGATTGAGTGTAAGACCATTTCATTGGCCACTTATGTCCTCTTTGCTTAATGCTTGTGTTTGCTTTGTGAGGATGCAATTGTAAGACCATGTTGTTGGCCTTTGTACTCCTATGATCATCCTTTGGAAGTCGGTATAAGGCCAGATAGATTGGCATCTGACATCCATGTCTTGATTCTTTGGAGATTGGTGTAAATCCATTGATTGGTATCCGGTATCCGCTTTTGTTTTGTGAGATTGGAGTAAGTCCATTTATCGGCTTCCGGTATCATTGTTTTGTTTTAGGAGATTGGTGTAAATCCATTGATTGGTATCCGGTATCCGCCTTTGTTTGTGAGATTGGTATAAGTCCATTGATGGCATCCGGTATCACCTTGCCTTTATTTTGCTTACTTGCATTGTTGGCTATTCCAAAGGACACGCTTGAATCATCTTCTATATGATTTCAAGAGGTGAACTTCTAGGAAGTTTTACACTCCTCCATCCGCATCCTTTTTGTTTTAAAACCCCTTTTCACTTGTTGACTTTTAAAACTTGTAAATACATGTTGTGCAAACATTCTCATCTCTTTTCAAATTAGAAACCTGGACCCTAAGTCCTTGACTTTTCAAACTTCACTTTTCATAACACTTCTTTCTAAATTGAATCTTAATCATACTTTGACCATATTTTGTAAATACTCATAATCAATTAACTTCACCCATTCAATTGTTTTATGGCTTTGTCCATTGTTGATATGTTTTCATACATTAGCCATAGGTTTCAATTCTCATAGTGGTTGATGTAAATCTCACCACATCCTTAGTGAGTTGATTGTAAGTCTTCCATACTTATTATAGGGTTAACCCCTCACTAGTATGTTGAAGCCATCCTCGCATGGGGGATTGTTGGTATTGGTTGAGTTTTCTCCCGTTGAGAATGAAAAGCCTTAGTGCTCTTGTTTTAAAATTGAACTCACTCATATTTTGGAAATCTTTTAGCCGAGCTACGGTGTTTTGATCCTTACCTTTCATGGAAGGTACGTAGGCAACGGGTTCATCCGTTCAAACACAAAAACAATAAAAATTGTATATTCTTTTCTCATCTTCCCATTCATGTTTGCATAATATGTCATAAACAAATAAACTTTTTATACAACAAGTGTGAAAAGGGCTCCCTAGGAGTACCTAGGACGTGATGGGTGCCTAACACCTTCACATTGCGTAATTTACCCCTTACCCAGATTCTCTGATCTTTTTCATTAGTTTTCTATGTGTAAAACTTCTTAGGCTTTTGTTCGCTTTTTAGCCAATCCTTTGGATAAATAAAAGTGCGGTGGCGACTCGATTCCTTTGTATGCTTTGCTTATGGTTTAATCAATAAATCATATAGCGACGAATACACCGCTACAGAAAAGTGGCGACTCTGCTGGGGAAAACATTAGACCTTCCCTGGTGGTTTTGCTTACTTTTCACCCTTGTTGTGTGATATTTGTTTATCTGTTATGTGACATATTTTTGTACAATTTGGGATAACTGTATTGATTGTAATGTTTGAATTGCTTGATATACAATTGCTGTTTGCTTTGGTGATCTCTGTGAGATGAGTTCTATACCCGAACTCGAGTGCACTCTAGGATAGGAGAATGGCATAGTCTTGTCGACTGGTGTGGAGTATTCCTTAGCCAGTTGACTTGCGAGTCCATTCACTTGGTGGAGGTCATGTTGGATTAATAATGTCACACAAGTCATTTGTGGTTAGGCATTATTCTTTCAATCATGTGCCTTAGAAGCCAAGGACCTTAGTTTACCAAGCCCATCTTGGCCTATTTTTAGGACGTAGTGCGGAGGTCGTTCAGATGTCAGTTCTGATGCGATTGTTACGCGATACTACACTCATAAGAGTCTCTCTTGAGAATATTTTTGGAATACGAGTATTCGTTCCTCCGATAATATCCGAAAGATGGGACGATGATTATGGGAACCTCTGGTAGAACATGTCTGGCAGGTTTAAACCCTAGTACACTCCCTTTGGGTGGTTCTTAACCGAGACTCCATGCTCGTGACTCTCAGCAAACCCGTGATTCATGGTTGAGTCGTTCAAACATCATTAATATCAATGGAACTTGGGCGTTGATAAGGTGAAAACCATAATCCGCCAAAATGGATGGTTGATATTAAGGATGATTGAGCCGGTTCAGGTATCGTTAATATCAATGGAACTTGGGTGTTGATAAGGTGAAAACCGTAATCCACCAAAATGGATGATTGATATTAGGGATACAATGAGCTTTCCGATGACCTTTGTTTGGTGTGACTTGCTTGATCCTTGAGTGTGATTGTTGCATTCATGCATTCATGCATTCATCTGCATTCATGTCATCAGAAAAATGAGAAAATTTTCAAGGAACTTAAAGGGTTTATTTGCAAAATTTTCAGACATGGAAAGACCAAAACGGCATACAAAGAAGTACAGCTTTAGACAGCCCGATGTGAAAGAGTTAAGGAATCTGACATCTTATGTATTAGATCCCTTGGGTTTCAAAGCTCGCTATGGGAAGCTTCTGCCTCTATTGACTACTCAGGTTGATGAGGGACTGATGAGTACCTTGGCTCAGTTTTATGATCCTCTGTATCACTGCTTCTCTTTCCCGGACTTCCAGTTGTTGCCTACCTTGGAGGAGTATGCTCATCTTATTGGGATCCCGATTCTGGATCAGGTGCCGTTCAGTGGCTTAGAGAGTATTCCGACTGTTCGAGAGATTGCAGACTTGTCGCATATAGATGAAGCATTGATTAAAGCTAATCTGACGACCAAAGGTGGAATTCAGGGTCTTCCTTCTGATTTCCTCATCGCTCAAGCTACCGTGTATGGGAAGGCCATGAGTGAGGATGCCTTTGAGGCTTTATTTGTATTGCTCATCTATGGGTTGGTATTATTCCCCAACATCGACAAATTTGTGGATGTGAACGCCATTAGGATCTTCTCAGTTCTTAATCCCGTTCCGACTCTGTTGGGTGATGCCTATGTCTCTTTGCATCTGAGGAATGCGAAGGGTGGAGGAGTTATTGTATGCTGTCTGCCTCTGCTGTATAAGTGGTTTATTTCGCACTTATCGCAGACACTTGCTTTTAAGGAGAACAAGGGATGTCTACGGTGGTCTCAGAGACTTATGTCTCTCACTAATGATGATATCTCTTGGTATGATCGCGTGTATGATACTGTGCAGATCATTGATTATTGTGGTGAATTCCCTAATGTGCCTCTTCTTGGTACATGCGGTGGGATCAGCTACAATCCTATCTTAGCACGTCGTCAGCATGGGTTCCCCCTAAAGGATAAACCTCATAACATTCTGTTAGAAGGTGTATTCTTTCAGGAGGGTAAAGATCCCCATGGCCTGAAAGCCAGATTTTTCCGCGCTTGGCGCAAGATCTGCAAGAAGACCAGGAATGAGCTAGGTCCGAAGAACTGCATTGCTTTGGAGCCTTATACTTCTTGGGTCAGACAGAGAGCTGTTGTATATCTGATGCCATATGATCATCCGAGACCTACACCATTGGATGTGGCTGGGCCTTCAACCCTCCCCACCCAAGATGTAGAGGAGTTGAGAGAAGAAGACCTTTCACGTGCTTGGATCCGTGAGAGAGAAGAATTGCTTCATCAGCTGAAGGAGAAGGACGCTCTGATTGAGATTCTCGAGCATCAGGTGATCGATGATCCGAATGATACTTGGACTTCTCTGCTTCCTCAGTCTTCCAAGTTCTGGAAGAGGAAGTATGATCGACTCGCGAAAGAGAAAGCGGAAATGGAAGCAGCCTATGAGAGAGAGATCAAGAAGCTGTGTGCATCTCGTCTTCCAGCATCCCGAGCTTCTAAGGATCCATAGGATGTTTATTTCCTTTTCTCTTTGTAATGATCAAAAATGTTGTACTTCTTTGTTCAAAATATATTGAATGAGATATTTTCCATATGATATCAAATGCTTTAAATGATCAAAATTTGCAAATAAATGCCCTAAAAAGTTCCTTGAAAATAAAATAAAGCATATGCACAAGCATTTCATGCATCATTTTGCATAAGCAGGTATCTTGTTCCGGTCTTCTTGTCTGTGGCCTAACTCTGTGCTCTTCATTTATTTTGAAGACAAGCTGACTCACCGGTACTATACAAGAGCCAATTCTGCCAGAGTAATGGATCAGTTGGAACAAGAGAACCGCGAACTGAAAGAAGAGGTCGCCAGACTTGGCGCTTTGATGGAGCAACTCCTTGCTGCTCAGAATCAACCTGCTCAACCGCCTGCAACTCCTGTCCAGAGGACGGTTATATCTGAGATTGTAGCTCCGACTGTGCCAGCTGCTAGTGCTCATTTCGTGCCCAACGCCATGCCAGCCGGGTTTCCTTGGGGGATGCCTCCGGGTTTCATGCCTGATATTCCAGCCCCAACTTTTGCTCATATGCCAGCATCTAGCCCGGTCCCTGTTGCTGCTCCTCCTGTCGTGCATACCATTCCTCGGGTAGACGACACCATCTATCATTCTGAGTCGTCTGAGGGCCCAGATGTCAATGAGAAGATGGAAGCTATGAATGATCAATTCCTTGAGCTGAGAAAGGAATTGAAGACTCTCAGAGGGAAAGATCTTTTTGGCAAGTCTGCTGCTGAACTTTACCTTGTTCCCGGTGTTAAGATTCCAATCAAATTCAAAGTGCCTGACTTTGAAAAGTATAAAGGGAACACCTGCCCTCTTGCTCATCTGGTCATGTACGCCAGAAAGATGTCTACACAAACAGATAATGATCAGCTGTTGATCCATTATTTTCAGGATAGTTTGTCCGGTGCGGCTCTCCGTTGGTATATGAGCCTGGATAGTGCAAACATTCGATCCTTCAATGATCTTGGCGAAGCCTTCGTCAAGCAGTACAAGTATAATGTCGATATGGCGCCTGACCGTGATCAGCTCAGGGCCATGTCCCAGAAGGATAAGGAGACATTTAAGGAGTACGCCCAGAGGTGGCGAGAGTTGGCTGCGCAGATCACTCCTCCGCTGGAAGAGAAAGAGATGACTAAGATCTTTCTGAAGACTCTTAGTTCTTTTTATTATGAGCGGATGGTAGCGAGCGCTCCCTCTGATTTCACCGAGATGGTGAACATGGGGATGCGATTGGAAGAAGGAGTCCGTGAAGGACGTTTGGCAAAGGATGAGAGCTCTTCTTCTAAACGGTATGGGGCGTTTAAGAAGAAGGATGGGGAGGCACATGCTGTGCAATCTCATGCTAAGTCCAGAAGACCCTCTGTTCAGAGGAAGCCTGCACGTCGTGCAAATAATCAGCACCAGGTGGCTCATATAGCACCTGTTTTCAGAGACAGTGCTCAGTATCAGCAGCCTCAACAGCATCAACAGCAACCTTAGTATCAGCAGCAGCACCGTCCACAGCAACAGGCTTACCAGCCTCGTGGAAGTACAACCAACCAAGCTACTTTGAGTTATGATAGGAAGAAGATCAGCTTCGATCCAATTCCTATGTCATACGTTGAGTTGTATCCTTCCTTGTTGGAAAGGAAGTTGGTTAGTCCCAGGGATCCTCCAGTTGTGCCTGCGAATCCGCAATGGTGGTACAAACCGGATCAGAACTGTGTTTATCATTCAGGTGCTCCTGGTCACAACATAGAAAACTGCTTTCCGTTGAAGACGAAAGTGCAAGACTTGATGCGGTGCGGTATTCTGAGCTTCGAGGACTCAGGCCCTAATGTTACAAAGAACCCATTGCCCGCGCATGGGAAATCTGTGAACATGGTCCAGGGGTGTCCTGGGAAGTATAAAGTCAAATATGTGAGCCATATTAGACAGTCACTGGTCGAGTTGCATCGCTTGCTGTGTCAGTACAGCCATATGGAGCATGACCATGACAGGTGCCGCATCTGTTCAGTTAACCGTCTGGGTTGTCGCCAGGTGAGACGAGAACTTCAAGAGCTGTTAGACGAAGGAACCATTGAGATTCTTCAGAACCGTAATGTTGATGAAGATGAACCAGAGGTCAATGTTATATCCCCTGTGTTCAAATTGCCCGAGCCTGTTGTTATCCGATATGATAGCAGCAAGCCGAAGGTCTCTCCTTCTCTAACAATCAAGCCTGCAGGCCCGGTGCCTTATTCTTCGGATAGAGCTGTGCCGTTCAGATATAACCACGTTGTTGTTGAAGATGGGAGAGAAGTGTCGTTGCCTTCTACCTCTGTCACCAATATTGCTGATGTGAGCGGGTTGACCCGGAGTGGTCGAGTATTTTCTGCGCCTAAGCCTCAGGCTAGGACTGTTGCTTCTGACACTGTTGAGCGTCCGGTTGGGACGGCGGTTAATGTTCAGAATCCGGCACCTGTTGCCAAACCCTCCTCTATACAAAAAACTCCTGATTCTTCGGTTGGCCCGAGTGGCATTGTGAATGAAGAATGTGATGAGATGCTGAGGCTCATCAAAAAGAGTGAGTACAATGTTGTAGACCAGCTTCTACAAACGCCATCCAAAATCTCCGTGCTTTCGTTGCTGTTGAATTCAGAACCCCATAGGGAGGCTCTGCAGAAAGTTTTGGATTTGGCATATGTTGATCATGATGTCACTGTAGAACAGTTTGATGGTATAGTTGCAAACATTACCGCTTGCAACACTTTGAGTTTCTGTGACGCTGATCTCCCTGAGGAGGGAAGAGACCACAACATGGCCTTACACATCTCCATGAATTGCAAATTTGATGCCATGTCCAACGTGCTGGTGGACACTGGATCATCTTTGAAAGTATTGCCAAAATCCACTCTTTCGAAGTTGTCATATCAGGGTCCTCCTATGAGGCAGAGTGGTGTTGTTGTGAAAGCTTTCGATGGGTCGCGTAAGACTGTGATTGGGGAAGTTGATCTCCCAATCAAGATTGGACCAAGTGATTTCCAAGTTACCTTCCAGGTAATGGATATACACCCATCATATAGTTGTCTCCTTGGTAGACCATGGATTCACGAGGCTGGCGCCGTGACATCCACCCTACACCAGAAGCTGAAATTTGTGAAGAACAAGAAACTGGTTGTGGTAGGGGGAGAAAAGGCTCTCCTGGTTAGCCATTTGTCTTCTTTCTCGTATATTGATGCCGAGGATGAAGTTGGAACTCCGTTCCAAGCTTTATCTATTGATGAACCAATTGAGAAGAAGTCTCCTTCATTTGCTTCCTACCGTGATGCGAAGCTGGCCATTGAATGTGGTGCAGTTGCTGGTTTAGGGAAGATGATTGAGCTTGAAGACAATAGGTCCCGGGCTGGCATTGGCTATAGTTCTGGGGCATTCAATGAGCATGGGCTGTTCAAGAGTGGAGGATTCATCCATGCTGATCAACCTGAAGAAGCTGCTGCTATTCTGGAAGAGGATGCAGAGGACCTGAACAACTTCATCATACCTGGTGGTGTCTGCCACAATTGGGTCGCTGTAGATGTTCCTACAGTCATCCATAGATCAGAGTAATGGTTCACTTTGTTCAAAACCCTTCTCCCATGCCAAAAGGAGAAGTGATGACATTGTTGGCAGCATTTATACAATGATATTTTCATTCAATTAATGCATTGTTAAACATTTGTTTTTCCATTTGTTTTCACTTTTTGCTTTTGCATGAAATCAGTGATCACAAAAAACCATAAAAACAAGAATAAAAGCAAACATTTTTTCATCTGCATAATGATTTGCTTGTTTAAATTCTAAAGTTTTTTATTAACCAAAATCATTATGCATGTTGATTCTAAAACCCATTAAACATAATGATCCAACGCCATCTCCCAATTTTGAAATCCCTGTATTCGAGGCAGAGGAAGATGATGTTGAAGGGATTCCTGATGAGATTTCCCGTCTCCTTGAGCACGAGAAGAAGATCATTCAGCCGCATCTTGAAGATCTGGAAACAGTCAACTTGGGGTCTGAGGATTGCGTTCGTATGGTGAAGATTGGGGCACTTCTTGAAGAGTCTGTCAAGAAGAGATTGATTGAGTTGCTACGAGAATATTCAGATATCTTTGCTTGGTCATATGAAGACATGCCGGGTCTAGATACAGATATTGTGCAACATTTCCTGCCTTTGAAGCCTGAGTGTGTGCCTGTGAAGCAGAAGCTCAGAAGAACTCATCCAGATATGGCAGTGAAGATCAAAGAGGAAGTTCAGAAGCAAATTGATGCAGGGTTTCTGGTGACTTCTACATATCCTCAAATGGTGGCCAATATTGTGCCTGTGCCTAAGAAGGACGGAAAAGTCCGTATGTGTGTTGATTACAGAGATTTGAATAAGGCTAGTCCGAAAGATGATTTTCCTCTACCACACATTGACATGTTGGTAGACAATACAGCTAAATTCAAAGTCTTTTCCTTTATGGACGGATTTTCCGGATATAATCAAATCAAAATGGCACCCGAAGATATGGAGAAGACAACATTCATCACACCTTGGGGAACATTCTGTTATCGAGTGATGCCCTTCGGTTTGAAGAACGCCGGAGCCACGTATCAACGAGCTATGACTACCTTGTTTCATGATATGATGCACAAGGAGATAGAGGTCTATGTTGATGATATGATTGCTAAGTCCCGAACGGAAGTTGAACATGTTGAGCATTTGTTGAAGCTTTTTCAGCGTTTGAGGAAGTTTAGACTTCGCCTGAATCCGAACAAATGTACATTTGGAGTCCGTTCCGGCAAGTTGTTGGGTTTTGTTGTCAGCGAGGGAGGTATTGAGGTTGATCCTGCAAAGGTCAAAGCAATACAAGAGATGCCTGCACCCAAAACTGAGAAGCAAGTCCGAGGTTTTCTTGGCCGCTTGAATTACATTTCCAGATTTATATCCCATATGACTGCCACATGTGCGCCGATATTCAAGCTCCTCCGGAAAGATCAGTCTCATGATTGGACCGAGGATTGCCAGAAAGCTTTCCACAGTATCAAAGAGTATCTGTCTGAACCTCCGATCTTGTCTCCTCCTGTGGAAGGAAGACCTCTGATTATGTATTTGACTGTTCTTGAGGACTCGATGGGTTGTGTACTCGGTCAACAAGATGAATCAGGGAAGAAAGAATCTGATGTCTACTACCTCAGTAAGAAGTTTACTGATTGTGAGTCTCGATACTCTATGCTTGAGAAGACGTGTTGTGCTTTGGCTTGGGCTGCTAAGCGTTTGCGCCAGTACATGATAAATCATACCACTTGGTTGATATCCCGAATGGATCCAATCAAGTTTATTTTTGAGAAGCCTGCTTTAACTGGGAGAATTGCCCGTTGGCAGATGTTGTTGTCTGAGTATGATATCGAGTATCGAGCTCAGAAAGCTATCAAAGGTAGTATCTTGGTTGACCATCTAGCGCACCAGCCGATTGAAGATCATCAGTCAGTTCAGTATGACTTCCCAGATGAGGAGATTCTGTATTTGAAAATGAAAGATTGTGATGAGCCTACACTTGATGAAGGTCCGGAACCTGGTTCCAGATGGACGATGGTGTTTGATGGCGCTGTAAATCAATACGGAAATGGAATTGGGGCAGTAATCATTACTCCTCATGGCACGCATATTCCGCTTACAGCAAGGCTAACTTTCAAATGCACAAATAATATGGCTGAGTATGAGGCCTGTATTATGGGACTAGAAGAATGTATTGATTTGAGAATCAAGCATCTTGATGTGTATGGTGATTCGGCCCTGGTTGTTAATCAGATTAAGGGCGAATGGGAGACGAATCAGCCTAGTCTCATTCCGTATAGAGATTATGCGAGAAGGATTTCAATGTTCTTCACAGAAGTTGACTTTCATCATATTCCTCGAGAGGATAATCGGATGGAAGATGCTCTTGCTACGCTTGCTTCCATGATTGTTGTTAAGTATTGGAATGAAGTTCCCAACATTGCCGTGATGCGCTTGGATAGACCAGCTCACGTATTTGCAGTGGAAGAGGTCAATGATGACAAGCCTTGGTATTTTGATATCAAGAATTTCCTCCAGAACCAGGTCTACCCGCCTGGGGCATCTGTGAAGGATAGGAAAACTTTGAGAAGGTTGTCAGGCAGTTTCTACCTCAGTGGTGAAGTGTTGTATAAGAGAAATTTTGACATGGTTTTGCTCAGATGCGTGGATAGACACGAAGCAAACCTGTTGATGGCTGAGGTCCATGAGGTTTCATTTGGTACTCATTCCAATGGACATGCCATGGCTAGAAAGATGTTGAGAGCAGGCTACTATTGGCTGACAATGGAGTCTGACTGCTACAAATATGTGAAGAAATGCCACAAGTGTCAGATTTATGCGGATAAGATTCATATTCCTCCGACACTTCTGAATGTGATTTCATCACCATGGCCTTTCTCTATGTGGGGAATCGACATGATCGGCATGATTGAACCGAAAGCGTCCAATGGGCACAGGTTTATTCTCGTAGCAATTGACTACTTCACCAAATGGGTCGAAGCCGCTTCGTATGCGAACGTGACCAGGCAGGTGGTTGTGAAGTTTATCAAGAACCAGCTGATTTGCCGTTATGGTGTGCCAGATAAGATCATTACTGATAATGGATCTAATCTGAACAATAAGATGATGGATGAGTTGTGCGCTGAATTCAAGATTGCACACCATAATTCCTCTCCCTACAGACCTAAGATGAATGGGGCTGTTGAAGCTGCTAATAAGAATATCAAGAGAATTATCCAGAAGATGACAGTTACGTACAAAGATTGGCAAGAGATGCTGCCATTTGCTTTGCATGGTTATCGTACATTTGTCCGCACTTCAACAGGGGCAACCCCTTTCTCTCTTGTCTACGGCATGGAGGTTGTTCTCCCAGTAGAGGTGGAGATCCCATCAATGAGAGTCTTGATGGAAGCCAAGTTGATAGATGCTGAATGGATTCAGAGTCGTTATGACCAACTGAATTTGATTGAAGAGAAGCGATTGACTGCCATGTGTCATGGTCAGTTATATCAGCAGAGAATGAAGAAAGCATTCGATAAGAAGGTCAAGCCCCGTGTGTTCCGAGAAGATGACCTCGTGCTCAAGAAAGTTTTGTCTTTCGCGCCCAATTCCAGGGGCAAGTGGACTCCAAACTACGAGGGTCCATATGTTGTTAAGAGAGCCTTTTCAGGCGGAGCTTTGATGCTTACAACAATGGATGGGGAGGATTTCACTCGTCTTGTGAATTCAGATGCAGTCAAGAAATACTTTGCCTAAAAAAAAGAATATGCAAATGAAAAACAGAATAGCTCGCTAAGTTGAAAACCCGAAAGGGCGGCTTAGGCAAAAATGAGCGTCTCGGTGGAGAACCCACGAAGGTAATCCAGGCAAAAATTAGAGACATTGAAAAAAAGAGAATATTTGCATCCCTCTAGATTGAGTACCTCACCCCGGGGCAATCTAGGCAAAAATTAGGGATTTGGCAAGTAACTGCATCCTGACAAGACGTTCTGTTCTACAACTGTCTTTTCGTCAGAGATTCTCGATTTGTTGTCGACTGAAGCTTCGAATACATCGAGATTCAAATTGGTAGAGAAAGGATCATTATGTTCAATGTAGCCCTCTTCCAATATATATCACTGATTTCAAATTTGTACAGATCTATGGAGTCTTGCCATTTGCAGGCTACCATTCCATCAAATCAATTTGAGCTTTTATCCAATTATTGGCACTCTTATTTGTTTCAATTCAACAAATGTTTTGCATGTTTTAATTGATAAAATGTCATTGTTTTAAACAAATAAATTTTTTCAAAATTGTTGTTTTAAACAAAGTGAACATTCACAATGATGAAAGGATACTCAAGATTTTCTCAGTGCTCTCCCAAGATTTTCTCAGTACTCAGATACTCAAGATTTTCTCAGTGTTCCCCAAGCAGAGTTTTTTTTTTGTGGTGGGTTGTTCCCCCAAGCAGAGATGTTGTTGAAGACTTCGTTTTCTTCTCCAGCAGTAGTCTCCCCAGTGCAGTCGCTAGCGGAGTTGTTGTTTCTCCCCTCAGCATGGTTGCTTTCTTTTTGAAGATTCAGCGGTTGGTGGATTGATATCCCGGTACTTTACCGCTTTCCCCAGCGTTGTCGCTAGCAGGGTTGCTATCTTTCCTCAGCACAGTCGCTAGCGGAATCTGTGATATATCCCCAGAGCAGAGTGTTGTGGAAGACTTCGTTTGCTCCAGCAGTACCCTTTTTCCCGGCCAAGTTGCCAGCGGAGTTGCTATCTCCCCATCAGTGTGTTTATCCCGTCAGCAGGGCAGTGATTGTGTTCCTCCTCAGCAGTTGTGGGTGTTCTCCTCAGAAGGGTTAGCATTTGGTGGTTGATTCCCTAGCTCTCTTCCATATCCTCAGCGGGTCCCTCCGTGGATTTCCCCAGTAGATCTGCCAGTAGATTCGTGGTTTGGTGGATTGTATTTATGCAAAATCCCCAAAAGAGTTGGTATCTCCAACAAAACCAGAATCCCCGTCAGAGTCAGGATTGCATCTGTGATAATTCCCTCAGAGTCTCCGTCAGAGTTGATATCCTCAACAGAGTTGATTTTGTAGAAGTTTATGCTTGGTGAAATCTTTGTTCCCCAGTAGGGTTGGTTGGTGGTCTGGCATCCAGAGTTTGGGCTGATTTCCTTATTGTTTTGATCCTCAGTAGAGTGGCTTGTTGCAGAATCTACTGGTGTGATCTGTTTTTCCTCCAGGGGTGTATTCCCGATGGAGTGGTTATTTTGTTTTCCCCCATGTAGAGTTGCTTGTGCAGTTAGATTCTACGTGGACGATCTGTTCTCCCTCAGTGGGTTGTTCCCCAGTGGAGTTGTGTGGAGTTGCTTTCATAGCAGTTCTCGCTTTGTGCAGTTCTCAGTTGATACTGAAGATTCCCCCTGCAGATATTTTGGGATTTCTCCTGTTTCCCCAACAGATTCGTCTTTGTGGCTGTTTATGCCTGTTGTGACTTTCTGTGCCAGTTGGGTTGTTGTTGATCCATTACTCAGAGATTTTGTGATATCTCTGATCTTTTGCCTTCCCGCAGATCTTTGCTTTTCAGCATGTAGATCTCCAGCAGATTGGCTTTCCAGTTGGTTTTTCCCCTGGAAGTATAGTACCGGGCGTTTGATCCCTGGACCTGTTGTGTTAGCAATGTCTGTTTTGTCAGCATTCATCAAACATAAATCACGCATATTCATGCATATTCATAAACATTCAGATATTCATGTTGCATTTTTGCCATATATCTTTTGTTTGTTGTTCTCCTGTTATGGGTGATATAGATCTCCAATAGATCTTCCCAAGCAGATGTCGGGTGTTAAAATCTCTCCATATAGAGTCATCCCCATAAGTAGAAAACGTCTGTTTTTCCTTCTGCAGTTCCCCACTGAGATTATCCTCGTGGATGACGCTTTCTTCCGTTTCCTCCCAACACATATATTGGGATGGATTTTCCTATTGAGTTATATCCTCATAGGATGAGTTTCGATTCTGTTTGTCTTTTCGGATCGACCCCGAATTGGCATTTGTCAACCGTTTCTTGTGCTTCCCTGTGGAATGAGTGAATAAATTGCCCAGTAACCGGCATCAATTCATTTATCCCCAGCGAGATCTTTTTGGGCCTCTACCCAGTAACCGGTAGTTGTAAGTCCTATGTTCCTTCTTCTTGATGGAATTTGTGGTTATATACCTTTTATTCCTTAGCAAGAGTTGATTCGGTTTTCTACCCAATTTTCGGTAGTCGTAAATCCTGATTTTCGTACTCTCCAACAGAGTTTGTGGTTTGTTATAAACCCTATTTTGTTCCCGTGCGGATTTGTGATTCTTTCATTTCCCACGTGGAGTCGTTGGTTTTCCACCCAGTATTCGACGGATGTAAGCCCTAAATCTTTTATCCTCATCAGAGTTGATGGCTACTACCCCGTATTCGGTAGTCGTAAGTCCTATTTCTTTCCCCTAGCAGAGGTAACCTTTGTGGTTCGTTCTGGTTGTTGGCGGAATTTGGTGTCGTTGTGGTTTTATTCCCAGCGGAGTTTGTGCCTCGTGGTACAGGTGGATAATTGTCGGTTGCTAGCAATTTTATCCCTCAGCCAGAGTTTTGGTATTCTACCCCGTATTCGGTAGTTGTAAACCCTAATTTCTCCCTTTGCAGAGTTAACCTAGTTGTTCATCCTAACCGATGATGGTTACTCCTTGTGGTTATCTTCATTCAATATTTGATGTTGATATTCCTCCCTTTGCTTGTGGATAATTGCCGGTTGATAGCAATTCATCCCCAGTGAGTCTTCTTTCATTTACCCGTTTGCTTGGTAATGATTGTTGCTCCCTTTGATTGGTCATCTTTATATACCTAGTTTGGTATCCCGATGCCTTTCTTTTCGGTCGATTTATCCTTTATTAACCCAGTAACCGATTATGGATAATCTTCCATGCGAGTATGTTATCCACGTTCTGACGGTAATGGATAATATATATCATGCACTCTTCATTCGAAGCCTTTTGTGTTTCCCTAGTCGAGTAAGATTCGTTTTTTTTCCTTTGCGGAATCGAATATTCTCTTTCTTGGATAATTGTCGGATGCTTGCAATTTATCCCTTTGAGTTGTCTTTCGTTTACCCGTATGCTTGGTATCGATTGTCTCTCTTTTTGGTTAGTCACCTATTATATGCCCTAACCGGTATCTCTGGTGTCTCTTCCTTTCGAGTATGTTATTCACGTTCTGACGGTAATGAATAATGTATCTCTGTTCACTCTTTGGTTGGAGTCATTTGTTGATCTTCCCCAGTAGAGTAAGATTCGTATTCTTTGTAGAATCGAATTCCCATCCTTTAACCAGTTTGTGTTTTGGATGATGAGTGTTTTGGCAGTAAAAACCAATTCACGTTTTCGGTAGATCGCCTATTATATGCCCAGTAACCGGTATCCTTGGTGTTTCTTACCATGCGAGTATATTATCTACGTTCTGACGGTAATAGATAATATATCTCATGCGAGTATTCTATCCATGTTCTGACGGTAATGGATAGTATATCTCATGCACTCTTTGAGTTTGTGTCCCCAGTTGAGTAAGATTCGTCTTCCCGTTGTGGATTCGAATGTCCATCCTGTAAGTCGATTTGCTTTTCCAAGCCCTCCTTTCGGATGATAAGTGTGTTGGCAGTAAAAACCAATTCACGCTTTAGTCGGTCACCTATTATATACCTCGGTATCCCTGGTGTTCCTTCCTTTCTGCTCCCTATTATGACCTTGGTCCCCTGTGGAGTCAGATTTTCCTGAGTTGGTATACCTTTTTCAGGTCTTTCTCAGATGTTGGTTGATTGATATCTCTCACCCTTATACCGGTCTTAGATATTCATTCTTCCTGAGTTTGTTACCCTTATACCGGTAACACCTCACCTTGTTGCTTTTCCCAGTGAGAGTCTCTTTGTTAGACACTTCTCCAGTGGAGTTTCCTGTTGTGATTTTTTCCCCTTTGCTGTATTGGCGTTTTCCCCAATATATGCAATTTTCCCCGGCAGGGAGGTTCTTTGTGAATCGTTTCCTGGTCCGAGTCCGGATTTTTATCCGAAGTATCCTTTGTGGATAGTTTGAGTCAGCTCGTGTCTTTCCAGTGGATGTATCGTCTTTTGGAATTTTCTTTTCCCCAGTGTGAGTCCTTTACTTCCCCAGTAAAGTCTCCAGTCTGTTTTCTGTTTCCCCAATTCAGAGTCGTGTCCTGCTCACGCATTTATTTCTCTTTTTATTCTCCCCATAAGAGTCCTGTTAGGTTCCTGGTGAGTGTATTACTCCGACGGATCGTCTTTTCTTCTGTGCGAACCATATTCCCATAGAGTTTGTGTCTTTTACATGCATACATCTGCATCATGAGGTCTCTTAGGGACCAAAATTTGTCTCATTACTGTTATTTAAGCCCATTCTACCGCGTCGAGATGAAGATTTCTAAACTTCATTTCTCCGGCTAGAATGACCTTAAATAGGGGCATCTGTAAGACCCCAATTTTGTCCCTAAGATCCCTCATGACATCATATCATATCATATCATTGCCTCAAGGATCATTGTGCACCTTGCCTTCCTCCTTGTGGGTGGGTCATCTTTTGAGAGTGGTTCTTGATCACCAAGCATGTTTTGCATTTGTATATCATTTCTTTTCATTTGTTTACTAACCCAAAGTACAAAAATATGTCATCTAACCTTGTTACTTGCAGATGAAGCAACATTAGGTCAAACCAGTCAAAGGCATTCATTGAGCCATAGATGGTGGCCATTCTGAAGAATTTGGGCACCATGATCATTCATCAAGAGTTCATATGAGTTGTGACATCATTTTGAATCAAGATCTCAAGTGGTAGAGGCTTCGATTTCCTCAAAGCATTGTTCAGTCAACCAAAACCCTAGCAAAGTCAACTGTGGTCAACTGTGCATAAAATCAGAGATTTGATGGTGGGAGATGGTTAGAAAGGTCTCATTCATGTCCATACAAGTCTCATATAACATGTCAAACATCATCATTGAAGGATTTGAGGTCAGATGAAAAGTTGCCAAAAATAGTAAGTGACCTGTAATTTCAAACTGCCAAAAATGGAAAGGTATTCTCCTCAAGATTACATGTCCAAGAAAGCTTCAAATCAAATTTTGTCCAACATGAAAGTTGAAGATCTTGCTCTCACCTTTCCAAAAAGTCCAAGAACATCCATTTCTCATTTGTGGTTGGCAAGTTATGATCAAATCATTGGCAAGGAATTTTGAACTTCAACAAGGCATAACTTTTGCATCAAAAGGCCAATCCATGTGGTTCTTGTTGGAGCAATTTTCTCTTGATGTGCACTATCATAATCATGCATCACATTCCATCAAATTTCATCACAAAAATATTTCATTTTTTCACTTGAATTAATTTGAATTTTGGAGGGAAAAAGTGAATTTGAAAATTATGCATTTTATTCATTTCCAATCAGTTCCATTTGCCTCCAAACAATATTTGAAGTTTATTCAAAGTAAAATTCGTGCACTATTCATGCCATGCACATGCATAAGGGTGGTTTTGGCAATTTGCTCCAACATGTGGTTTTCACTAATTTTCCATTACCAATTGATTAATCATGATTAAACTTGGTTAATTAGAGGTATATAAGTGAAATCATAACAGAAAAACCCTAACCACAATTCATTTTTTGAGATCTAAAATTTTTCATCTCAAAATTCTCTCAACTTTTTCAATTTTTTCTCTCATTTTCTTCAAGTAATTGGCATTGTTCTTGCTTTGTTCATCATCAAGCATCATTGTTGAGCAACATTCAATCAAGATTCAACTGAAATTCGTGCAAATCAAAGCTCCACAAAGCAAGAACATCAACAATGGTGAAGTCTTGAAACTGTGGAATCGTGCATAGCTGAGCTTCGATCTTCCTTCTAAACATCTCCATAAGCATTGTAGAAGATCCTCCAAGCATTACAAGACCTATTTCCAGCTGAATCCGCTTCTGTTGCTCCAAGAGGTCACAAACTAGTTCTCATAATCTTGCTTTTTCTCGTATTAATATTATAGATCTTTGATTCCTGAATTGAATAAGCTTTGAATCATGTTAAACCATGCCAAAATGAGAGAGAACGGTTGATTTGAAGTTCGATGATTGATTTTTACTTTGATCGATTCATGCTTGATTTAATGTTTTTGGACGTGTTAGTTGTGGATTCTTGTTGCCTAATGTTAGATCTTTGATATGCAATGCGCAATTTACGTTTCTGGAACATTCCATTTTTTCTGGAAAAATCGTGCATGAAGATCATGAAGATCTTCATGTGTTCTTGACCGCTGGAGATTTCCTGCGGATTTACTTGCAGCCTTCATCGCGCTAGCTGCGTTTTTACCTGCGGATTCACGTGCTACAGCATGCATGCATGCGCTAGGGTTCCGGTCTAAACGACCGTGTTTTGCTCATGGCGCACTTTCCATTTTGAATTCCCACGCGGTTCGATCCCGCTCCAAGGCAATTCCATTTATGGCCTTTTGCATTTTTTCCACTTATACTTCACATGTTCATATGCTTCCCTTCATATTTTTTTAATTTCTTTCTTCATTCAAAAAAATCATAACTCTCAAAATAATAATCCAATTCACATGAGGTTTTTTATGCCATGATCCTTGCAATGTCTACTATTTTTTGGATATTTTTCTAGAATTTGTGCTCGGTTAGATTTAAAAATTGCCTAGGGTTTGTTCATGTATGTCATTCCTTGCACCTTACTTGCTCTTTTGTTTATGAAATCATGATGCTTGATCCAATGAACCTGAAAATTTGCATGCATAAACTAGACTCATTCCTGGTCATTTTGGTATGTGGTTTGCTATTTTTTCATTTTTGGATTGTGAGATATGAGCTGATCATTGTAGGTGTGACAATGTGTGTCACACCATTTCTTGTCCAACTTGCTGATTTTATTTACCATGCCATTCATTTGCCAATTGCACTGAATTTTTGCATTATGACACTTCTGGATGTCTTGTTTGAGCATGATTTTTTGTAGAATTTTTGGATCCATTTCCGATTTGTTTGAGATTTTCTCTTCTGGTTTGTCATGTTTGGACTTTTGTTGAGTGTTCAACTTTCATGATTTGTGAAATTCTCATGCATTATCATATGGACTTGAAATTTTGTACATTGATTCTTAACATGTTGAAGTTCATTTTGGTTTTAGTTTGGATCATTTATCTTATGTCATTTCTGTTTTAGGATTGCATGAACTTGATGTACCATTTGAGGTCTTGTTTGAGCTTGTTTTTGTATACCTTGATTTGTTGATTTTAATTGACATGCTTCCACTTATCCAAATGCCATGATTTTTGGTATGTTGCTCATTTGATGTGTTCTATTTAAGCATGATTTTTCTTGGAATTTATTGAGCCATTTTTGATTTGATTTGAGTTGGTTCATTCTGTTTACATCATTGAGTTCTCAACTTGCCTAGTTTGACATGAGTTGTTTGTGAAATAGATTTGGTGCATAGTTTTGATATGAGACCAATTGGACTTTGTTCTTATTTGATTAATCTTGATTCTTACCAATTTTCATATTCTGTTTTGGTCTATTTCTCCTCCTTTGACCCTAGGATTTGTCCTAGTGGTCTACTTCTCATGTTTGAGTTTGATTTTCAGGTTGAAGAAGCAATTGCTTTAAGGAGGTTAATTCAAGTTGATTGAGTTTGGTTTATTTGATTGATATGGACTAACTTGATTTGTTTTGTAGGATGCTTTAGCTCACTTGAGTTGAGCTTGTGCTTTGCACAATATAGCCTTGATTGTTTGATTGTACATTGTCTGTTGACTGTTGGTTCATTTGTTTGACTTTTGTGACTTGAGTACTGATTGAATTGGATTGATTTCAGGTACCTTAGTTGCTATTGTTCCTTTGTGAACTTGCTTTTGCTTTGCTTGATAGCTTAAGCACTGAGGTATAATATCTCTTCTTCATGTAGTCTGGAAGACCTGGCTTGTTACTTAGTCAGGCACTTGTCTGAAGTCCTCCTTAAGAGGCAATGCTTGTGATTGTTTATCTTTGTCCCCAAGCAGGAAAAGTCCTTTTGATAAGGCAATTGGTAGACAAAAGAGATGTGTAATCCATCTCCTACTATTCTGTGTGTCACTCACCTTGCTCACACCACATGTGTTGATGCATAGTGAGTAAAAGCCCAAGATCTATAGAGTCATTAACTTGTGGAGAGAGTTCCAACTTTCTGAACTCCCACACCTTCTGATATTCAATGCTCTCTCTGACCAGGGATAAGAGCAATGAGGCACACCCCTCATATCCTTTCATCTGCTTCACCTTAACTCTCAATGTTAAGGTTAAGAGCACCACTTACCCCATTCCAGTTGACTTTTAAAGTCTAACCTTTGCTTGAGCCTAATTGCTTGGTTATAGTGTGTGCTAAATGACTTTGTTTGATTCATATGTACATGTTTGCTTGCATACCTTTGTGCATTTATCATCATTAAATGTTCATTATTGCATGATCATCATTTCATATCTTTGTGGTTTGTTTGAGTTTGCCCATTGAGGAATCAACTATAAGTCCATTCATTGGCCATTGATCCTATGATTTGGAAGGGATTGAGTGTAAGACCATTTCATTGGCCACTTATGTCCTCTTTGCTTAATGCTTGTGTTTGCTTTGTGAGGATGCAATTTTAAGACCATGTTGTTGGCCTTTGTACTCCTATGATCATCCTTTGGAAGTCGGTATAAGGCCAGATAGATTGGCATCTGACATCCATGTCTTGATTCTTTGGAGATTGGTGTAAATCCATTGATTGGTATCCGGTATCCGCTTTTGTTTTGTGAGATTGGAGTAAGTCCATTTATCGGCTTCCGGTATCATTGTTTTGTTTTAGGAGATTAGTGTAAATCCATTGATTGGTATTCGGTATCCGCCTTTGTTTGTGAGATTGGTATAAGTCCATTGATGGCATCCGGTATCACCTTGCCTTTATTTTGCTTACTTGCATTGTTGGCTATTCCAAAGGACACGCTTGAATCATCTTCTATATGATTTCAAGAGGTGAACTTCTAGGAAGTTTTACACTCCTCCATCCGCATCCTTTTTGTTTTAAAACCCCTTTTCACTTGTTGACTTTTAAAACTTGTAAATACATGTTGTGCAAACATTCTCATCTCTTTTCAAATTAGAAACCTGGACCCTAAGTCCTTGACTTTTCAAACTTCACTTTTCATAACACTTCTTTCTAAATTGAATCTTAATCATACTATGACCATATTTTGTAAATACTCATAATCAATTAACTTCACCCATTCAATTGTTTTGTGGCTTTGTCCATTGTTGATATGTTTTCATACATTAGCCATAGGTTTCAATTCTCATAGTGGTTGATGTAAATCTCACCACATACTTAGTGAGTTGATTGTAAGTCTTCCATACTTATTATAGGGTTAACCCCTCACTAGTATGTTGAAGCCATCCTCGCATGGGGGATTATTGGTATTGGTTGAGTTTTCTCCCGTTGAGAATGAAAAGCCTTAGTGCTCTTGTTTTAAAATTGAACTCACTCATATTTTGGAAATCTTTTAGCCGAACTACGGCGTTTTGATCCTTACCTTTCATGGAAGGTACGTAGGCAACGGGTTCATCCGTTCAAACACAAAAACAATAAAAATTATATATTCTTTTCTCATCTTCCCATTCATGTTTGTACAATATGTCATAAACAAATAAACTTTTTATACAACAAGTGTGAAAAGGGCTCCCTAGGAGTACCTAGGACGTGATGGGTGCCTAACACCTTCCCATTGCGTAATTTACCCCTTACCTAGATTCTCTGATCTTTTTCATTAGTTTTCTATGTGTAAAACTTCTTAGGCTTTTGTTCGCTTTTTAGCCAATCCTTTGGATAAATAAAAGTGCGGTGGCGACTCGATTCCTTTGTATGCTTTGCTTATGGTTTAATCAATAAATCATATAGCGACGAATACACCGCTACACAATCTCCTCAGACGGTTGATGTTGTCAGCCCTGAGAACATACAAGGCCAGGTTCCTGCTGAAACTCATGATGATGACGCTGAATATTGAGGCTCTCACCTCTATTTCCATATTCCTTCTTGGGAAGCTCATCCTATGAACCCGAATCAATACCAAGCTACTCAGTTTTTCTATCCTGGGGAAACTTTTGTCCTATGTTGCCTTTCGCGCCTGCCAACCCTACACTCTAGTATATACAGTCTTGAAAACCTAAGGCCCTTAATGCTCAAACTGGAGGGAAGTTCCCTCAGATGATGAATGTTGCTTCCCAGACAATGTCTCCTGGTTTTTCTTACCCGCCGCAGATGTTGTTTGCTCCCTAATTTGTGCCTGCTCAGGAAATTGCTAAAGATACCTCTCGACCAACCAGTCATGTCATCATTCCTAATTCTAGTCCGGCTAGGCCAGTGGATGACCAGCTGTTAGATGACATAATAAGGGTTATTGAAGGTTTCTCAGCCTTTGGGGTGGACGCAAGAGATCTATGTTTGGTTCCGAATGTGGTTCTTCCTTAGAAGTTCAAAGTACCAGATTTGCCAAAGTACAAGGGATTAAGTTGTCCCCGAAGTCACGTTACGATGTATTGCAAAAAGATGGCATCGTATATTGATAACTTGTTGATTCATTGTTTCCAAGACATACTTTCTGGGGCTTCCTTGGATTGGTACATGAGTTTGGAACGTACCAAAATCAGATCATGAAGAGACTTATCTAAAGCATTTTTGAATCAATATAAGTATAATCTTGATATGTTATCGACTAGGTTGCAGTTGTAGAATCAGGCACAGAAGTCCAGTGAAACGTTCAAAGAGTACGCTCAGTGGTGGTGTGAAATGGCTTCTTGGGTCAGGCCAGCTTTGTCTTATAATGAATTGATTGACATCTTTATGGGTACCCTACAGAGGTTGTATTTTGAGAAAATGATTGGCAGCTCCTCATCCAACTTTACAGTTATTGTGAATATCGATGAAAGAATTGAGAATGGGGTTAAATCAGGGAAAGTTACAGGTTTTGTTGCTCAGCCAATTGCAAATAAGAAACTGCATGGGAGTTTTATGAAGAAGATGGACGGTGAGACAAGTGTCGTGACGACAAGTGTCCACCCTTAGTATCAGGTTCCTATGGATTCCATGTCATATTATCCTTATTTGTATGTTGTTGCCGCCCAGTATCAACAACCTATTTTCCAGTACCAACCACAGAATCATAATCAACAACCCGCACAACCTGCTCACACTCAACAAAATACTCGTGATAATAGGGGTCAAGGTCAAGGCCAGAATCACACAAACAAATATAGTAAATGTCTTCATATGTATAAGATACATGTATCATATGCTGAATTGGTGCCATATATGATCCATGTGGGGGCCATTATGCCAAAAGAAATCCCACCCACTACTCTTCCCTATCATGCCCGATATGACCCTAATGCCTCATACGCTTACCACGCCTCATGCGCTTAATCAAAAGGTTTTTCCCTTTTAATAAGAGAAACCTAATGTAAACACAAATGCTCTGCCAAATCATAGTGGGGCCAACAGTCAGCGTTGTAATTGAAGAAGAGGCTACAGAATCTATCAAGAGGGTCGATGATGTAAAAACTCTGATGTCCATGGTTTTGAGTAAGCTTGAACAACATGGGTTTCTAGATGGTATTCATGATGATTGTGTTATGTGTGAATCTAATCCTGATTGTTGTGACGTCTTAAAGGGTTGTGTGTAGAATTTGATGAATCAGGGGTTGATACAGTTCTCCAGATCAAAGGTAGTTGAATATATTGTTGTTATTGAACCTATAACCATAGTGTACAGAAAAAAGAAGATTGAAGCTCCTCCCAAGAGGATCCAGCCTATCCATATCTGTATTCCTGATCCATTCCCATATCAAAACACTAAGGCGGTGCCTTGGAGGTATGAAACCACTGCGTATGTGGATGGAAGAGAAATTAAATTCGCTAATACTGAAATTATTAACATAACTGGAATGGGAGGCATGACTCATAGTGGCCGTGTATTCGCTCCAAAATACACTCCTAGGGTGTCTCCATCACCCACAGTTGTCCCTCCTAAGAGAGGGTTCTTCCTACTTCTCCTCTGTAGGCAGAGGCATCTATACCCGCCACTCCGATTGTGACAATTGTTCAAGCTGTAACAAAGGTTATTCCCGATAAAGCTATAAAATCTGAAACTTCCAAAGGAAAAGGGATGATAAATGAAGATGAATAGGTTGAAGGTCACAGGAAAAGTATCTTTGTTGAGGAAGGCCAAGAATTCCTCAAATTGATTAAGAAGAGTGACTTCAAAATTGTTAATTAGTTGGGTCAGACTCCCTCCAAAATCTCCATTTTGTCTTTACTCCTGAGTTATAAGGCTCGCCGTAAGGCATTGTTGAAAATCCTGAATACTGCTCACGTGATGCAGGATATCACGGTCGATCAATTTGATAATGTGGTTGTGAATATCACCACCAACAAGTATTTAGGATTTAATGAAGCAGAATTACCTCTTGGGGGAAAAGCCCACAATAAGGCGTTGCATATCTTGGTCATGTGTATAGACTCTCTACTATCTCGAGTTCTTGTTGATATCGGTTCCTTGCTTAATGTGATTTCGAAAGCTACATTGAGTCAGTTACAGTTTAAGGGACCCGAGATGAGGGTCAGTGCATTGATTGTTAGAGCTTTTGATGGCTCTAGAAGGTCGGTTGTTAGCGAGATTGATCTACCAATCTGTGTAGGACCTCATCAGTTCACTATCACCTTCCAAGTCATAGACATTAATCTGGCATATAGTTGTCTGTTGGGTAGACCTCGGATTCATGCTGCTAGGGCAGTCACTTCTACACTGCACCAAAGGTTAAAATTCCTGATCGACGACAAATTGGTTATAGTTTGTGGTGAAGAGGACCTATTGCTTAGTGAGATTTCTTTGTTCAGATATGTCGTGGCAGATGAAGGGGTCATTAAAATTCCACTCCATTGTTTAGAATTTGAAGATGTCAGCTCAGCTACTTCTAATCATGACCAGCCATCTGCAACAATCCTATCTTCAATCGAAAGCGCCAAGCAAACTCTGGAGAAAGTTCCGTTAGCTGGTTGGGGTTAAGTCGTCAATGTGACAGAGAAGCACGCCACATTCAGTATTGGCTATCGTCCATCAGCTTGCAACGCAAGTCCTAGGAAGCAGAAGCTCAATCCTGTCAAGTTCGGCAGTGCAAGTTTCCAAGGCGATCACACCGTGGCAGTTATTGGAGAATCTAGTGGCAGAAAATAGGAAAATCTCAGTTTTGTAGGCAGATGTCCTCCGGGATTCAAGCTCACCGAAGGAGAAAATGTAATGCATTTTATTTTCTTAATCCCTTGTCTTCGCTCGAGACAAGATGATAGCTTATAAGGGCCTCTTTCTTTAAAAGTATTATGTGATTAAATAAAGTACTTTTTGCATTAAAAATTTTTGCTCCCTTTTGTTTCAGTTATTTTTACTTTTTCCCCAAAAATGAAATGGCAAAAGTTTCTTTTTCTTTTTTTCCACTTTATTAAAAAGCATACTAAAAATAAGCTTATAACATGCATAGAAAATAAAACCATTAATAACGACATGGCAAGAATCGGCTGTAAGTCTGGACTTCCAATTAATCAAGCTAAAGATGACAGTGAGGAAGATTGTGAATTGCCAGCTGAACTAGCAAGGCTCCTTGAGCATGGAGAAAAAGAGATTCATCCATATAAAGAACAAGTGAATGTTATTAACTTAGGTTCTGAAATTGACAAAAAAGAATTGAAGATTTGGGGCATCTCTTGCCGAGCATGTACACTCCGAGTTGGTTAAGTTACTGCATGAATATGTCAACGTCTTTGCTTGGTGGTATCAAGATATGCCAGGATTGGATACCAACATTATCGAGCATCACTTACCACTCAAGCATGAATGTCCTCCAGTTAAGAAGAAGCTTAGAAGGACCATACCCGACATGGCACTCAAGATCAGAGAAGAGGTTAAGAAACAGTTTGATGTTGGATTTTTAGCTATTTCTGAATATCCACAGTGGGTCACTAATATCGTTCCAATTTCGAAGAAAGACGCTAAAGTCATAATGTGAGTAGATTACCGAGACCTCAATAAAGCGAGTCTAAAGGATGATTTCTCTTTGCCTCACATTGATGTTTTGGTTGATAATACAACTCAGTTTTCCATCTTTTCCTTCATGGATGGCTTCTCAAGGTACAATCAGATAAAGATGTCACCTGATGATATGGAGAAGACAACTTTTATCACGCCTTAGGGAACATATTGCTACAAAGTAATGTCGTTCGGCTTGAAGAATGCAGGGGCAATATATCAACACGTCATGGTAACCCTCTTTCACGATATGATTCATGAAGAGATTAAGGTTTACGTGAATGACATGATTTCCAAATCCATAACTGAAGATGATCACTTGGAACACCTGCAAAAAAAATTCCCAGACTCCAGAAGTTCAAGTTGCGATTGAATCCAGCAAAGCGCACTTTTAGAGTCCGATCTGGTAAATTATTGGGTTTCATAGTCAGTCAGAAAGGTATTGAGGTTGATCCCGACAAAGTTCGAGCCATCCAAGAAATGCCACCTCCCCAAACAAAAAAAGAGGTCTGATATTTCCTTGGTCGATTCAATTATATTTCCAGATTCATATCACATCTAACGACCACCTAAGAACCAATCTTCAAGTTATTGAGGAAGAATCAATTGATTGTGTGGAATAAGTATTATCAAGTGGTATTTGACAAAATAAAAAAGTATTTACAAGAACTACCAATCCTCATACCACCAGTTCCTAGTAGGCCTCTTATTATGTACCTCACGGTACTCGATGAATCTATGGGTTGCGTTTTGGGTCAACATGATGAAACAGGAAAGAAATAATATGCAATATACTATCTCAACAAGTTCACTGAATGTGAGACCAAATACTCACTTTTAGAGAAGACTTGTTGTGCTTTGGCTTGGGCTGCTCGACGCCTGAGACAATACATGGTTTGCCATACTACTTTATTGATATCCAAAATGGATCCGATAAAGTATATATTTGAAAAGCCTGTTGTCACTAGTAGAATTGCTCGGTGTAAAATGTTGTTAACCGAATATGATATCCAATATGTTACTCAGAAGGCGATAAAGGGAAGTATTATGTATTGCTCATTTACCTGTGGAAGGTTATCAACTATTGAGGTTTGACATTCCAGATGAAGGTATCATGTTTATCAGAGATTTCGCTATTCCAGGCCCCGAGGAAGGCTCCGGACCAGGATCGTTATGGACGCTCGTGTTCGACGGTGCTTCCAATGCTCATGGTCATGGAATAGGCGTGGTTATTACTTCTCCAACTGGCTTCCACCTTCCGTTTACTGCTAGATTATGTTTTGACTATCCCAATAATATGTGAGAATATGAGGCATGTATCTATGGAATTTAGGTGGCCATTGACTTGAGGATTAAGATTCTTGAGGTATTTGGAGATTCATCTTTGGTAATTAATCAGGTAATAGGTGATTGAGAAACTCGGGATAACAAGTTTATACCTTATAAAGAGCATATCAGAAAGCTGATGCCATACTTTGATGAAATATGTTTTCATCATATTCCTAGGGAAGAAAGTCAGTTAGCAGACGCTCTAGCTACGTTGGCATCCATGTTTGAAGTCAAATGGAAGAATGAAGCACCAACTATCCATATTGACCACATGGATGAAAAATCACATTGTCTAGCAATCGAGACAAATCCTGATGATAAGCCCTGGTTCTATGATATTAGGACATTCTTGGAGTAACAACAATATCCCAAGGGTATATTTATTACTGATAAGAAAGCTTTAAGCAGACTTTCTTCCAAGTTTTTCTTAAATGGTAATGTATTATAAAAGAGGAATTATGATTATTTGTTGCTCAGATGCATTGATAGACACGAAGCTAGCATGATCATAAAGTCCATACATGAAGGTTGCAAGGGTGTACATGCGAAAGGTCCTGCCATGGCCAAGAAGATCCTCCGAGCTCGGTATTACTGGACAACAATGTAGGTTGGCGGTTACAACTTCATTAAAAGATGCCACAAGTGTCAAATATATGGTGACAAGATCTTTGTGCCACCAACTCCGTTGGACGTTCTGAAGTCTTCATGGACCTTCTCTATGTGGGTTATTGATATGATTGGGATGATAGAACCAAAAGCTTCTAATGGTCATCGATTCATCCTAGTTGCTATTGATTACTTCACGAAGTGGGTCGAAGATGCTTCATATGCCAATGTCAGTCAACAGGTGGTTACTCGGTTCATTAAGAAAGAAATAATCGGTCACTATGGAATTCCTAGCAAGATCATCACTAACAATGTCAATAACCTCAACAATAAGATGATGAAGGAGTTGTTCTAAGAATTTAAGACCGAGCATTATAACTCTTCACCATACCATTGCCAAGATGAATGGTGTCATAGAAGCATCTAATAAGAACATCAAGAGAATCATCCAGAAAATGGTCAGAACATATAAGGATTGACATGAGATGCTACCCTTTGCTCTGTACGATTACAGGACCTCGGTTCGCACATCCACTGGGGAAACTCCATACTCATTAGTGTATGGGATGGAGGTTGTTTTATCGATCGAAGTTGAGATTCCCTCACTCAGGGTTATTATGGAGGTTGGCCTTGATGAAGCTGAATGGGTTCAATCTCGGTATTATCAACTGAATCTGATTGAAGAGAAACGTTTGATGTCTATATGCCATGGTTAGTTGTACCAAAGATGCCTCAAACGGGCTTTTGATAAGAAAGTTCTTCCTCATGAGTACCGCGCAGGAGAACTCGTGCTCAAAAAATATTCTGCTATTCACTCGGATCCTCGGGGCGAATTGACTCCCAACTACAAAGGATCTTTCATCATCAAGAAGGCCTTCTCAGGTGGAGCCCTAATCCTCACCATAATGGATGGGGAAGATTTGCCATCGCCAGTGAATGCTGACATAGTCAAAAAATATTATGCCTGAAAAGAAGTGATAATAAAAGTCCGCTAGATTGACTCACACGAGACCAATCTAGGCAAAAATGGTTATCCCGATGGACCAAAAAATTAATTGTCCATGCAAAAGTTAGGGATCAAATAAAAATATAAAGCTCGCTAATTCAAAAACCTGAAATGGTGACTTAGGAAAAAATGAGCATCCCAGTGGACAAAAAAAAAGATAAAAAATGTTGAGGCAAAAGTTAAGGATAAAGGCATTTGACTATGTTCCTTGAGCCTACCTCGCTACAAGCTAGATCTTAAATGGCCAAGGATTGATCCAATCACCGACAATTGAAGCAAAGTATTGGGATTTAGATCCTACAGTGGATGATAGCCAATGTTGTAATCAATGGAAAAATACAAAAATATTTCCCATTGCCATTTCTTTTATTTTTTCAATTTTTACAATATCCTCTTTAAGGACTTTTTCATCCTTGTATGCATCATATGTACAATTCTATTTACAATCAATAAAATTCAGTTTCTTTTATCAATCGCTTTTCTTTTCTCCCGTATTTTGTTTACGAAATAACTAATTTATTTTAATCACATAATGCTTTAAAACTTGGGGAATAATAAAAGCTACGCTTAAAGAAAACCTTATGCATTGCTGTAACCTCTTAAAGAATCCTAAAAGATGATTGATTGTTTGAACGTTTTGCTTGAAAATCTGCAGTTGTCTTGATGACTGCCCGGTTAGATCATATATCCTTTTACTCCTCAGCAAGACCAGGTGGATCCTCAGCAGTAGTGTTAACACACCATGTTTTCACAATGATATTTTCTTTGGTATAATTGGTGACGAGTCGAAGTTTCCTCCATGCCAGATGAAGCTAGTGGAAATATACCCGAACGTATCACACGCTCGAACATACAATAGAGTCATAATCAAACTTTATTTATTCCCAAAGGAAAGGGAAAACATCGATAAAACCCGAGGGAAAGAGATATGTTGGGTAAGGAAGTTGGTTCTGCAAGGGGAAGGTATTAGCGCCCCTTACACCTATGGTACTCCATGGGAACCGTTTTGATTGTTCTTGCTCGAATGGGTGTTATATCTAAAGATTACATGCAAAATAATAAGGGGGAAAATAATAAATAGATAAAGTGCTCGGTGAGGATTGGGGCCCTCATGCCTACGTATCCTCATAGTGCAATGAGGAATTCAAAGCTCTGTAGTTCATAGAAATGATGGTCGGAGATGAAAAGAAGTGAGATAACAAGTATGGTATAAACCAAAGGATAATGTGATTTGAACTCCAACAAAGGGTGAAAATATGAACCCAAGAGTAAAACTGGTATGAACCAACAAGTGAGGGGCCCAAGGCATGGTATCACTGTGTTGGAATAACCAAAAAGAAAGGAATTAAATGCTTGGTTTTACAGCACAAACAACTCTTGGTTCACAAGGAGATACAAGATGGAGCTCAAAGAGATATAGTATTTGACTCAAATATAACTAGTATATCACATGAAGTGAATGAAGGTAGAATATGGATGCATCATGGAGATGAATGGAATGAATAACCAAAGTCATAAAATCTGGGTTTTGGTAACAGGTGACTGAAGAGGTATATCTTAAAACCAAAGGTCAAGGTATATTGGAATTCATAGGAGGAATGGAATTTGTACCATAGGCGAAAATAGGCTCATTGGCCAAAAAAGAAGGAATAAAATGTTTGGTTTGACAGCACAAATAACTCTTGATATAAATACGGACTTTTCATTAGGCGTCCTAAAAGGGTATGTATGGAATTCCAAAGAAAACTGTATTTCGGTTTCAAAGAAATAATATGTCATTAGGGTGAACGATTATGATTGAAGGTAGATGATGGTTCATGAAAGATATGGATGGTTCCTTAAGGCGGAAGAGGGGATAATTAGGATTATGCTCGCCAAGGATTCGCATCCTCGTGCCTATGTATTCTCACTGTGCAATGAGAAAATCAGAGCATTCGTAGTTCATGGAACTACGAGAACAAAGGCAGATTGAAAGCGATGAAAAGTATAACTTGCACCAACAGAATGGTATCAAAGGAACCCACAAAGGGAAAATAAACTTGGAACCACAGAGTAAACAGACATCTTAGCCAAAAAGAATGAATTAAATGTTTGGGGACGATCCAAATAACTCTTGATTCATAAGATAAACTTCCGTTATATCATCCTAAAGGGGTGTATACGAGGCCCAAAAGAAAGTATTGTTGGGTACAAGGAACAATATATCATTGGTTGGGGAACAAGCAATTCGAGATCAAAGAAGAAAGGTATCTTGGATCCATGAAGTAAATAGACTCTGAACCGAAGAGTAAACAGGTGTCTTAGCCAAAAAGAAAGAATTAAATGTTTAGGTATGATCCAAACAAATCTTGGTTCACAAGGTGGATTGTCGTTATATCGTCCTAAAAGGATGTCCATGGAGTCCAAGGAGAAGTATATTTGATCTCAAAAGATGGTATTGACTGATGAATAAAGAATGATTGATTAATAAATAAGGTAGATCACAAAGTATCTAAATTATCCTGCCTATGTATTCTCATTGTGCAATGAGAAAGTCATAGCTTTCGTAGTTCAACCCACTACGGCTGAAACAAAGAAAGATAGATTGATAGTCAAAAGGCAAGATATGTTGCTTAACAAGCAAGAGTGTGGTACTAACCAATAATGGCGATCAACCACAAGGACAAATGAGATATGATTAGCCTATACACGAGAGGATTTATAAGGCACAAGAATCGTCTAAGCACGAGAGGTCTTATAAGACGAGGAATGAATAAGAAATGATTGGCCTATACACAAGAGGATTTATAAGGCAAGAGCTTCGTCTAAGTACAAGAAGTATTATAAGACGAGCAATGAATAAGAAAAGATTGGCCTATACACGAGAGGATTTATAAGGCAAGAGCTTCGTTTAAGCGTAAGAAGTATTATAAGACGAGCAATTAATAAGGGGTTTGCCAAGGCACAAGAGGACTGATAAGGCAAACACTGATTGAATGGAGTGTGCCTAAGAACAAGAGGTCTGATAAGGGTCACAATGAATAGGGGTTTCCCAAGGCACAAGAGGACTGATAAGGCAAACTCTGATTTAATAGAGTGGGCCTAAGCACAGAAGATCTGATAAGGCTCACAATGAATAAGGATTTGCCAAAGCACAATAGGACTAACAAGGCAAAAAATGATTGAATTGATTGATCATGATTTCAAGATTCGATCGCAAGTGAATTGATCCAAAGGATATATGAATGTCAAAGAAAGTGTGATTAATGATCCACTGAGGAAGAAATGATTGATGTGCCATGGTGCTTCACTGTTGAAGTATTGAATGATATGATGCTTGCTTGAAGAAGACTTATCAATTGTGTATTTAAATTGCACTAAAGTTTCTTAAGGCTCATAGCACGCAAATCGAATCAGAATTGACAGGTTGCTGATAAGAGATCATGTGTGTTGATCTTATTGATGCAATGCTACTTGTTGTAGAAGAAGACTTGACAATCATGTAATTCAAATTGTGCTAAAGTCTATGAATATAGGTGAATACGATGAGCAACTGGGTCATGCGTCCCGTACCCAAAGATATTCAGAATGAGTTAATGGAATTCTCCACTCTCATCCATTCTCTATTGCTAAAGGCTCATGCCACACACACTGAATTATGATCGATAAGTGTTGATATGTTTGTTGCGCTTGGGAGCCTGTCCACTTTGCTAGCTATGCTTGACTGATGTTGTTGACCTTGAGTCTTGATCTTGCATTTGAACCTTGAGGTCTTAAGCTTCTGAGATTCAACATATTCACAATAGCTTGAGCACAATGAACTTGTTATATCAAGTGATCAAAGGTCTTTTAATCACTTGAATAGGCTTAAGGCTTACAACACAATACAAAGGATTTGGTTAACCAAAGCGACCTTTGATCCACACTAATCAATGGGATTAAAAATAATAGTTAAACTATGTACAAAAATAATCTATTAATCAACTAAGTAAGAATCAGACAAATCTGGTTAATGCCCTAATCTAAGGGAACATGCATTAAAAATCAAGATTTTTCTACCTAGGGGTAAAATGGTCAATATATACAAATTGATTAAATGGAAATAATAATCAAGATTATTTAGAATTAATTAATCAATTAAACTCACACATGATGAAAATTATTAGGCTAAGTTCAACTAACTAAAGCCTAAACTCTCTAAAGATTTCAATTAATCAGTCATAATTATAGTTATTTTATTAATCTCAATTAATTAATTAAACTCACAATTAACTAATTTAAGCAATTAACCTAATTTATAATTAACCCATATAATAAACATGATTAACTAATTAAGCAAAAAAAGTCAGAATGTGATTAAGCTTAATTTGAAGTGATTAAATTAATTAAAAGGAAAATTTATTGAGGTGAAGGAGGGGGTTCAGGCTGAACCAAGTGCAGGGCCCAATTGCTGGGCCCATTGCTTTCAACCTTGTGGACAGGGGGGGTGAACAGATGTCCATGGGCATGAAGCCCAATAATCCACATCAAGCCAAACTGGGCGTGATGAACACGATTAAGGGGTGTGATTGGAAAGGATGATGGGCCTTAGGCCCAAATCTAAGGTGCAACCAGTAAAACTTCCTCAGCCACGAACAAAACACTTATCTCATCAGCTACAGCAACATGAAAATGTTTCTCATCCTCCAACATAGAATCACGTTTCTCCCCCACTACGTCGCGTATGTCTTCTTTATCGTCTTCTTCACATCACATCGCACTGAGTGAATAAACAAAGACTCTCTTTCAAGGATTCGCGACTCGGAGTCAATACTCAAAAAGGTTCAATTGAGCATGTGCGGAAACAGAGGAAAACATAATTATAATCAAGAGACTCACCGGATTTGAAGCTTCAATCGCAAACAGGTGTGAACTGATTATGGATTTGCTTATCTTCCCCTTCTTCCTTTCGTTTTCTAATATTTTGCAATTGATGGTGTTGTGATGTTGACTCCGTTCTTAGATTTGCTGATGTGGAGTTGCGGACACGGGATTGAAGAAACTAGAAGACGATACTGAGTAAGTCCAAGCTTCCAGGTCGAGATTCAAATGGCATTTTGTAATCTGCATTCGTGGATTCAATCGAACATCGTTCATAACCATCGCATTTGTGCGTGAAGCATTTGTTTCTCATCTTCGGATCGACGTCGACTTTGCCGGTAAAACCTCCACCTTCTCCGATTCTCCTTTTCTTCGTTTCTGTTTCTTCTTCTTCTCACTATCTTCTGCAACTCCTCTGCACTTTGGTTGTTGTTGTGTTTCGAATTGACACTTGCGTTTGCTTTGAATGAATCAGGAAACGGATAGAGAGTGAAAATGTTGATTTGGATTTGTGAATTTTTGATCTGAGACCTTGATGCGTGAGTCATGAAAATGAACGAAGCTTGTGATTTACGGAACATGAATTCGGCTATGAAATTCACATGTAATTACACTCAAATTCAAAGGTTTGTTGCAAATTCATTTCGGTTATCTTTAATTAGTTAGAAATTGCAAATTCAGTTGAGAGCCTTTGATTCTATATATGTTGTGTCAAGTTAGTTACCGTGGAACTCCATATTTGTGTTCTATTAAACAAAATTCTGCAGGTTGTTTTTTAACTAAGCTATTCTGTTAAAATTATGAAGGGTTAATGTGAATTGGTGGTTCTGCAGGTTAAATCAATTGTGTTTGAGGGAGTGGATGGTTGAGTTGTTGTTTGGAAGCTGTGTTTTTCTGCTTTGCGTTTTGTTGTATTTCGTGATGCCTTGCAGATTTCACTTTCCTGCATTTTTTCCAATTCTCGTGTACATGGTGCTTCCAAATGCATTTTCAGTTTTGTCTTATCTACATTGCTTCTTGGACTTGGATATTGGCATTTGAATTAAACTATGGGCTTATTCGATGTATAGACTTAATGAATTTGTTAAGAAAATTTTATCTTGTACCCCTACAGTTAGCCTCATATCCGTACAATTTTTTAAAAATTCTCATTCTATCCTTAATTAGTTTTAACCAATTTACCATTTCATTTTGATCATTCAGTTGAAAATTTCAGAAATTACACTTTCACACCCCACACCGAAACTCCTGCAAAAAGACTTCCGGTATGTATTTTTCCCAAACCGGAAGACTTCAAAAATGACTTCCGGAACACACAAAGCAATGAACAGGAAGACTTCACGAAAGAGTTCCGGTTCAATCAGAAAGAAGTTACAAACCGGAACACTTATTGAAAGAGTTCCGGTAAACAAATTTACACATACCGGAACTCTTTGAAGAAGTGTTCCGGTTTTTGTAAATTTGTTTACCGGAACTCTTTCAAGAAGTGTTCCGATTTGCTTTTTTTTTTTTTTAATCTGTTTTTTATTTTGCAGGAATGGAAAATCTTCCCCAAATATGTGTAGATACTACTGATACGTTTATAACGACTGAAAGATTTGGTACACGAGAACAGGTTATCAGATGGATTAAAGAGGTTGGAAACGATAATAAAGTAACTGTTATTATCAGTCGTTCAAGAAATGTGGATGCCCATTTAAAATCAGGTCGACTCCGGCGAAAGATGGATTTGGTTGGAAGATTGATGTAAAATGTGGGTTACATAATCATGGTTTACTTGATAGATTAGAAGGTCATTCGTTTATCGGTAGGTTGACCACAGATGAGAAGCAACATGTCGCTGATTTGACAAAGAGACATGTACCCCCTAGACACATATTGCTTTCCTTGCAAGAGCGAGATCCTGAGAATGTCACTCGGATTACGCAAGTATACAAGCATAAGAGTGTGATACAAAAAGAGATAAGAGGTCCTAGGAGTGAGATACAACATATGTTTAAGTTTATTAAGAATGCAGGTTATGTCTATTAGAGTAGAAAAAAGGATGACTCGGAAGTGGTGAGAGAGATATTTTGGGCACATCCTGATTTAGTTAAGTTGTTGAATATTTTTCCGATTGTGTTAGTTATGGATAGCACCTACAAGACAAACAAATATAGACAACCTTTGTTTGAAATTATTGGCATGACTCTTAATTGCTCTTAATTGCAACCTCGGATAGGTATAACTCTTAATTGCTTATTCACAATTTAAAATTACTTTTCACACCTTACACCTTTCAAAACCTCTATTAGAAAATCACCACTTGGCATACATTCGCACTAGAATCATTGCCGAGTTATATTTTTCTAAACTATTTTCAAAACTAAACGAGATAACCATTTTGTATACATTCATTCAAGAATCATTACAAAGTTAAATTCTCCTTTTCAAAACATTCCTACACATTTCTCAACCACTTTTTCAAACTAGAAAAACATAAATGATTGAGCAATTAAGAGCCCATGGATAACCATGGATACAAAGGGTGCTAACACCTTCCCTTTGTATAATGTACCTCCCGAACCTAAGAATCTAAATTAAGGTCTTTCCTGTTCTTTTCCACCTTTCCTTATTGGATAAAAGAAAAGTCGGTGGCGACTCTTGCTAACCGCGACATTGCGATTAAAAAACACAAAAAGTCAGTTCACCGTATGACAATGGTCAACGATTGCATCAACTTGAGCAAGCATGTGTTGATTATAGTGGATTTATTAATTATGTGAAAGACACATGGTTGACTCCACATAGGTATAGATTTGTTGGAGCATGGATTAATCGAGTGCTACATTTGGGTAACACAACGACTAATCGGTACGTCTTATAATTTTTTAAGTGTTATTTTTATATGTGATATTATTTCTATGTATTTTTTATGTGTTATTTTTAATACTTTTAGGGTTGAATCTGCTCATTGGAAGTTAAAGCAGATGTTAGGAAATAGTATAGGTGACATGGTCAAATGTTGGGAAGCCATGAATAACAACTTGAGGTTACAACTGGGAAACATTAAAGCTTCTTTTCAAAAGAGTTTTTACGAAGTTGAGCACACGCACATAAGTCCATTTTATGGTTATTTGCGTGGTTCTGTATCTCGAGCTGCTTTGAGACATATTGCTGAAGAGTTATTGAGAGTTGATTATGTTGGAACTAACAGGCAAATATGTGGTTGTACTCTTAGAACATCTTATGTGGTATACCGATACCCATTGATGTTGTTCATGTTCATTAGAGGAAACTAACTATGGAAGTTGAGTTAGAGGTAGGTGAAGTTGAGTAGGGTATGTGAAATATCATACCCAACAATGACTCCATTGTGTCCACCACCTGAGAAACTAAAAACCAAAGAAGGAGTGAAGAAGAAAGGGAAAAAACCAGCAGAATATGATGTTTATAGGGACCCTTCGTATCATGAGTATGTTGATAAGGCATCTCAATCTTCACAAAGGCAATCTCAATCTCCACAAAGGCAATCTCAACCATCACAGACTTCGAAGAAGTTGAAATTATCAAAGAAGCAACCACAATTCATTCTTCAATTTCCTAATCATATTAGGTCATACATTGAAGATGTAGTTAATGTTAAATCAGATGGTAATTGTGGATTTAGAGTCATTGCATCATTGTATGGATATGGTGAGGATGGTTGGCCAATGGTTCGCAGAGAGTTGGGGTTGGAAATAATAGACAAGGATAGGTCAACTTTGTATGACAAGTTATTTTCTAATCGGTTGTCAGAAGTGAGAGAATCTTTGATGATAGAATCCTTTGGTTCACATCCACCTGAAAAATGATTGAATCTACCAGATATGGGTTACTTGATAGCGAATCGCTATAATGTTGTACTTGTCTGTTTAGGCAATCCGTGCATGACTTTCTTTCCGATGACAAGTTCACATTCACCAAATGTCTCTATTTATTGCATTGGTTTTGTTAACCACAATCATTGGGTTCAGGTACGCATTGGTTTTGTTAATATTTTAATTATTTCACTTAATATTTTATATGACTTAATATTTTAATTATTTTACTTTATCAGGTTAACATGAAAGAGGGGTTTCCATTTGTTGGAGAATTGTCATCCAAGGCGCAGCGGAATTTAAAAATTTCTCCATTTAGTGATCCTTACGAATGGGCATGATCAGTGATAGAATCGTTACCTCTTGTGGCGATTCAAACCTTTGGTGCAGATCTCTGATAATGATCAAAACCTTTGATACAGATCCACGGGGCGATCACGAACGTTGAACGATGACAACGTCTCTATTCAGTCCACACGAACGGATTCCTTCAATCGCAGTGCTAGCTGTTATGAATGAAGGCTTTGAGTGAGAGAGAGATACGAAATTCCAACTCTTCAGTTGTGTTGTATTCTCATACAAAGCTTCTGCACAAGAGCTCTATTTATAGAACCACTTGTGTGTGCTTCAAGCCAAAAAGCCCACTTAAGTGCATTTTGGCCTATATCTCATAATATGCCAAAATCACTTAAGTATTTGGTACCTTACCATATTTCGTATTCTGCTTAAGTACGTCGTACCTTACGATGTTCCTTAATTATTCTATCTCTCATCAATCCGTCCTTTGTGTGTGACCCTATAGGTTTTCGCGATGTTGGCAATTATATTAAATCACGCATTTAACATAATAAACAGTGAGCGGTATCTAGCAACACATCACTGCTACCCAAGTCACGAAAATGTCATGTGATTTGACAAAACCTCCTGTGATAATAATTATGTGTATAATTACCCCTTTGCCCTTATGTCTATATTGAACACAAGGTATAGACCGTGTCACCCTTGTCCAGTTCAATATTGGGCCCAGAGACATTTATCCTGTTACGCGGGATTGGCAAATTCCATCTAGGACACTCATGTCCCTCAGCATGCTTCGTGGAGTACCCATCAACTGTCTTTATGGTCATCCAGTTACGGACAATGTTGGATCAGCAATAAAGCACTCAACTCTACATCTAGGATCCATAGTGGTTTCAGGTCGAAGAGTGGTATACACTATTATCACCATGAGAATAACTTATGACACTTTGCATAACTTTCTATATAGTATTCTCATAGCGGGTCAATCCGGTATAAATATTACTCCTAATATTCATACCTATGTTTAAGACTTGATAACTCTTTATCCATTATCCATGAGATGTGATCATCAGTCTACAAACATAATAGTCTTAATGCTTTAATGTTATCCCACTTCACATTAAAGCTCGACTACGGATACTTTAAGAATAGTGCCCTTATGTTTAATGTGTTCTCATGATTAAGTCATACTTAATACATTAAACGGACTATCTATTCTAGGGACTTTATTAATCAACCATAATAAAGAAAATGCCTTTAAATAATTCGATACAAGTACCAAAAGTATTGGCCTCTAGGGCTTACACCAACAATCTCCCACTAGCACTAGAGCCAATCAGACATACCCCGTATGCCCATTGATCTAGTATGGCCATCATGCTTCTGCTGCGCAAGAGGCTTTGTCAGTGGGTCAGCAACATTGTCAAGTGTAGGTACTTTACATATTTTCACACAACGTCTAAGTATGTGTTTGGATCGTTGGTGAGATCTAGGCTCCTTAGCTTGTGCGATAAGACCATTGTTATCATAATAGAGACCAATGGGATCCACAATGCTAGGGACCATGCCAAGTTTATTGATCCAAACAGTGCTGCACTTAAGGCAGCAATATACTCGGCCTCAGTTGTAGAATCAGCAACTGCATCTTGCGTTGAACTTTTCAAGGTCACAGTGCCACCATTTAAGCAAAACACATAACCAGATTGGAATTATTCATATTAAAGCGTCTTAGCACTTTGTCTATGTACTCTGACTTAGGCCAAGCATTTCATGATCTATCTCTATAGATTCTGATAGGCTGCTTCACCCAGGTCCTTCATAGAAAAGCATTTCCCCAACCAAGACTTTACTTGTTGCAGGGTAGGGATATCGATTCCAATGAGTAATATGTCATCTACATATAATATCAGGAATACGATCATGCTCCCACTAACCTTCTTGTAGCCACAAGTCTCATCTTCGTTCTTGATGAATCCATACAGTTTTACTGTTTTATCAAAACGAAGATTCCATGAGTAAGTCACAGGCTCATCTTGATCCATGAGTAATACATCACCTTGATCAGATATCCATATATCTCAGGTAGGTGACGTATCCTGCCTGACCTACGCTGGTCTTGTTCTATTTGAGTAGGTTGCTCTTACACAACTACTTGTGTTTCCTGCTCTGATTCCTCCATAGGTGTATCAATGCCTTGTGATTCTTGAATTTCTTCAAGCTCTACTTTCCTCCCACTGGTTCCTTTGGAAATAAAATCCCTTTCCAGGAAAACTCAAGTTCGAGCGACAAACATTTTGCCCTCAGAAGGATTGTAGAAATAATATCCTCTTGTTTCTTTAGGATACCCCACAAATAAGCATTTGTCAAATTTGGGCTCAAGCTTAGTTGAAATTTGTCGTTTCACATAAACTCCGCAACCCCAAATCTTCATGTAAGACATATGTGGTCTCTTACCACTCCATATCTCATATGGTGTCTTTTCAACCTTTTGGATGGAACACGGTTAAGTGTGTAAGCTGATGTCAATGGTGTATGTCCTCAAAAGGAGTTTGGAAGCTTGGTGTGACTCATCATGGATCGAACCATGTCCAACAGGGTTCGATTTCTTCTCTCAGATACACCCTTCCATTGGGATGTTCCAGGAGGAGTAAGTTGGGACAGGATCCCACACTCTTTCAGATGGTCGTCAAACTCTAGGATTAAATACTCATCACTTCGATCTGATCGAAGAGTTTTAATATTCTTACCTAGTTGGTTTTAACTCGTTAGGTTTCACCCTTTTGTATTAATGTTATTAATAGGCATTTCAAGATCAAGGACATACAGTCCATTGTTCATTTGTGCAGTAGCATAGAATATATCATTCAAATACATTGAGCAACAATTGTTCTTTATTATAAATGAAAAACCAAACTTGTCCAAACAAGCAATGGAAATAATATTCCTGCTAATTGCAGGTACATAATAACAGTTCTCTAACTGAATTATTAAACCACTAGGTAAAGTCAATATAAAAGTTCATACGGCTAAAGCAGCAACCTTTGCTCCATAGCCAACTCGTAGGTCGACTTTACCTTTTGCCAAATCTCTACTCCTTTTTAGTTCTTGCACATTTGTATAAATGTGAGAACCGCATCCAGTATCTAATACTCATGATGTAGAAGTAGATAAATTAATAACAGAAATACCTGAAGTTGAAGTCTCTACTCCATTCTTCTTATCTTCCAGGTACTTTGGGCAGTTCCTCTTCCAGTGTCCGGTCTTACCGCAATGGAAGCAGGTGCCTTCTTTTGCTATGCCTCCACTAGGCTTCAAAGCAGCAGTGGGTCTGGGATTGGCAACTTCCTTGCCCTTCCCCTTATCACTCTGCTTAGTGGGCCTTTTGTTCTGTCTCTTTCCATTTCCGATCATCAGAATGGACTTCCCTTTTGACTTCAGATTCTGTTCAGCAGTTCTTAACATGGCGAGCAGTTCAGGAAGAGATTTGTCCATATCAATCATATTGAAATTTAGGACAAATTGACTGAAACTATCTGGCAACGATTGCAAGATCAAATCAGTTGCAAGTTCCTTTTCGAGAGGAAAACCCAATCTCTCAAGGTTTTCCACATACCCAATCATCTTGAGTACATGGGGACCTACAGGGGCTCCCTCAGCTAACTTGCTTTGAAAAAGGGCTTTTGAAACTTCAAACCTCTCATGCCTTGCTTGCTCTTGATAGAGCAACTTCAGGTGTTCGATCATATCAAACGCTGACATGTTCTCATGTTGCTTTTGCAATTCTGAGTTCATGGTAGCCAGCATGAGACAAGCAGTTTCATTGGCATCATCGACATGCTTCTTATAAGCATCTCTTTCTGCCTTAGGTGCAGAACTAGGAGGTTCCTCTTCAGGAACAGGTGTCTCCAAGACATACAACTTTTTATCATGTTTGAGGACAATCCTCAGGTTTCGGTGCCAATCCAGAAAATTTGTCCCAGACAATTTTTCCTTATCAAGGATTGATCGCAGGATGTTGTTAGAGGTGTTTGTTGTCATGGTAATCTACATAAGGATTAATGAAAATATAAGTATCATTGACATATTCAATTAGGCCTTTAATTAAATATGCTCCCACTATTTTACTCAAAACAAATGACCCTCATCATCTGATTCGGAAAATCCCGTTGGAAGATTTTCTAGTGGGTCGAGATCCATATTTCACTTCGTTCTAAGTCCGCGTAGGCGGATTACACAAAACTAGGTTATTTTAGGTAGGAACTCCTTCCAATTGTATCTCATACAACTCTCGAAAATTTCAGTTGGGTGAATAACTCCTTATTCCAATCCATCATATGGATCATTCCCAACTCTTGCTTCTAAACATATATATAATCTTATTATAATTTGTTTAGTTAAGTTTGACCCATTGTTTTAACAGTTGGATATTACAATTATCCCATCGCACCTTACTAATATAGAACATGCACCTCGCGTAGGAGAAACCTACATTATTCGATACTAGTCTTGATGAGTGTTAAAACTTGGAAAGCTTAAACTTAATATTTATTTTGAGGGAATTGCAATTTTTCTGATCTCACCGGCTTGTTTATCATATAAACCGTCTCTCACATGCATCAACATACATTCACATGCATCAACATACATACAAACAAAAATGAAACAGTTATGGCCCTTAGCGCAATTGTTCTCCCAAGCCAATGAGAGAGCCTAAGCTAACCTACAACGATCTAAGCTTCTCCAAGCAAGATCTTCAAGGTTGTCCTCCTTTGGCACTGACTTCTTTGCTTTCTTCATATCATTACATTACATGAAAGAAACTCGTTTTACATACGAGGGAGTGAGATGAGAAAAGAAGTTACATTGGGGAGATAGAGAGAAGGCACGACACGCAGGTCGTATTTTAAAAAACCCAAAACAAAACAAAGGAAAACTAAGGCCATAACCGATCACCACAAGACAATAATAAACACTTTATTATTATTATTAATTCCTTTAATTAATTAAAATCAAATTAAATTTCGACGACCGATCACACTATGCAGAGTTAGTCTGGGGTCCGCTGCCCGGCAGCGCCCCTGCTCGAAAATTTTAATGAACAATTCATTTAAAATTGACGTCGTCTTTCGTATCAACACTTGATACTTCAAAGCACTTTTTCTAGCCGAACCGGTGAATTTTTTTTCTTGCGTTAACCGGTTAACCATATGTGTTAACCGGTTAACACTGTTTGAAAACTTTTAGAAAATTCTTTTCTGCCTTGCGTTAACCGGTTAACCATATGCGTTAACCGGTTAACACTGTTAAAAAAAAACTCAGAAAACTGAATTTCGTCTTGCGTTAACCGGTTAACCAAAAGCGTTAAACGGTTAACACTGTTTGAAAACTCAAATTTTTTTATTTCGCATTGCGTTAACCGGTTAACCATACGCGTTAACCGGTTAACACTGTTCCAAAAAGGGTTTGGGAAGCACAACTCTTGTGCGTTCAAACCCCAATCGCATAACTCTCTGACAACACAACCCTTGTGCCGTCACTAACCCTGATGCACCAATTTCAGACCGTCAAACACGTCTCGATTGTTAATTCAGTATGATTGATCAACACGTCATTGCTTCACCATACTAATGTCGGATCAAGAAGCAAACAACCATTGATCGCTCAAAGGAAAACAATCATCGAGGGTTTGAATGAACGAAACAAGAACACTATATCATATATAATGTATTTTGCATCAGGGTTACATATATCACATATATGTAACTTGATCGATCTCAATTTAACCTTTGATTCATTCTGTTTTAATCATATTATTACATAACAAAAACAGATATCAGATTCATGGTTTCGTAAGTGGCTCTGATACCACTGTTGGAGAATTGCCATCCAAGGCGCAGCGGAATTTAAAATTTTCTCCATTTAGTGATCCTTATGAATGGGCATGATCAGTGATAGAATCGTTACCTCTTGTGGCGATTCAAACCTTTGGTGCAGATCTCTGATAATGATCAAAACCTTTGATACAGATCCACGGGGCGATCACGAACGTTGAACGATGACAACGTCTCTATTCAGTCCACACGAACGGATTCCTTCAATCGCAGTGCTAGCTGTTATGAATGAAGGCTTTGAGTGAGAGAGAGATACGAAATTCCAACTCTTCAGTTGTGTTGTATTCTCATACAAAGCTTCTGCACAAGAGCTCTATTTATAGAACCACTTGTGTGTGCTTCAAGCCAAAAAGCCCACTTAAGTGCATTTTGGCCTATATCTCATAATATGCCAAAATCACTTAAGTATTTGGTACCTTACCATATTTCGTATTCTGCTTAAGTACGTCGTACCTTACGATGTTCCTTAATTATTCTATCTCTCATCAATCCGTCCTTTGTGTGTGACCCTATAGGTTTTCGCGATGTTGGCAATTATATTAAATCACGCATTTAACATAATAAACAGTGAGCGGTATCTAGCAACACATCACTGCTACCCAAGTCACGAAAATGTCATGTGATTTGACAAAACCTCCTGTGATAATAATTATGTGTATAATTACCCCTTTGCCCTTATGTCTATATTGAACACAAGGTATAGACCGTGTCACCCTTGTCCAGTTCAATATTGGGCCCATAGATATTTATCCTGTTACGCAGGATTGGCAAATTCCATCTATGACACTCATGTCCCTCAGCATGCTTCGTGGAGTACCCATCAACTGTCTTTATGGTCATCCAGTTACGGACAACGTTGGATCAACAATAAAGCACTCAACTCTACATCTAGGATCCATAGTGGTTTCAGGTCGAAGAGTGGTATACACTATTATCACCATGAGAATAACTTACGACACTTTGCATAACTTTCTATATAGTATTCTCATAGCGGGTCAATCCGGTATAAATATTACTCCTAATATTCATACCTATGTTTAAGACTTGATAACTCTTTATTCATGATCCATGAGATGTGATCATCAGTCTACAAACATAATAGTCTTAATGCTTTAATGTTATCCCACTTCACATTAAAGCTCGACTACGGATACTTTAAGAATAGTGCCCTTATGTTTAATGTGTTCTCATGATTAAGTCATACTTAATACATTAAACGGACTATCTATTCTAGGGACTTTATTAATCAACCATAATAAAGAAAATGCCTTTAAATAATTCGATACAAGTACCAAAAGTATTGGCCTCTAGGGCTTACACCAACAATCTCCCACTAGCACTAGAGCCAATCAGACATACCCCGTATGCCCATTGATCTAGTATGGCCATCATGCTTCTGCTGCGCAAGAGGCTTTGTCAGTGGGTCAGCAACATTGTCAAGTGTAGGTACTTTACATATTTTCACACAACGTCTAAGTATGTGTTTGGATCGTTGGTGAGATCTAGGCTCCTTAGCTTGTGCGATAAGACCATTGTTATCATAATAGAGACCAATGGGATCCACAATGCTAGGGACCATGCCAAGTTTATTGATCCAAACAGTGCTGCACTTAAGGCAGCAATATACTCGGCCTCAGTTGTAGAATCAGCAACTGCATCTTGCGTTGAACTTTTCAAGGTCACAGTGCCACCATTTAAGCAAAACACATAACCAGATTGGAATTATTCATATTAAAGCGTCTTAGCACTTTGTCTATGTACTCTGACTTAGGCCAAGCATTTCATGATCTATCTCTATAGATTCTGATAGGCTGCTTCACCCAGGTCCTTCATAGAAAAGCATTTCCCCAACCAAGACTTTACTTGTTGCAGGGTAGGGATATCGATTCCAATGAGTAATATGTCATCTACATATAATATCAGGAATACGATCATGCTCCCACTAACCTTCTTGTAGCCACAAGTCTCATCTTCGTTCTTGATGAATCCATACAGTTTTACTGTTTTATCAAAACGAAGATTCCATGAGTAAGTCACAGGCTCATCTTGATCCATGAGTAATACATCACCTTGATCAGATATCCATATATCTCAGGTAGGTGACGTATCCTGCCTGACCTACGCTGGTCTTGTTCTATTTGAGTAGGTTGCTCTTACACAACTACTTGTGTTTCCTGCTCTGATTCCTCCATAGGTGTATCAATGCCTTGTGATTCTTGAATTTCTTCAAGCTCTACTTTCCTCCCACTGGTTCCTTTGGAAATAAAATCCCTTTCCAGGAAAACTCAAGTTCGAGCGACAAACATTTTGCCCTCAGAAGGATTGTAGAAATAATATCCTCTTGTTTCTTTAGGATACCCCACAAATAAGCATTTGTCAAATTTGGGCTCAAGCTTAGTTGAAATTTGTCGTTTCACATAAACTCCGCAACCCCAAATCTTCATGTAAGACATATGTGGTCTCTTACCACTCCATATCTCATATGGTGTCTTTTCAACCTTTTGGATGGAACACGGTTAAGTGTGTAAGCTGATGTCAATGGTGTATGTCCTCAAAAGGAGTTTGGAAGCTTGGTGTGACTCATCATGGATCGAACCATGTCCAACAGGGTTCGATTTCTTCTCTCAGATACACCCTTCCATTGGGATGTTCCAGGAGGAGTAAGTTGGGACAGGATCCCACACTCTTTCAGATGGTCGTCAAACTCTAGGATTAAATACTCATCACTTCGATCTGATCGAAGAGTTTTAATATTCTTACCTAGTTGGTTTTAACTCGTTAGGTTTCACCCTTTTGTATTAATGTTATTAATAGGCATTTCAAGATCAAGGACATACAGTCCATTGTTCATTTGTGCAGTAGCATAGAATATATCATTCAAATACATTGAGCAACAATTGTTCTTTATTATAAATGAAAAACCAAACTTGTCCAAACAAGCAATGGAAATAATATTCCTGCTAATTGCAGGTACATAATAACAGTTCTCTAACTGAATTATTAAACCACTAGGTAAAGTCAATATAAAAGTTCATACGGCTAAAGCAGCAACCTTTGCTCCATAGCCAACTCGTAGGTCGACTTTACCTTTTGCCAAATCTCTACTCCTTTTTAGTTCTTGCACATTTGTATAAATGTGAGAACCGCATCCAGTATCTAATACTCATGATGTAGAAGTAGATAAATTAATAACAGAAATACCTGAAGTTGAAGTCTCTACTCCATTCTTCTTATCTTCCAGGTACTTTGGGCAGTTCCTCTTCCAGTGTCCGGTCTTACCGCAATGGAAGCAGGTGCCTTCTTTTGCTATGCCTCCACTAGGCTTCAAAGCAGCAGTGGGTCTGGGATTGGCAACTTCCTTGCCCTTCCCCTTATCACTCTGCTTAGTGGGCCTTTTGTTCTGTCTCTTTCCATTTCCGATCATCAGAATGGACTTCCCTTTTGACTTCAGATTCTGTTCAGCAGTTCTTAACATGGCGAGCAGTTCAGGAAGAGATTTGTCCATATCAATCATATTGAAATTTAGGACAAATTGACTGAAACTATCTGGCAACGATTGCAAGATCAAATCAGTTGCAAGTTCCTTTTCGAGAGGAAAACCCAATCTCTCAAGGTTTTCCACATACCCAATCATCTTGAGTACATGGGGACCTACAGGGGCTCCCTCAGCTAACTTGCTTTGAAAAAGGGCTTTTGAAACTTCAAACCTCTCATGCCTTGCTTGCTCTTGATAGAGCAACTTCAGGTGTTCGATCATATCAAACGCTGACATGTTCTCATGTTGCTTTTGCAATTCTGAGTTCATGGTAGCCAGCATGAGACAAGCAGTTTCATTGGCATCATCGACATGCTTCTTATAAGCATCTCTTTCTGCCTTAGGTGCAGAACTAGGAGGTTCCTCTTCAGGAACAGGTGTCTCCAAGACATACAACTTTTTATCATGTTTGAGGACAATCCTCAGGTTTCGGTGCCAATCCAGAAAATTTGTCCCAGACAATTTTTCCTTATCAAGGATTGATCGCAGGATGTTGTTAGAGGTGTTTGTTGTCATGGTAATCTACATAAGGATTAATGAAAATATAAGTATCATTGACATATTCAATTAGGCCTTTAATTAAATATGCTCCCACTATTTTACTCAAAACAAATGACCCTCATCATCTGATTCGGAAAATCCCGTTGGAAGATTTTCTAGTGGGTCGAGATCCATATTTCACTTCGTTCTAAGTCCGCGTAGGCGGATTACACAAAACTAGGTTATTTTAGGTAGGAACTCCTTCCAATTGTATCTCATACAACTCTCGAAAATTTCAGTTGGGTGAATAACTCCTTATTCCAATCCATCATATGGATCATTCCCAACTCTTGCTTCTAAACATATATATAATCTTATTATAATTTGTTTAGTTAAGTTTGACCCATTGTTTTAACAGTTGGATATTACAATTATCCCATCGCACCTTACTAATATAGAACATGCACCTCGCGTAGGAGAAACCTACATTATTCGATACTAGTCTTGATGAGTGTTAAAACTTGGAAAGCTTAAACTTAATATTTATTTTGAGGGAATTGCAATTTTTCTGATCTCACCGGCTTGTTTATCATATAAACCGTCTCTCACATGCATCAACATACATTCACATGCATCAACATACATACAAACAAAAATGAAACAGTTATGGCCCTTAGCGCAATTGTTCTCCCAAGCCAATGAGAGAACCTAAGCTAACCTACAACGATCTAAGCTTCTCCAAGCAAGATCTTCAAGGTTGTCCTCCTTTGGCACTGACTTCTTTGCTTTCTTCATATCATTACATTACATGAAAGAAACTCGTTTTACATACGAGGGAGTGAGATGAGAAAAGAAGTTACATGGGGAGATAGAGAGAAGGCACGACACGCAGGTCGTATTTTAAAAAACCCAAAACAAAACAAAGGAAAACTAAGGCCATAACCGATCACCACAAGACAATAATAAACACTTTATTATTATTATTATTATTAATTCCTTTAATTAATTAAAATCAAATTAAATTTCGACGACCGATCACACTATGCAGAGTTAGCCTGGGGTCCGCTGCCCGGCAGCGCCCCTGCTCGAAAATTTTAATGAACAATTCATTTAAAATTGACGTCGTCTTTCGTATCAACACTTGATACTTCAAAGCACTTTTTCTAGCCGAACCGGTGAATTTTTTTTCTTGCGTTAACCGGTTAACCATATGTGTTAACCGGTTAACACTGTTTGAAAACTTTTAGAAAATTCTTTTCTGCCTTGCGTTAACCGGTTAACCATATGCGTTAACCGGTTAACACTGTTAAAAAAAAACTCAGAAAACTGAATTTCGTCTTGCGTTAACCGGTTAACCAAAAGCGTTAAACGGTTAACACTGTTTGAAAACTCAAATTTTTTTATTTCGCATTGCGTTAACCGGTTAACCATACGCGTTAACCGGTTAACACTGTTCCAAAAAGGGTTTGGGAAGCACAACTCTTGTGCGTTCAAACCCCAATCGCATAACTCTCTGACAACACAACCCTTGTGCCGTCACTAACCCTGATGCACCAATTTCAGACCGTCAAACACGTCTCGATTGTTAATTCAGTATGATTGATCAACACGTCATTGCTTCACCATACTAATGTCGGATCAAGAAGCAAACAACCATTGATCGCTCAAAGGAAAACAATCATCGAGGGTTTGAATGAACGAAACAAGAACACTATATCATATATAATGTATTTTGCATCAGGGTTACATATATCACATATATGTAACTTGATCGATCTCAATTTAACCTTTGATTCATTCTGTTTTAATCATATTATTACATAACAAAAACAGATATCAGATTCATGGTTTCGTAAGTGGCTCTGATACCACTGTTGGAGAATTGCCATCCAAGGCGCAGCGGAATTTAAAATTTTCTCCATTTAGTGATCCTTATGAATGGGCATGATCAGTGATAGAATCGTTACCTCTTGTGGCGATTCAAACCTTTGGTGCAGATCTCTGATAATGATCAAAACCTTTGATACAGATCCACGGGGCGATCACGAACGTTGAACGATGACAACGTCTTTATTCAGTCCACACGAACGGATTCCTTCAATCGCAGTGCTAGCTGTTATGAATGAAGGCTTTGAGTGTGAGAGAGATACGAAATTCCAACTCTTCAGTTGTGTTGTATTCTCATACAAAGCTTCTGCACAAGAGCTCTATTTATAGAACCACTTGTGTGGGCTTCAAGCCAAAAAGCTCACTTAAGTGCATTTTGGCCTATATCTCATAATATGCCAAAATCACTTAAGTATTTGGTACCTTACCATATTTCGTATTCTGCTTAAGTACACCGTACCTTACGATGTTCCTTAATTATTCTATCTCTCATCAATCCGTCCTTTGTGTGTGACCCTATAGGTTTTCGCGATGTTGGCAATTATATTAAATCACGCATTTAACATAATAAACAGTGAGCGGTATCTAGCAACACATCACTGCTACCCAAGTCACGAAAATGTCATGTGATTTGACAAAACCTCCTGTGATAATAATTATGTGTATAATTACCCCTTTGCCCTTATGTCTATATTGAACACAAGGTATAGACCGTGTCACCCTTGTCCAGTTCAATATTGGGCCCAGAGACATTTATCCTGTTACGCGGGATTGGCAAATTCCATCTAGGACACTCATGTCCCTCAGCATGCTTCGTGGAGTACCCATCAACTGTCTTTATGGTCATCCAGTTACGGACAATGTTGGATCAGCAATAAAGCACTCAACTCTACATCTAGGATCCATAGTGGTTTCAGGTCGAAGAGTGGTATACACTATTATCACCATGAGAATAACTTATGACACTTTGCATAACTTTCTATATAGTATTCTCATAGCGGGTCAATCCGGTATAAATATTACTCCTAATATTCATACCTATGTTTAAGACTTGATAACTCTTTATCCATTATCCATGAGATGTGATCATCAGTCTACAAACATAATAGTCTTAATGCTTTAATGTTATCCCACTTCACATTAAAGCTCGACTACGGATACTTTAAGAATAGTGCCCTTATGTTTAATGTGTTCTCATGATTAAGTCATACTTAATACATTAAACGGACTATCTATTCTAGGGACTTTATTAATCAACCATAATAAAGAAAATGCCTTTAAATAATTCGATACAAGTACCAAAAGTATTGGCCTCTAGGGCTTACACCAACAATCTCCCACTAGCACTAGAGCCAATCAGACATACCCCGTATGCCCATTGATCTAGTATGGCCATCATGCTTCTGCTGCGCAAGAGGCTTTGTCAGTGGGTCAGCAACATTGTCAAGTGTAGGTACTTTACATATTTTCACACAACGTCTAAGTATGTGTTTGGATCGTTGGTGAGATCTAGGCTCCTTAGCTTGTGCGATAAGACCATTGTTATCATAATAGAGACCAATGGGATCCACAATGCTAGGGACCATGCCAAGTTTATTGATCCAAACAGTGCTGCACTTAAGGCAGCAATATACTCGGCCTCAGTTGTAGAATCAGCAACTGCATCTTGCGTTGAACTTTTCAAGGTCACAGTGCCACCATTTAAGCAAAACACATAACCAGATTGGAATTATTCATATTAAAGCGTCTTAGCACTTTGTCTATGTACTCTGACTTAGGCCAAGCATTTCATGATCTATCTCTATAGATTCTGATAGGCTGCTTCACCCAGGTCCTTCATAGAAAAGCATTTCCCCAACCAAGACTTTACTTGTTGCAGGGTAGGGATATCGATTCCAATGAGTAATATGTCATCTACATATAATATCAGGAATACGATCATGCTCCCACTAACCTTCTTGTAGCCACAAGTCTCATCTTCGTTCTTGATGAATCCATACAGTTTTACTGTTTTATCAAAACGAAGATTCCATGAGTAAGTCACAGGCTCATCTTAATCCATGAGTAATACATCACCTTGATCAGATATCCATATATCTCAGGTAGGTGACGTATCCTGCCTGACCTACGCTGGTCTTGTTCTATTTGAGTAGGTTGCTCTTACACAACTACTTGTGTTTCCTGCTCTGATTCCTCCATAGGTGTATCAATGCCTTGTGATTCTTGAATTTCTTCAAGCTCTACTTTCCTCCCACTGGTTCCTTTGGAAATAAAATCCCTTTCCAGGAAAACTCAAGTTCGAGCGACAAACATTTTGCCCTCAGAAGGATTGTAGAAATAATATCCTCTTGTTTCTTTAGGATACCCCACAAATAAGCATTTGTCAAATTTGGGCTCAAGCTTAGTTGAAATTTGTCGTTTCACATAAACTCCGCAACCCCAAATCTTCATGTAAGACATATGTGGTCTCTTACCACTCCATATCTCATATGGTGTCTTTTCAACCTTTTGGATGGAACACGGTTAAGTGTGTAAGCTGATGTCAATGGTGTATGTCCTCAAAAGGAGTTTGGAAGCTTGGTGTGACTCATCATGGATCGAACCATGTCCAACAGGGTTCGATTTCTTCTCTCAGATACACCCTTCCATTGGGATGTTCCAGGAGGAGTAAGTTGGGACAGGATCCCACACTCTTTCAGATGGTCGTCAAACTCTAGGATTAAATACTCATCACTTCGATCTGATCGAAGAGTTTTAATATTCTTACCTAGTTGGTTTTAACTCGTTAGGTTTCACCCTTTTGTATTAATGTTATTAATAGGCATTTCAAGATCAAGGACATACAGTCCATTGTTCATTTGTGCAGTAGCATAGAATATATCATTCAAATACATTGAGCAACAATTGTTCTTTATTATAAATGAAAAACCAAACTTGTCCAAACAAGCAATGGAAATAATATTCCTGCTAATTGCAGGTACATAATAACAGTTCTCTAACTGAATTATTAAACCACTAGGTAAAGTCAATATAAAAGTTCATACGGCTAAAGCAGCAACCTTTGCTCCATAGCCAACTCGTAGGTCGACTTTACCTTTTGCCAAATCTCTACTCCTTTTTAGTTCTTGCACATTTGTATAAATGTGAGAACCGCATCCAGTATCTAATACTCATGATGTAGAAGTAGATAAATTAATAACAGAAATACCTGAAGTTGAAGTCTCTACTCCATTCTTCTTATCTTCCAGGTACTTTGGGCAGTTCCTCTTCCAGTGTCCGGTCTTACCGCAATGGAAGCAGGTGCCTTCTTTTGCTATGCCTCCACTAGGCTTCAAAGCAGCAGTGGGTCTGGGATTGGCAACTTCCTTGCCCTTCCCCTTATCACTCTGCTTAGTGGGCCTTTTGTTCTGTCTCTTTCCATTTCCGATCATCAGAATGGACTTCCCTTTTGACTTCAGATTCTGTTCAGCAGTTCTTAACATGGCGAGCAGTTCAGGAAGAGATTTGTCCATATCAATCATATTGAAATTTAGGACAAATTGACTGAAACTATCTGGCAACGATTGCAAGATCAAATCAGTTGCAAGTTCCTTTTCGAGAGGAAAACCCAATCTCTCAAGGTTTTCCACATACCCAATCATCTTGAGTACATGGGGACCTACAGGGGCTCCCTCAGCTAACTTGCTTTGAAAAAGGGCTTTTGAAACTTCAAACCTCTCATGCCTTGCTTGCTCTTGATAGAGCAACTTCAGGTGTTCGATCATATCAAACGCTGACATGTTCTCATGTTGCTTTTGCAATTCTGAGTTCATGGTAGCCAGCATGAGACAAGCAGTTTCATTGGCATCATCGACATGCTTCTTATAAGCATCTCTTTCTGCCTTAGGTGCAGAACTAGGAGGTTCCTCTTCAGGAACAGGTGTCTCCAAGACATACAACTTTTTATCATGTTTGAGGACAATCCTCAGGTTTCGGTGCCAATCCAGAAAATTTGTCCCAGACAATTTTTCCTTATCAAGGATTGATCGCAGGATGTTGTTAGAGGTGTTTGTTGTCATGGTAATCTACATAAGGATTAATGAAAATATAAGTATCATTGACATATTCAATTAGGCCTTTAATTAAATATGCTCCCACTATTTTACTCAAAACAAATGACCCTCATCATCTGATTCGGAAAATCCCGTTGGAAGATTTTCTAGTGGGTCGAGATCCATATTTCACTTCGTTCTAAGTCCGCGTAGGCGGATTACACAAAACTAGGTTATTTTAGGTAGGAACTCCTTCCAATTGTATCTCATACAACTCTCGAAAATTTCAGTTGGGTGAATAACTCCTTATTCCAATCCATCATATGGATCATTCCCAACTCTTGCTTCTAAACATATATATAATCTTATTATAATTTGTTTAGTTAAGTTTGACCCATTGTTTTAACAGTTGGATATTACAATTATCCCATCGCACCTTACTAATATAGAACATGCACCTCGCGTAGGAGAAACCTACATTATTCGATACTAGTCTTGATGAGTGTTAAAACTTGGAAAGCTTAAACTTAATATTTATTTTGAGGGAATTGCAATTTTTCTGATCTCACCGGCTTGTTTATCATATAAACCGTCTCTCACATGCATCAACATACATTCACATGCATCAACATACATACAAACAAAAATGAAACAGTTATGGCCCTTAGCGCAATTGTTCTCCCAAGCCAATGAGAGAACCTAAGCTAACCTACAACGATCTAAGCTTCTCCAAGCAAGATCTTCAAGGTTGTCCTCCTTTGGCACTGACTTCTTTGCTTTCTTCATATCATTACATTACATGAAAGAAACTCGTTTTACATACGAGGGAGTGAGATGAGAAAAGAAGTTACATTGGGGAGATAGAGAGAAGGCACGACACGCAGGTCGTATTTTAAAAAACCCAAAACAAAACAAAGGAAAACTAAGGCCATAACCGATCACCACAAGACAATAATAAACACTTTATTATTATTATTATTATTAATTCCTTTAATTAATTAAAATCAAATTAAATTTCGACGATCGATCACACTATGCAGAGTTAGCCTGGGGTCCGCTGCCCGGCAGCGCCCCTGCTCGAAAATTTTAATGAACAATTCATTTAAAATTGACGTCGTCTTTCGTATCAACACTTGATACTTCAAAGCACTTTTTCTAGCCGAACCGGTGAATTTTTTTTCTTGCGTTAACCGGTTAACCATATGTGTTAACCGGTTAACACTGTTTGAAAACTTTTAGAAAATTCTTTTCTGCCTTGCGTTAACCGGTTAACCATATGCGTTAACCGGTTAACACTGTTAAAAAAAAACTCAGAAAACTGAATTTCGTCTTGCGTTAACCGGTTAACCAAAAGCGTTAAACGGTTAACACTGTTTGAAAACTCAAAATTTTTTATTTCGCATTGCGTTAACCGGTTAACCATACGCGTTAACCGGTTAACACTGTTCCAAAAAGTGTTTGGGAAGCACAACTCTTGTGCGTTCAAACCCCAATCGCATAACTCTCTGACAACACAACCCTTGTGCCGTCACTAACCCTGATGCACCAATTTCAGACCGTCAAACACGTCTCGATTGTTAATTCAGTATGATTGATCGACACGTCATTGCTTCACCATACTAATGTCGGATCAAGAAGCAAACAACCATTGATCGCTCAAAGGAAAACAATCATCGAGGGTTTGAATGAACGAAACAAGAACACTATATCATATATAATGTATTTTGTATCAGGGTTACATATATCACATATATGTAACTTGATCGATCTCAATTTAACCTTTGATTCATTCTGTTTTAATCATATTATTACATAACAAAAACAGATATCAGATTCATGGTTTCGTAAGTGGCTCTGATACCACTGTTGGAGAATTGTCATCCAAGGCGCAGCGGAATTTAAAATTTTCTCCATTTAGTGATCCTTATGAATGGGCATGATCAGTGATAGAATCGTTACCTCTTGTGGCGATTCAAACCTTTGGTGCAGATCTCTGATAATGATCAAAACCTTTGATACAGATCCACGGGGCGATCACGAACGTTGAACGATGACAACGTCTTTATTCAGTCCATACGAACGGATTCCTTCAATCGCAGTGCTAGCTGTTATGAATGAAGGCTTTGAGTGTGAGAGAGATACGAAATTCCAACTCTTCAGTTGTGTTGTATTCTCATACAAAGCTTCTGCACAAGAGCTCTATTTATAGAACCACTTGTGTGGGCTTCAAGCCAAAAAGCTCACTTAAGTGCATTTTGGCCTATATCTCATAATATGCCAAAATCACTTAAGTATTTGGTACCTTACCATATTTCGTATTCTGCTTAAGTACACCGTACCTTACGATGTTCCTTAATTATTCTATCTCTCATCAATCCGTCCTTTGTGTGTGACCCTATAGGTTTTCGCGATGTTGGCAATTATATTAAATCACGCATTTAACATAATAAACAGTGAGCGGTATCTAGCAACACATCACTGCTACCCAAGTCACGAAAATGTCATGTGATTTGACAAAACCTCCTGTGATAATAATTATGTGTATAATTACCCCTTTGCCCTTATGTCTATATTGAACACAAGGTATAGACCGTGTCACCCTTGTCCAGTTCAATATTGGGCCCAGAGACATTTATCCTGTTACGCAGGATTGGCAAATTCCATCTAGGACACTCATGTCCCTCAGCATGCTTCGTGGAGTACCCATCAACTGTCTTTATGGTCATCCAGTTACGGACAATGTTGGATCAGCAATAAAGCACTCAACTCTACATCTAGGATCCATAGTGGTTTCAGGTCGAAGAGTGGTATACACTATTATCACCATGAGAATAACTTATGACACTTTGCATAACTTTCTATATAGTATTCTCATAGCGGGTCAATCCGGTATAAATATTACTCCTAATATTCATACCTATGTTTAAGACTTGATAACTCTTTATCCATTATCCATGAGATGTGATCATCAGTCTACAAACATAATAGTCTTAATGCTTTAATGTTATCCCACTTCACATTAAAGCTCGACTACGGATACTTTAAGAATAGTGCCCTTATGTTTAATGTGTTCTCATGATTAAGTCATACTTAATACATTAAACGGACTATCTATTCTAGGGACTTTATTAATCAACCATAATAAAGAAAATGCCTTTAAATAATTCGATACAAGTACCAAAAGTATTGGCCTCTAGGGCTTACACCAACAATCTCCCACTAGCACTAGAGCCAATCAGACATACCCCATATGCCCATTGATCTAGTATGGCCATCATGCTTCTGCTGCGCAAGAGGCTTTGTCAGTGGGTCAGCAACATTGTCAAGTGTAGGTACTTTACATATTTTCACACAACGTCTAAGTATGTGTTTGGATCGTTGGTGAGATCTAGGCTCCTTAGCTTGTGCGATAAGACCATTGTTATCATAATAGAGACCAATGGGATCCACAATGCTAGGGACCATGCCAAGTTTATTGATCCAAACAGTGCTGCACTTAAGGCAGCAATATACTCGGCCTCAGTTGTAGAATCAGCAACTGCATCTTGCGTTGAACTTTTCAAGGTCACAGTGCCACCATTTAAGCAAAACACATAACCAGATTGGAATTATTCATATTAAAGCGTCTTAGCACTTTGTCTATGTACTCTGACTTAGGCCAAGCATTTCATGATCTATCTCTATAGATTCTGATAGGCTGCTTCACCCAGGTCCTTCATAGAAAAGCATTTCCCCAACCAAGACTTTACTTGTTGCAGGGTAGGGATATCGATTCCAATGAGTAATATGTCATCTACATATAATATCAGGAATACGATCATGCTCCCACTAACCTTCTTGTAGCCACAAGTCTCATCTTCGTTCTTGATGAATCCATACAGTTTTACTGTTTTATCAAAACGAAGATTCCATGAGTAAGTCACAGGCTCATCTTGATCCATGAGTAATACATCACCTTGATCAGATATCCATATATCTCAGGTAGGTGACGTATCCTGCCTGACCTACGCTGGTCTTGTTCTATTTGAGTAGGTTGCTCTTACACAACTACTTGTGTTTCCTGCTCTGATTCCTCCATAGGTGTATCAATGCCTTGTGATTCTTGAATTTCTTCAAGCTCTACTTTCCTCCCACTGGTTCCTTTGGAAATAAAATCCCTTTCCAGGAAAACTCAAGTTCGAGCGACAAACATTTTGCCCTCAGAAGGATTGTAGAAATAATATCCTCTTGTTTCTTTAGGATACCCCACAAATAAGCATTTGTCAAATTTGGGCTCAAGCTTAGTTGAAATTTGTCGTTTCACATAAACTCCGCAACCCCAAATCTTCATGTAAGACATATGTGGTCTCTTACCACTCCATATCTCATATGGTGTCTTTTCAACCTTTTGGATGGAACACGGTTAAGTGTGTAAGCTGATGTCAATGGTGTATGTCCTCAAAAGGAGTTTGGAAGCTTGGTGTGACTCATCATGGATCGAACCATGTCCAACAGGGTTCGATTTCTTCTCTCAGATACACCCTTCCATTGGGATGTTCCAGGAGGAGTAAGTTGGGACAGGATCCCACACTCTTTCAGATGGTCGTCAAACTCTAGGATTAAATACTCATCACTTCGATCTGATCGAAGAGTTTTAATATTCTTACCTAGTTGGTTTTAACTCGTTAGGTTTCACCCTTTTGTATTAATGTTATTAATAGGCATTTCAAGATCAAGGACATACAGTCCATTGTTCATTTGTGCAGTAGCATAGAATATATCATTCAAATACATTGAGCAACAATTGTTCTTTATTATAAATGAAAAACCAAACTTGTCCAAACAAGCAATGGAAATAATATTCCTGCTAATTGCAGGTACATAATAACAGTTCTCTAACTGAATTATTAAACCACTAGGTAAAGTCAATATAAAAGTTCATACGGCTAAAGCAGCAACCTTTGCTCCATAGCCAACTCGTAGGTCGACTTTACCTTTTGCCAAATCTCTACTCCTTTTTAGTTCTTGCACATTTGTATAAATGTGAGAACCGCATCCAGTATCTAATACTCATGATGTAGAAGTAGATAAATTAATAACAGAAATACCTGAAGTTGAAGTCTCTACTCCATTCTTCTTATCTTCCAGGTACTTTGGGCAGTTCCTCTTCCAGTGTCCGGTCTTACCGCAATGGAAGCAGGTGCCTTCTTTTGCTATGCCTCCACTAGGCTTCAAAGCAGCAGTGGGTCTGGGATTGGCAACTTCCTTGCCCTTCCCCTTATCACTCTGCTTAGTGGGCCTTTTGTTCTGTCTCTTTCCATTTCCGATCATCAGAATGGACTTCCCTTTTGACTTCAGATTCTGTTCAGCAGTTCTTAACATGGCGAGCAGTTCAGGAAGAGATTTGTCCATATCAATCATATTGAAATTTAGGACAAATTGACTGAAACTATCTGGCAACGATTGCAAGATCAAATCAGTTGCAAGTTCCTTTTCGAGAGGAAAACCCAATCTCTCAAGGTTTTCCACATACCCAATCATCTTGAGTACATGGGGACCTACAGGGGCTCCCTCAGCTAACTTGCTTTGAAAAAGGGCTTTTGAAACTTCAAACCTCTCATGCCTTGCTTGCTCTTGATAGAGCAACTTCAGGTGTTCGATCATATCAAACGCTGACATGTTCTCATGTTGCTTTTGCAATTCTGAGTTCATGGTAGCCAGCATGAGACAAGCAGTTTCATTGGCATCATCGACATGCTTCTTATAAGCATCTCTTTCTGCCTTAGGTGCAGAACTAGGAGGTTCCTCTTCAGGAACAGGTGTCTCCAAGACATACAACTTTTTATCATGTTTGAGGACAATCCTCAGGTTTCGGTGCCAATCCAGAAAATTTGTCCCAGACAATTTTTCCTTATCAAGGATTGATCGCAGGATGTTGTTAGAGGTGTTTGTTGTCATGGTAATCTACATAAGGATTAATGAAAATATAAGTATCATTGACATATTCAATTAGGCCTTTAATTAAATATGCTCCCACTATTTTACTCAAAACAAATGACCCTCATCATCTGATTCGGAAAATCCCGTTGGAAGATTTTCTAGTGGGTCGAGATCCATATTTCACTTCGTTCTAAGTCCGCGTAGGCGGATTACACAAAACTAGGTTATTTTAGGTAGGAACTCCTTCCAATTGTATCTCATACAACTCTCGAAAATTTCAGTTGGGTGAATAACTCCTTATTCCAATCCATCATATGGATCATTCCCAACTCTTGCTTCTAAACATATATATAATCTTATTATAATTTGTTTAGTTAAGTTTGACCCATTGTTTTAACAGTTGGATATTACAATTATCCCATCGCACCTTACTAATATAGAACATGCACCTCGCGTAGGAGAAACCTACATTATTCGATACTAGTCTTGATGAGTGTTAAAACTTGGAAAGCTTAAACTTAATATTTATTTTGAGGGAATTGCAATTTTTCTGATCTCACCGGCTTGTTTATCATATAAACCGTCTCTCACATGCATCAACATACATTCACATGCATCAACATACATACAAACAAAAATGAAACAGTTATGGCCCTTAGCGCAATTGTTCTCCCAAGCCAATGAGAGAACCTAAGCTAACCTACAACGATCTAAGCTTCTCCAAGCAAGATCTTCAAGGTTGTCCTCCTTTGGCACTGACTTCTTTGCTTTCTTCATATCATTACATTACATGAAAGAAACTCGTTTTACATACGAGGGAGTGAGATGAGAAAAGAAGTTACATTGGGGAGATAGAGAGAAGGCACGACACGCAGGTCGTATTTAAAAAAACCCAAAACAAAACAAAGGAAAACTAAGGCCATAACCGATCACCACAAGACAATAATAAACACTTTATTATTATTATTATTAATTCCTTTAATTAATTAAAATCAAATTAAATTTCGACGATCGATCACACTATGCAGAGTTAGCCTGGGGTCCGCTGCCCGGCAGCGCCCCTGCTCGAAAATTTTAATGAACAATTCATTTAAAATTGACGTCGTCTTTCGTATCAACACTTGATACTTCAAAGCACTTTTTCTAGCCGAACCGGTGAATTTTTTTTCTTGCGTTAACCGGTTAACCATATGTGTTAACCGGTTAACACTGTTTGAAAACTTTTAGAAAATTCTTTTCTGCCTTGCGTTAACCGGTTAACCATATGCGTTAACCGGTTAACACTGTTAAAAAAAAACTCAGAAAACTGAATTTCGTCTTGCGTTAACCGGTTAACCAAAAGCGTTAAACGGTTAACACTGTTTGAAAACTCAAAAATTTTTATTTCGCATTGCGTTAACCGGTTAACCATACGCGTTAACCGGTTAACACTGTTCCAAAAAGTGTTTGGGAAGCACAACTCTTGTGCGTTCAAACCCCAATCGCATAACTCTCTGACAACACAACCCTTGTGCCGTCACTAACCCTGATGCACCAATTTCAGACCGTCAAACACGTCTCGATTGTTAATTCAGTATGATTGATCAACACGTCATTGCTTCACCATACTAATGTCGGATCAAGAAGCAAACAACCATTGATCGCTCAAAGGAAAACAATCATCGAGGGTTTGAATGAACGAAACAAGAACACTATATCATATATAATGTATTTTGTATCAGGGTTACATATATCACATATATGTAACTTGATCGATCTCAATTTAACCTTTGATTCATTCTGTTTTAATCATATTATTACATAACAAAAACAGATATCAGATTCATGGTTTCGTAAGTGGCTCTGATACCACTGTTGGAGAATTGCCATCCAAGGCGCAGCGGAATTTAAAATTTTCTCCATTTAGTGATCCTTATGAATGGGCATGATCAGTGATAGAATCGTTACCTCTTGTGGCGATTCAAACCTTTGGTGCAGATCTCTGATAATGATCAAAACCTTTGATACAGATCCACGGGGCGATCACGAACGTTGAACGATGACAACGTCTTTATTCAGTCCACACGAACGGATTCCTTCAATCGCAGTGCTAGCTGTTATGAATGAAGGCTTTGAGTGTGAGAGAGATACGAAATTCCAACTCTTCAGTTGTGTTGTATTCTCATACAAAGCTTCTGCACAAGAGCTCTATTTATAGAACCACTTGTGTGGGCTTCAAGCCAAAAAGCTCACTTAAGTGCATTTTGGCCTATATCTCATAATATGCCAAAATCACTTAAGTATTTGGTACCTTACCATATTTCGTATTCTGCTTAAGTACACCGTACCTTACGATGTTCCTTAATTATTCTATCTCTCATCAATCCGTCCTTTGTGTGTTACCCTATAGGTTTTCGCGATGTTGGCAATTATATTAAATCACGCATTTAACATAATAAACAGTGAGCGGTATCTAGCAACACATCACTGCTACCCAAGTCACGAAAATGTCATGTGATTTGACAAAACCTCCTGTGATAATAATTATGTGTATAATTACCCCTTTGCCCTTATGTCTATATTGAACACAAGGTATAGACCGTGTCACCCTTGTCCAGTTCAATATTGGGCCCAGAGACATTTATCCTGTTACGCAGGATTGGCAAATTCCATCTAGGACACTCATGTCCCTCAGCATGCTTCGTGGAGTACCCATCAACTGTCTTTATGGTCATCCAGTTACGGACAATGTTGGATCAGCAATAAATCACTCAACTCTACATCTAGGATCCATAGTGGTTTCAGGTCGAAGAGTGGTATACACTATTATCACCATGAGAATAACTTATGACACTTTGCATAACTTTCTATATAGTATTCTCATAGCGGGTCAATCCGGTATAAATATTACTCCTAATATTCATACCTATGTTTAAGACTTGATAACTCTTTATCCATGATCCATGAGATGTGATCATCAGTCTACAAACATAATAGTCTTAATGCTTTAATGTTATCCCACTTCACATTAAAGCTCGACTACGGATACTTTAAGAATAGTGCCCTTATGTTTAATGTGTTCTCATGATTAAGTCATACTTAATACATTAAACGGACTATCTATTCTAGGGACTTTATTAATCAACCATAATAAAGAAAATGCCTTTAAATAATTCGATACAAGTACCAAAAGTATTGGCCTCTAGGGCTTACACCAACACCATTGCCACCGGTCACATTAGATTGGAGGAAATATCGTTCTCATACAGCAACTACTTGGATGTTGGGATTTGCAGGATGTATGCAACATTGGCAATTACTTACACCTGTATTAGCATGAATATGTACTCAAAACATAAATATGTAATCAAAACATGAATTTTATATTATGTCTATTATATTCAGTTCTAAAACTTAATACATAAATCAATGTGAACAAGAAATATGCAAAGCTTTAAATAAATCAGCAAACTGTGGATCTTCCTCTTCGGCATTAACCTGTCTCAGATAGCGATGAATCAATGTAGATACACGATCCCAATCAGGATCAGATGGTCCGGCGTCATATACAGGAACTGGTACCTCTCTTGGATCATCACGATGGGGAGGGACCAACCGTGGATGCGAAACACAATAATACCACTCCAGATAACCATCTTCTACATCAGATGGAGTGGTGGCCAGGGTAGATGGACTGATCACAGCGATAACACTCTGATGGTAACTAATCCAATCAACATCAATATCCACCGCCATCATACAATCAAGAGGTGGGGATCGAACATACTGCCTATACCCAAACTGACGTAAACATCTGTCAGGCAAGTATGGAACAACTGTTTCACCCCACTTCAAACAGCCCCTGTAAAGACATATCTCATCAAATAGACGCCATGCTCTATGATCCTTAAATGGACGCCATATGACGTCGGCAGGTGTCAGCTCGTCCAAAATAGGTCGTAAATCATCAACCTTCAGGACTCCTTGCCTATACGACCATCTCATCGCTCGGGGAAGACAACAGTTATCAACAGGTTTCCAATTCTCCCCTCTTTTTCCAACAGTTGGAAAGTATTCGTGAATCCAGCACTGTTACAAAATACAAACATAATAAATAAAATAAATTAAGTTAACATATTTTATAAAATGAATCCAACACTTAATAAACAAAATTAAATTAGATACCTATAGGAGAGTAGGATATCCACCGAGCTGTTTGCAACTATACATGGACGCATCTCCAAGATATCTGTATAGGGTAACTAGTGCAGCTGCTCCCCAACTATATCCTGAACATCTATCCAAGTCCGTAAATAGGAGGAGGTATCGTGCCTCTACAAGTGTAAAGGTCTTATCGGCAAATATGGTGGAACCCACCAACATCAATAGATATGCTCTGGTCGCATATGCCCAGCTGGAAGCAGCTCTATGTTGTACGAATAAATCGTATAACCACTCCAACTTGTAATACGAACCCCTACAGCTACGGACATGTGACTGTGCCTCACCCTGTGACACTCCTAGGTAGTCAACAGCAAGCTCAGCAGCTACCTCTTCTGTCACATCCTGAGGGCTCCAGAAGATACACCTGATGGGCAAGTGAAGCAGACATGAGACATCATCCGAAGTAATGCTCATTTCACCAAACGGCATGTGAAATGAAGATGTCTCTAAATGCCATCTTTCCACAAATGCAGAGACAAGATTTGTGTCTATCTTGTTCAGACTGGTTCTCTAAAGTGAAGATAAACCAGATCTAGATACCCAACTCTCCATCTGTGGTGGAAGAGTCAATGGAACCCTAGATGTCAACTTCAGTCCATGTCCAGCAACCTTCAACTCTTTCTTTGGACCTCTTTCCTAAAAACAATTAAAACACATATTAGAAAACACAATATAAAATACTCAACTATTATTCATTTTCAAATATATCTCGTTTATTTACCTCACCGAACCATAAATGTCGAGCAACATGATGCTCGTACTTCACCAAAACAGACGTATCGTACGACCCTCCTGGATATCCAATCGGCTCAGCTGCAGATGAAGATGTGCCTCGGTCTAACTTGCGGACTGGAATCCTACCATCTGCACCTCGTCTTCGAACCACTGCAAAAATTTTTTTTTTAAAAATTATTAAAATTTATAAAATAAAATAAAAAATACGCACCGGAACACTTCAAAGAAGAGTTCTGGTGAATTAAAAAAAAGGATGACTATCGGAACACTTTTTAAAAGAGTTCCGGTTTAGACCATCCAAACCGGAAGTCTTTAAGAAAGACTTCCGGTATACAACAAACCAAACCGGAAGACTTTCTAAAAGACTTCTGGTTCAGTGCCCCCAAAAGGCAACAAACTGGAACTCTTTAGACATGTGTTCCGGTATACATTACGTGAACCGGAAGACTTACTCTGAGTATTCCGGTTTACAATGCCAAAAAATGAAAATTTTGCTTTCCGGAAGTCTTCAGACGAAAATGGTAAAAAAATTTAGAAATGAAAAATATACCCTATTTATATGAGGGTATTTTGGTTAAAAAAAATTAAATGTAGGGGTGTGGGTACAATTGTAGGGGTACGGGGTAAAGTTTTCATTTGTTAATGCTTGCTGAATTTTTAATCATGGGAAAAAATGATGAATGTGCCAACTTTGATTTAAACAACTATGGCCCATCAGGTATGTGAAATTCTGGTATCAGATATGAGATGTCGAAGGTAATGTCACGACACTAATATCTGAGTAATGCAAACAAAATAAAGACAGAGAATAGTAATGCAAGATACACAAGCAATTGTTAACCCAGTTCGGTCCAACTCACCTACATCCGGGGGCTACCAAGCCAGGAAGGAAATTCACTATAATAGAATCAGTTCAAAGACACTCCGTACACTTCAACAAGTTACAGTCTTTCTCACCTAATCTCTACCCGTGCAATTTCTACCTGAGCACTCTTAGATATGAGAACCCACTCACTTCCCTACAATCACACCTGTGATCTTAAACAACAATCCCTTGAGAAAAGAAAACACTTTTCAATAACACACTCTTGATTTTACTTCACAGTTTCAATCAAGAAGACACACTCTTGATCTTGCTTAACAACTTTGATCAAGAAGACACACACTTGATCTTGCTTCACAGCTTTGATCAAGTAGACACACACTCTTGCTTAACAGCTTTAGAGTGACAAATTACAACCACAAATCAGTCCAATTCAATCATCAAAAGATGACTTGAATGACTTACAAGTCTCACGACTAAATAGACACAAACCCTAGCTCTCTCTCTATATTTCGCTCAGTATTGGTTGTGTGTTCAAACAGGTTTTCTAAGTCCCTTTTTATAGAAGTATCCAGTTGGGCTTGGACATCTTGAAAACCCTAAATCTATTTTCCAATCAAATCTTTTTATAACAGCTGGTTAGATCTCCTTGGAAAATAAGTAAATCTGGTTGTAATCCATGATTGAATGCGCTAGCTAATCATATCTTCAATCATACAAAGATTGCCATTAATTGTGCAATCACAAAACACCAGACAATCATACTGAATGTTCTATGTACAGGATGTCATGACATCGGGTCTGACATCCTGGAAAAATCCTGCTTAATCCAATAATTCCTTTTATAACTTCCAGCAGGTACAACCATATCAGATGCCATGACCTTGTGTATGTCATCTGAAACAATCCTGCATGAACATGTCTTTCATTTAAGCTCCAGCAGGTACATCCAATATCAGAAGCCATGGCATTGTATGTGGCATTCTGAAACAATCCTGCATGCACATGTTCTTGAACTCCAGCAGGTACATAGGATATCTCATGTTAAGACATCACACATAACATCTTGTGAACACTCTTTGTTTTACCAAAATTGCTGCCAACACTTAGAATCAACAAACTCCCCCTTTGGAAAATTTTGGCTAAAACATATATATGTCCTTTTTGTTCACAAGGTAAACTATCAGCAGTTAAACAACATAACAGTAGTTTAATCAGCAGCAGAAGCAAAACAATTACTAGCTATGGCTACTAGTAATACACACATGCACAAGGGTACTTCTCTTCCCCCTAAATTTGTGCAACAAACAGAATTACTAGTTATGAATGCAACTAGTAAGACACACAAATGCACAAGGGTACTTCTCCTCCCCCTAAATCTTTGCACACACCAAACATCTTCCATGAAAATAACAGCACCTGTAACCACAGCACCTGTAACAGTCAGAATCACCCTCTGACATCTACTTCACCATGTTAACATTCAGAATTTCCTTCTGACATCTCCTTCAACATGTTAACATTCAGAACCTCCTTCTGACATCTCCTTCAATATCACTTGTACAACACAGAGCTTGCACAGAACATCAGACATCTCCTCCAACATCTCAGAACAGAACACCATTTTGTCTTACATCAGACATCTCCTCCAACATCACAGAACAGAACATCATATAACATCATTCTATTCAACATCATCAGTTGTCATCTGTTTAGCCTAGCTAGCTACATCAACACTGCAGATCTCCACAACCACATATTTAACTGCAACTCTCCACATAATCACTTCTCCCCCTTTTTAGTCAAAATTGACCAAAGGTGACTTAAAACATAAATGCTAGGAGATACATACCATAATTATACACAGCTGTAATAGCTGAGATAATTAGAAATCCATGGAACTCATTAAGAGCCCAAATATTAATTCAAGGCATCAGTAAGGACTGCCACAAAATACAAACATTTCAACAGAAACAAAACATCCAAGCTTCCAAAACAGTCATAACAACATCCAGAACAGCACCCATGTCATCATAACAGGGGGACCATCACCACAACTTAGTCTGAGGAGGTAGCATCTTCTTCACTTTCAGATTCAGAACTGCCACTAGATTGATCTTGAGAATTAGACCTCTCACTTGAGGTATGGGCATCTGACTCCTTGGCTTCACCATCTTCCAGATGGAAGGAAATGTTGTCCAAATGCACAGTTGCAACCTTAGTTGGAGACTTTCTAACAGTTTGCCTTTTAGCAGGTGAGATGTCTGGGACATCGTCTTCGACATCATCTTCAGAATCAGAGCTTTCTCTGATTTTCCTCTTCTGAACCTCTACTTTACTCCATGATTTAGAAGGACCTACAACAGCAACCTTCCTACTAGTTCTAGCTGTCAACATCTCAGCCACAGTCTTGCCTTTCCTGGTTTTCATTTCCTTTGCAACAATTGGTTTCAAGTGATGAACCAAGGTGTCATCTTCCTCTTCTGAACTCTCTTCCTCCAAATCAATTACTCTCTCAGCAGTGTCATGCTTCTTTCTTGGTCATTCTTTGACTTGACCAGCAGTGATTGTCCTACATACTTCATTGTCTGTGGCTTCTAACTCAATAGCTCCTTATGTTCCTCTCCCTAGGAACTTATTCATTATAGTTGGGTAGAACCTTACACACTTTCTTCTCACAAAGACCTTGTATAATTCTTTGTTATTCTTGTCAGAAATACCCTCTGGGATATTCACCACAAACTCTTCCACTAAACCTTCAAAACATTGGGGTAATACACTAACTGTTTTCATTAAACCAGCAAACTTGATTAATTCCATAACCTCCTTCACTTCTACAGCCTCCTTCCCTAGCTCCCTTTCTATAGCAACTCTCCTCTGTATAACAAATTTCCACTTTAATTGCTATAAATTCTCATGAATACAAATACCCAATTTCCCTCTTAAACATTCAAACTAATTAGCATCCAAAGCTTTTCTAAATATGTCAGCTAATTGCATTTCAGTAGTAACATGCTTCAGTGCTATGATTTTCTCTTCCACTAGTTCTCTAATAAAGTGATGACAAATATCAATGTGCTTTGTCCTATTGTGCTGAATAGGATTTTTGGAAATAGTTGTAGCACCCAGGTTGTCACAGTACACTGTCCTGACATCTTGTGTGACATTGTGTTCAGTCACCATTAGTTTCAACCAACCCTGTTGAGAACAGCTACTTCCAGCTGCTATGTATTCAGCTTGATATATAGCACAAACACCATTTTCATCTTTGAATACTTTCGAATGTGTATGAGCAGGAGTCCTTGCACTCTTCATGCCAATCTTCTTAACATTGTTCTTGGCACATTTGCTTTGAGATAGAAAAATAGACTCTTCTATCTGCTTGACTTGTAGCCCAAGTCCAACAAAGCTCTTCCCAACTTCAGACTGCATTTGACGAGCAACATGTTCTACCATCTGATCTAACCTCCTACCAAACCCAACATTATCCACATCTGTTTGAGCCACCATGAGCTTTTCTCCTTGAGGTTTCAGACAATAATCTTTGAAGATTTCAACCATATCAGATTTGTTTTTGGTCCAGATGTATCTGGAGAAATCATCCACCACTGCAAACTTCTTTCCACCAAGACTTGCCACTTGCATGGGTCCCATCAACTGCATATGGAGGAGTTTCAACCCTTTGGAAGTGATGTTAAGTCTGAGTTTCTGGTGTGACATCCTTGTCTGACATTTCCCACTGACTTTCAATTTGGGAGTTTCTCTAGCAGATATAATCATCTTCATCCCTTTCTCCTTGACTGAGGTACATTTTGAGGAGTAACTAATTTGAGAGTTCCACATGTAATAGTTGTCTTTGGTTCTGACTCCTTCCATGATTACTTCACTTTCTTTGTTGGTAATCAGACATTCAGTTTTAGTGAAGTTAACATTTAGACCTTGGTCACATAGTTGACTGATGCTTATTAGATTTGCAGTCAAGCCCTTAACCAGTAGGACCTTGTCAAGTTTAGGCACTCCAGGACAATCAAGCTTGCATATCCCCTTGATTTCACCCTTTGTTCCATCACCAAAGGTTACATAGCTTATGGCATGAGGATGAAGTCCAGTTATCAGGTCTTTGTTTCCAGTCATGTGTCTGGAACATCCACTATCAAAATACCACTCTTCTTTGGCTGAGACTCTGAGGGGAATGTGAGCTATTAGACTTGTAACATTAGTCTTAGGAACCCATTGCTTCTTGTTGACAGGCCTGTGCTATTTAGGTCTGGGTTGATAGTGAGTCTGATGATGAACAGGGCTAGGATAACCATACAACTTATAGCAGAAGGGCTTCAGTGACCAAATTTCCCACAGTAATGACATCTCCATCTTTGGTGTTTCCCTTTCTGCTGTCTTCTCTTCTGATGTTGTGACACATGATGTGACATCACAAGTTTGCTTTTATTATGGCTGCATTTAGGTTTGGCTTAAGGTTTGCAACCAGTGTAACTGCACTCAGGCTTAGATTCATTATACCCAATGCCAGATTTGTCTCCTGTTATTTTTCCAGTTTGGAGAATCTTATCTAGGGAGTCAGATCCATTGTTCAACATTCTTACATACTTGGTCATCTCTTCTAGTTTAGAATTCAAGAACATAGTTTCAGTTTTTAACTTGGAGGTGATTTCCACATGGTCTGCCTTCTCATTCTCCAGCTGTACTATCTTCTGGCTTTCAACTTGTTGACTTTCATCTATCTTGGCCTTCAGAACCACTGCTTCTGTTTTTAATTTGGAGATGGTTTCCAAGTGTTCTACCTTCTCATTCTCAAGTTGAGTTATTTCCTTCTTTTGGCTTTCAACCTGTTTACACCACTCTACACTTTTGAGACACAACTTTCTGTAGGTAGTGGCCAACTCTTCAAAGGTTACTTCACCATCACTTGAGTCTTCATCAGAATCCCATCTTCCAGTCAAGGCAGTCATAAGATTTGCATATTCTTCTGTTTCACTTCCATCTGACCAAGTGGCAGCAAGACTCCTCCTCTGTTTCTTGAGGTAGGTTCCACATTCAGTTCTAATGTGTCCATACCCATCACATTCATGGCACTGAACTCCTTTTTCTTCTTTGGGCTTTTCATCTGACCTTGTTCTTCTTCCAATATTGTTGGATTTACTGATGTCAGATGCGATGTTCTTGACATTAGCCTTAGATCTTTCATCCATCTTTTTCACTAGCTTGTTGAACTGTCTTCCCAGCATTGCTACATCATCTGCCAGATCTTCATCAATATCTGGACCACCTTCCTCCTCTTTCTCCTCAGTGTTTGACTTGAATGTTATGCTTTTGGCTTTCTTTTCAGATCCATCACACATTCCCATCTCAAATGTTTTAAGGGATCCAATTAGCTCATCAACTTTCATATTGGAAATGTCTTGAGACTCTTCTATGGCTGTCACTTTCATGGCAAATCTCTTAGGGAGTGACCTGAGTATTTTCCTTACTAATCTTTCATCTGACATCTTCTCACCCAGGGCTCCTGAGGCATTAGCAATTTCAAGGATATTCATATGAAATTCATGAATATTTTCATCTTCTTTCATCCTTAAATTTTCGAACTTGGTAGTGAGCAGCTGCAGTCTGGACATCTTCACTCTAGAGGTGCCTTCATGAGTGGTTTTGAGAATGTCCCAAGCATCTTTAGCCACTTCACAGTTGTTTAACAATCTGAAGATATACTTATCTACACCATTGAATATAGCATTCAATGCTTTAGAGTTCCCAAGGGCTAAGTCGTCCTCCTCCTTGGTCCATTGTTCTTCAGCCTTCTTATCCGCAGTAGCTTCTCCATTCTTGGTAACAACTGGATGTTCCTAGCCTGTTAACACAACCTTCCAAGCCTTATTATCCAGAGATTTTAGGAAGGCTACCATTCAAGGTTTCCAATAGTCATAGTTGGATCCATCCAAAATAGGTGGTCTGTGAACAGATCCTCCATCTCTCTCCATAGTATCAGAAGGTATCATCCCTAGATCTCACCTAGAACCAGAGCAGGATGCCTGCTCTGATACCAATTGAAATTCTGGTACCAGATATGAGATGTTGAAGGTAATGTCACGACACTAATATCTGAGTAATGCAAACAGAATAAAGACAGAGAATAGTAATGCAAGATACACAAGCAATTGTTAACCCAGTTCGGTCCAACTCACCTACATCCGGGGGCTACCAAGCCAGGAAGGAAATTCACTATAATAGAATCAGTTCAAAGACTCTCCGTACACTTCAACAAGTTACAGTCTTTCTCACCTAATCTCTACCCGTGCAATTTCTACCTAAGCACTCTTAGATATGAGAACCCACCCACTTCCCTACAATCACACATGTGATCTTAAACAACAATCCCTTGAGAAAAGAAAACACTTTTCAATAACACACTCTTGATTTTACTTCACAGTTTCAATCAAGAAGACACACTCTTGATCTTGCTTAACAGCTTTGATCAAGAAGACACACACTTGATCTTGCTTCACAGCTTTGATCAAGTAGGCACACACTCTTGCTTAACAGCTTTAGAGTGAAAAATTACAATCACAAATCAGTCCAATTCAATCATCAAAAGATTACTTGAATGACTTACAAGTCTCACGATTAAACAGACACAAACCCTAGCTCTCTCTCTATATTTTGCTCAGTATTGGTTGTGTGTTCAAACAAGTTTTCTAAGTCCCTTTTTATAGAAGTATTCAGCTGGGCTTAGACATCTTGAAAACCCTAAATATATTTTCTAATCAAATCTTTTTATAACAGCTGGTTAGATCTCCTTGGAAAATAAGTAAATCTGGTTGTAATCCATGATTGAATGTGCCAGCTAATCATATCTTCAATCATACAAAGATTGCCATTAATTGTGCAATCACAAAACACCAGACATTCATACTGAATGTTCTGTGTATAGGATGTCATGACATCGGGTCTGACATCCTGGAAAGATCCTGCTTAATCCAATAATTCCTTTTATAACTTCCAGCAGGTACAGCCATATCAGATGCCATGACCTTGTGTATGTCATCTAAAACAATCCTGCATGAACATGTCTTTCATTTAAGCTCCAGCAGGTACATCCAATATCAGAAGCCATGGCATTGTATGTGGCATTCTGAAACAATCCTGCATGCACATGTTCTTGAACTCCAGCAGGTACATAGGATATCTCATGTTAAGACATCACACATAACATCTTGTGAACACTCTTTGTTTTACCAAAATTGCTGTCAACACTTAGAATCAACAGTATGAAATGAAATTAACTTCTAAAATTAACTTGAGACTTCTAGAATTAATTTGAAACTAAAAAGATTAATTTGAAACTTCTAAAAATAATTTGAATTTCCAAATTCAATTTGAACTTCCAATATTAATTAGAAAAAATGATGAAATGATTATGGACCTTTTATGAAAAGATCAAGTATGGCTCCCCATGGAAGTTCGAACGAAATCAAATCCAAATTCGAACATATATCATGCAATGAATGACACAATGATGAATCTATAAACCACATAAGTGGACCAATGAATGCTTTGGCTAAAATATACAAAAAAAATTGAACCTTGCCATACCATGGAAATAATGAATTAGAATGAAATGAGTCTTGATCCAAATGATGACCATGAGGCCGTGAATATAACGTAATGAGAATGAAATATGAATAAAAGAATACCTTGGATCAAGCCTATACCATGAGCTAGAGTTAGCTAGGTCAAAGTTCAAAACCATGTATCGACCAAGAATCTCAAACTAAGAAATAATCAACACAAGGTGTGTACCAATGCCATGAACCACAACTAGGGTTTCCACTCCCTCAAAGCAAGCCATATAGTTTACCAGCCTCAAAATCAATGATTAGGGTTCCAACCCAAACACAAAGCTTCACAAGCAAAAATCTCAAACCAAAGGCCTACCATCAGGGTTTTAAAAGTAAAGTCAGATACATAGAAGGCCAAACACAGGATCTTATAGAAACAAAGCTAAGAATTGGGGTTAGAATGCCCATATGAATTTCATAGCATAGACCTCAAGAATCAAAGTTCCAAAGGATCCAAAATTTAAGGTTTCACTCCATATGATGACCAACACCATAATTTCCAAGCAAAACCCTGATTTTTATTAGCCATAAACCTTGAATCTATGAGACTTGTTATCAAGTGTTAATCATGAATGAAGGATGCACATGAATGTGGCATGAATGAGTCTCAAGTCATATGTTAAATGAAAAGAAAAAAGGGTGGGAAAATTTTGGGGTACAACACCAGAAACCATACCCCGTGAATGACATTCATCTAACCATATGAAACACTCATGCATCATGAAAGTAAATCATACATCATGCAATATGCATATCATGTTCTTCATTTGCAGTTTCCCCATAGAATATCTCAAAAAATCCCAACAGAGGAACTTGTAAGAGTCAAATTATTATTATATATCCCATATGATTATTCTCAACGGGAAAACTTTCGGATATGTTAGTGTCGCACCCCAAAATTTGACTTTGGCTTTG